>NC_051154.1:249864937-250176670 GCF_013339745.2 Dermacentor silvarum
AGGGATACAAGACTGGTGGATGAGCGAATTTCTGTATCCTCGAGGAAAGCCGTACATCTCGAAGTGCCGGTAACACGTTCGGACAGTTGCAGCAGCGGTCCGCGAACTTGACCACACAGATTGCAGCCAACTACTGCACACATCTTCAATCCACATGATTCTATCTAGCATGATTGGAGCAGTGTGTTAGCGAAAACTCAGTTGCATTTCCGACAGCTGATCGCACAGAAGCAAGGTAGAAGCGGTAATGGTTTCGTATTCGTTCGCGGTCGCTGAGGAGAGGTATGGCGCGCCGCCGTGAGCGCCATCTCGTTTCTCTAAAACAATCTGCTCCGCGAAAAGGGTGAATAGACCGTTTTTTCATGGGCGCCGCCATTGCGTAGGCAGTGGCGGCGCCCATCTATGGGCAGTTGGCATGCTGGCTTGGGCGAACGCCCGTGTTGTATGCTGTGGTATACGCTCGGCGGCAGTTTCTGGTGGATTTATTCACTCTCCTGCGGTCTATTTAGCATGCACTGGCATCTTCTATGTGGGGAACGGTCCTGTGAGGCCTAGTGAAGGAATTTAAGTCTGAAGTAATGAAGCGGCTGGAGTTTCTGCTGACATTAGGGCGGACGGAGACACCCAGCGCGAGGTGTGCGCGTTTATTTGAGCTTACAATCAGCCTCGAATATCAGTTAGGTATTTCTGAAAATTAGTTCCACAAATGTTACCTTACTGCAACATTCTAAACACTGTAATTCTAAGCTCTGGTTTAGCTGCAACGAGTAGTTACGAAACATTTGACGATCCTAACAACGTGGGTACTGTTCTGCTGGCGAATAAGTTGTGCTGTTTACTTTGACAAGCGTTCAAGTTATCTGTAGATGCATTGGGCGACTGCCTTGTTTGTTGGGTAAGGTTTCCGCCCACAAATAAAATAGTTTGGTTAATAATAACCGCCTACCGTACAGTGTGAATCACACTTTTCGAGTGGTCGAACGACCAGCTGCAGACTGCGCGAGCGTCCGAGGCAGCACTAAATGGTGTGCTATAGATCTGTTTGTTCTATACAGCGTGTGGTCCAAGTGGTCCAAGCATGCGGCACGACCATGCGAAGTCTTATTGCGTCGTTATCCCGTGTTCTGTTTTATTTTGCCACAAAAGGAGGATATATGAACTTTTTTTTTTTTCAGTCTCGTAAGTTCAGTCATCTACGACGCATTCACCCGTCTTACGGAAATTGTGTCCTTAAAAATAGCTGTTGGATTCTCTTTATGCGATCTCCTTTGTATATTGTGCGTTACAGGGCAAGAAGGCAATGCCGATCGAAGCACGAAGCTTGTGCGTATCATGTTGGTTTGCCAGCCGCAGTGCTCGCTGTGTTGAGCAAAGCCTTCGACCTCTTATAGGAGGCTAACGTAGACATTGTTATTTGAAGTCTACTAGACTTAAAATGCGTGAGAACGTTGCCGGTGGCTGATGCAAATGTTTTACAAGTCTTCGTCGAGTGAAAACCGATACATCCAACATAGTTCACAACACATACACACACCGCGGCTGATGATGCGCGTCGCATTTTTGCACATCCAAGATAAATTTCCAGATACTGTAGCTACTGCTGCACCTAAATGCTACACAGTGTGTGCGTGCGCCCAGGAGGCGAGGAAGTCCACCTTCCACGAACTGTGTACCACAGGTGCCTCGAGTCGCCGCTAGCGGAGGCAAGCCCGTGAAACGTCGCCTAGGAGAGAGGGAGCAGCCGCCAAACCCCCGACTGGACTCAGTATAGCTGTCACGTGACGTTGACGTGAGCGAAATCCCGCCTACGATTTTAGCGGGCCTACTTAAGCGGCCCCGCCATGCATTTTCTCATCATTCTCTGCTTTTTTTATCCTTCATCAACCATGAAATAAACAGTGCAAGTTTCGCACTAAGAAATCGTCTTGCCCCTGCCTGGTCGCTATGGTCTACCGGACGCCTGCAGCCTGTCGACAACGCCACGCTGCCCAGTAGTAACGCCGGTCGAGCTTGAAGTAACAGGCTTCGCAACACTTTCACGAAGGCGTACTGTGCTTTGATTGGAATGACGAAAGTGCTACGTGCGACGTCTGCGGCGGCGAGGAGAACATAGAACATTTATTGTGTCACTGCGATCGATTTCAATCGGAAAGACAAACATTATCGAACGCATTGCGACGACTTGACAATCGACCGTTGTCCGTGCAGGTGCTCCTTGAAGACCGTCCCCATCGCTCGTCGGCCCACAAAGCTGTTAAGGCCCTGTTGTCTTTCTTGAGGGCGACTGGCCTATGTGAACGCCTTTGAATTGCTCAGGCCCTCCGCGTGCGTGCGCGAGCTCACCGTGTCCTCCCCCCCTCCTCTCTCTATCTCATCTTTCTATTCTCTCTTTCCCGTCCCCCAGAGTAGGGTAGCCAACCAGACGCATTTCTGGTTCACATCCCTGCCTTCTCTTTCTCTCGTCCTGCTCCTACTTTCACTTTCGTTAAAAAATAATAGACAATAATGCTGTGCTAGTCGCAAGTTTTCCTATAGCAGCCGCTTCTATGGTCCATCCCTTCCTCTGACATCTCTCGGTTTTTGGTCGTTAACGCTTTGACCGACCAACTGCCTGCAGCCTGCCTCGCTTTTTTTGCCCGGCGCCGCGCGCTGTCGGGCACCTCAGACGGCCGTGACCCGAGCTTGCCGAGAGTCGCAGCCGCTTCGCGAAGAGAGCGAAAGGAAGGACAAGCGGCGCTCGCTCTGTAGGCCGCACCACGTTCCCATGCAAGGGCGCGAAGCGCCGTGGTCGTTCCGGGACGGCCTGTTAGTGGTGGCGAAAGAAAACCCTCGTGGCGTTCGCGCGGCTTCCTTGCAGCAGCGCGGTTGAGAGCGCTTCTCCGGCGGGCCGCTCGAATTGTTTCAAAAGGCGGCAGGCCGCGTGGCCCCGCTCGCGATAAGGCGAGCTCCGATTGGGTTTGCTGATGGATCGCGTGTGTTCCAGCTGTCTTTCTAGGAGCCCGATCGAAATCGTTCGGAAGCGGGGATCACGAGCGCGGCTCACAAAAGGCGAGGTCGCGACTTTCTAATGGTCCCGCAAGAGTTGAGTCACTCGACCGGGCGTTCAGTCATTCCGCCCTGTCGCCGGTGGCATGCATCAAGGTCGGCTGCCATTGGCGCGCGCAACGCCCGTCCCTGCGAATGGAGAAGGGCCGCCGATCTCCCGGAGGCGACGTCCGGCGACGTCCGCGCGCGCCACGCGTGTTACGGGGCGAGAATGGATCGCATGCCGGGCGGCCGATTGCAAGCGCACTCGCCAATGCGCTACGCGAAGGCCACCGCTGCCGCTCCTCGCTAAACGACGCCCTCGCCTTCGACGCCTCGTCGAGAGTGCCGCGGTGCCTTGTTTACGCGGCATGCCTTGCCACGCTGAGAGAGAGGGGCGGTATTGGATAAAACGTCGAAGGGAAATATTGGGCTGCGGTGGGCCTAACGGTGTACCGCGTATACTGGGACCATCCTGCAAACATGCACCCAGTACTTTCGTATCACTGACGACAGAGCGCTTTACATTGTAAGAACGAACGGATTATACCAGGACACAGGGGCGTAGCCAGGGGGGGGGGGGGGGGGGGGTCAACCCCCCCCCCCCGAATTTTTTTCCGCCCCCCCTCCCCACTTACCCACCCTTTGTTCTCGTCGCTTCGCGCTGACATAATTCATGAAACCTGTGCTACTATCACAATTTAATTCCTGGGCGCTTCCGTTTGGGTTGGTAATTTACAGCCAATCATGCCTGCATATGGAAAAAACTGTCACGGTGTTTGTCAAGGCTTTCACACTCTGTGAAGTTTTGGGCGAGAATGTGGCGGCCGCATTCTGAAGCAACAAATGCGCAACAAATGAAGCAACAAATGCGGCAGCCGCATTTTAGATGATGGCGAAAACGCTCAAGGCCCGTTTACTTAGATTTAGGTGCACGTTAAAGACCCCAGGTGGTCGAAATCTCCGGTATACATTTCCGCCGCTTCCCTTCAGGTGCCGGTTAGGCCGCGCTCGCGCAGGATCTTAGGCTACCTTCACACTTGGTCTCGAAGCTGTCGGAAGCGGCAAAATCTTGCAAAAATCCGCCCGCCTAGTCGGAAAAACAGGCAGAAAAACAGGCTGCGAGCCAAATCGGTCTCGGGCCGATTTTTTCGCCATGGCGAAGCGGAAACGCGGCGGAAAGTCGTTCTGCTTCACTGGAAGCTACACTATAGCATGTAGACAACCGGTCGTAAAATTGAACATGGCACCAGAAGTGTAGGCTGTAATGCTGATCGACGCGATCAAGAACCAGCCCTTGCTCTACGACAAGAGTGGCACTAAAACGTACTGTCAGCAATACTCGCGATAGTATTCAACGTCGCGCGACCGGAGGTGCGCAAACGAAGCCTTGGCGTGACCCAACTTCTCGCGCTTTTGCAAAGCCAGGCGAACCCACCACCGCCGTTTCCGAGGTGTCCGCGTCTTCCGTTTATTCATTCTCCATTTCTAGAAAACAAGTAGGTAGAAGTATAAAAGCCATTTCTTCTTCCACTTCCACGGCAGACAATAGTTAGGCAGATTCCTCGTTGGCGCTCCATAATTCTCCTCGCACGTGTACGGTATCTTGCAGAAGTCGCGGGGTGCTTTTCTCGTCGCGACGATAGATTGGGAACGTAGGTCTCACGTAGGACGCGCAGGCTTTGGCGAGCCCCAACACAAGGGCCAGCCCGAGTTTTAGCTGTGGTGTTCCCGTTGCCCCTTTGGTGTCCTGGAGGCGCCGAAAATAATACGAAATGATGAAAAGTTATTACAAGTTGTAAATAAAAGCTATTAAAGAAATATTATCACGCCTAGGCACCAACCTGTGACTCAGCCCTACCGCGCCCGTGTGAGGAGAATTACGGAACGCCAACGAGGAATTTACCGAAGGTCGCAGATGACACGCGAAGTTGCGTAAAATGATCACTTTTGATGACGGTACGTGGGTCAAAGAATGAACATACCGCTCGAAATAATGCGATAATGAGCGCCACCACGCCGACAAACGTACGCAGACGAGATGGATCTGGACGAAAACGGCAGCGGCGGCCGCGGTGGTAGCAAAACAAATGTGAACAACTTGGACAGGCGCGGAAAAAATTGTCCGGCCGCTTTGGCCTTTCCGCCCGCTTGCCGCTTCCCAAGTGTGAACGTAGGCCTAGTCTGCGCGAGAAACGTCTCTTGTTTGCGATTGCGCCCCTACGGAAGGCTGGTAATTACTGTTGTGTTGTTGAATCCCAAACCAGCTATTACGGAAGGCTGGTAGTTGCTGTTTTGTTGTGGAATCCCAAACCAGCAATGTACACAGAAGGGGTTGATGACAGCAGTGAAATTCCACCGACTTGCAACAGAATGCACGAAACAGACAGCCAACAAGCATGAATTACTGCTGTGCGCAGTACAGCGTGAGTAAATTCTTGTTGCAGGCGCTGACAGTTCTCGTCGGAGTTCACGCGTCCTGAGAAATTGATTATGCGCACTGTGCACTGAACAATACCGGAGTTCATTCCTGCATCACTAGTACACCAATCAGTCGAGATTCTGTGAGGTACAAGGCCGCTTCCTGTTTGCACCGGCGTAAGTGAAGCAGAAATGAGTTGCACGCACTACTTAAAATGCGTACACATGCCATATCTATGCTGTGCGGTGAAATATTCTGTACAATCCTGAATCTGTTGACGTAAAGGCAAATGACGGCGCTGCACGCTCGCACACAGCGGAAGACACAGCGGTCCATGCACTTGCCGCACGAAATGCAACCCTCTCGTATGAGGGAGCAGGGCGACGAAAGCTTCGAGAAAAAAAAAAAAAAAAGCCTTCCCCGTTTTTGCGCGTACTTAAGTTTTCTAGCGCAAAGACGCAGCGAACAAGCTATTGCTATGGGAGTAGGTATAGCCTGGTCACACGTGTATTTTCACGCGTATAGCCGTCCTTGACTTGTGAAATGCACTTCGCCCCGACGAGGACGACACCATCTACGCTTAACGGAAATTAACAAGTAATGATGTCTTCTCCGATCGCACGGGTCGTCTCAATGATGCGTTTTCGAAGACTGGTCCATTCAGTGGCGCGATGAGAGACCGTTGCTCCAAACGGCCACTGTACCTGTCGTCCTTACTGTATTTACTGAGCTTACTTTACTTTTTACATAATTTCTTCACAAGCACACGCACACGCGAGGGGGGGGGGGGGGGGGGGGCGGTCCCGTGTCTCTGATATACATGTATAGAGTCTGCGCAAAATACCGATATTTATTATCGATCACGTGACGTTGAGGAAAGCAGAAGCTTGCCCCCCCCCCCCCCCCCGGTCGGCCCGGTGAACCCCCCCCCCCCCCCCCCCCGAAAAAAAATTTCTGGCTACGCCCCTGCCAGGACAAAACGTTTGAATCGTTTCGCTTTCCGAAACCCATCTACCAGCGGTATCGCGATCTGGCTCACGCCACGAACCGTGCCATTTTTTTTTTTTTTCGTTCGTACTCTTAAGCTGGTTCATCTGGACGTCTCCTAGGCCTGCCGGAGACGGGTGCTACAACATGCTCTTGAGAAATCTGCTTGTTTTTGAAATTTTCCTGTCAGGTTAACGTAAACGCTAGCCGGATTTCATGCCTGAACGAGCGCTGGATCGTGATGGGTCAACCCCTCTGCACAGCACGTAGTGGATTGACTCAGTCCGACCCGCTTGACAGAATGCATTAAACGCGGAGGAATCGGGTCAGTGGTTCGCAAGCAGTAACGAAGACGCCTTGCAGCGCTGGTGACCGTGAAAGCAGATAAATATATCAGTGAAAGGGTCTATAGATGTTTTTTTATGACAAAGAAGCTAAGCATAAGGCGCACATTTTTGGGGGGCTGCCACAGCGTGTGTATATATGTATACGTTTCCTGCGCCTACACTCTATTCAGTCCTAACAGGGCGAGCCGTAAACGTGCCCGGCATAAAGCTTTTCATGACAAGCCGGATAAGAGCAGTGTACGTCCAATCAGTTATGCGCACTTTCGCAGGAACTACGGGAAGTTAACCAACATCTAAGCGATTAAGCGTAGAGCACAGGTACGGCAGAGCAGACGACACCCAACATCTTTGTAAAGATGGTCCTTGAATCGGAAATGGAAGCAAGAAAATGCCGTAAAAACATAATTCTTAAAAGGTGGTCCGGCGTAATACAAAGGTATATATATATATATATATATATATATATATATTGTAAGCAATATTAACGTACTTCGTCCTTTTCATTTGTACATAGCCATCATCACCTTCCCTATTCTTCTACTTCTTCGCGCATGAGCTGGGGCGTTTGCTTTTTGGAATAAAAAAGCGCTTGACAGCTCGGTCGGTCTCGGTCTTATAAAGTGGTGGAGGTACGTCAAGACCCCGACGTCCTCTCGCGTTCCCGTCCTCCCTGGAGCTACGTTCCGGTCGCCGCCTGCGCCCGGTTACCCCTACTATGATGGACACTTCCAACCCCGGCTCTTCCGGCACCTCTAACCCTACCGCACCAACGACTCCGCCTGCGGTTCCATCTTGGACTGTGACGTGCCCTCAACGCGATCCCCCTGTCTTTGCGGGACGCCGCGGTGATGACGTCGACGATTGGATCGACAACTACGACCGCGTGAGTTCTTGCAATAAGTGGACCGATACCCAGAAATTGAGGCACGTCGCATTCTACTTGACCGGTGTTGCACAGACGTGGTATTTCAATCATGAATCCGACATCGCGGATTGGTCCACGTTTACCGCCAAGCTGCGGCAAGTCTTCGCTTCCTCGTCTAGCCGTGCAGAAGTCGCCAAGCAGAAGCTGGGCACGCGCCTCCAACTTCCGCAAGAGTCGTACACCTCATACATAGAGGATGTCTTGGCTCTGTGCCGCCGTGTGAACCCTAGCATGACGGAAGCCGAACGCGTGCGAACATATTAAAAGGCATTGGGTCTGTCGCGTTCAACGCCTTAATCGTGCAAAATCCGGCTTCTGTCCAAGACATCAATATATATATATATATATATATATATATATATATATATATATATATATATATATATATATATAGCGAATGGTATATAATGGTATATAATGTAATAGCGAATGGAGCGCGAATGGTAGAATGGGTCGCAAAACGCTTTATGAGGGTTGTATGATATATATATATATATATATATATATATATATATATATATATATATATATATATATATATATATATATATATATATATATATACCATACAACCCTCATAAAGCGTTTTGCGACCCATTCTACCATTCGCGCTCCGCTTGCGTTGTCATCATGCTTAGGACAGTCGGCGCAGCCAGTTCTGGCAAAGAAATTGAGTTGGCTATAAAGAATCATTGATAGTGAATACTACAGCCATAAAATTCTCATGGATGAATTATATTTAGGAGCGTCCTCTTTGAAACCGGATAGTGGTTGCGGTGCCTCAATCTCGTAATTTTCATCTTCCTGCTATAGGCCGGTATAATGTGACGACTGTATTCAAATGCTATTGCTTTTTTTTTGTGCTTCGTCAGTGGAGCCAGCGGAAGGAACTCTTACCACGTTATCGCCAGGATCGGCTGGTTGTGAACGGTGGGTGGTAAGAAGAGATGGGAATCGAGCAAAAGCAATCCTAACATTACACCCGCTGTATTCTCGACCTTTCAGCGAAAATTATCGAGCCTTAGTGCCCTATATTAAAGGAGCGTATCTTTTTTTTTTAGTTATTTGTTTCCCCTATATTTACGCGGTTCATATAAACTCGTATATAGCGCGCGGTTGACAGCAACAAAAACCCCCGCCGAGAATTAAAAAAAAAAGAACAAAAGACTAACTAGGGCCCATATTCACACAAAGCTCCTTACGCAAGAGTTGTGCGTGAGAGACATTTCCAGCGAATCCTAATGCTGGCCATAATCTTAGCGAAAGCGGTCGTCCAATGACAAAGCGCTGTTCCGAATGAGAAGCTTTGTGAATTCGCCACCTGAACTTTCCTCACGCTCTCCTTTCTATACGCATAGTATTCGGCACATATTGTGCATGTACCCGCCGTGGTTGCTCAGTGGCTATGGTGTTGGGCTGCTGAGCACAAGGTCGCGGGATCGAATCCCGGCCACGGCGGCCGCATTTCGATGGGGGCGAAATGCGAAAACACCCGTGTACTTAGATTTAGGTGCACGTTAAAGAACCCCAGGTGGTTAAAATTTCCGGAGTCCTCCCACTACGGCGTGCCTCATAATCAGATCGTGGTTTTGGCACGTAAAACCCCATAATATATATACACATTGTGCATGTGCTCCGTTTCGTCCCGCTCCACCTCGATGTTCCTCCTTCCCTCAAGCCACTCTATGGACTGCATTCTGCGCATATCTTCAAGGTGGACGTAGGCTCACGAAAGGAGCCAGCGCCGTGTATAACCCCTTTTGTAACGGATTGTAGAGGCATAGACAGCTACTCCCTTTTATTGCGATAGCAATTATATGGACACTCCAAAGCAGATTTCTGCCGTCGCCGTGAGGTTCCGTATGACGTCAACGGCGATGAAATCGTCGCCGCGCTCCGGACGCTGTATGTGCGAGTGAAAGGGCGCGAGGCACGCGCACTTTCACGGGGAGCGAACGCACGTCGGAGAGCAAACGCGCGTTCTGCGCCGTGCTCTCTGAAGGGCTGCAGAATTAAGCGTCTCTTTCCTCCTTTCCATATATAGAGAGCAAACGCGACTTTTTCCGTCGCGCGAAAGGCTATGGGGGAATTGGAGGGAGGGAGGGGAGGCGACGTTTAGCTGTGGCACCAAATGCGTATTTATACAAAAACGCCGCGCGCGTTCGGTGCGAACGCGGGCAAAACGCCGCCGGCGTCGGCAACAGTTCTGCGCGTTGCTGGTGCTGCTGCATGTCCAAGTTTACACAGCTGATAAAATTACTAACCTTACTCCGTATAGCGCTCTACTAATTTGCTATCGCAATTGATGCGTCGCCTTTCGGGTGAAACTGCGACAATTTTTGAGCGTAAGTGCTAATCGAGACTCAAATTCATGCACAAGGCCGCGGCATAGCTCAGTGGCTATGGCGTTCTGCTGGTGAACACGAGGTCAGCAGGTTCAATTGCATGGCCGCGTCTGCCGCATTGCGATGGGGGGCGAAAAGCCATGGAACGCTCGTGTACTTAAAAGTGCACGTTAAGGGAACCTCGAGTAGTCAAAATTAATCCGGAGCGTCTCTCGTAGCGCCAGTGTTGCCAATTTGGGACCTTAAACCCCACGAATAAATCAATCAAATTCGTGTTGCGCCCCAGGTGCGAACGCTTCATTCGAGGCGCTGCAAACGCGCTCATTTCCCCCCGCTTTCTGCCTTATACGTGTGGTGGTCTTTGTGATGCGCTGCTGCATTCAGCCGGCGTTGCTATTTTTTACGACCGCACCACGCTATATGACACCTCGCAGCAGCAGCAGCAGCCAGCGGCAGAAGCAGCAAACGACGCCGCGCGGTTGCCGCTGAATGCCATGTCTGCGCGGAAGACGCGCTGCTCTGGCGCCCCTTGTTCGCGCGCCCGCTGCTTCCTGCCTCTACCGCGGTCGCGCTGGGAAGCGAGCCGCCTTCCTTCCTGTCAGAGCCCCGAGCTGGAGCGTCAATTGTGACACCCGCAGACACCTCCGCACTCGTAGTGTATGCTAAAAGACACACGTCAGCGTTTCCGCTGCTGCCTGCCCTTTCCCACCTCTGCGTAATGGCCCCTACTGAAGGTTTTGGTATCGGTCGATAAAATGAAGGAGGGGGGAAGCTGCCATCTTGAAACACGATAGGCTGGCTGCTCGTAGACGAATTTCCTTGATTGTTATCTCGTTGGCGCTTGGCACACGCTCTCGTAACGCGAAGGAAGCTTATGCGATTTTATTATTATTATTATTATTATTATTATTATTATTATTATTATTATTATTATTATTATTATTATTATTATTATTATTATTATTATTATTATTATTATCTCGCAATTCGAGCATCCTGCGTTTGGCAAGTTTGTTCATGCTTGTGGCAGCTGAATAACAAGGACTTTTGTAAAGACTGACATTCCCTACGGCTCATGTAATGAGCTTCCTGGAGGTATCAGCGCAGGTAGAACTAAGTGTAGGAGGAAGTTTCAGGCAAATCTGGTTGGAGGATCATTTGTCAGAGAGCTTGCTTGGTCCAGTGAAAGGTGGCCACTACCGGAGTTTCGTACGTTATTATTATTATTATTGTTTTTTTTTTTTGCTATCAGCGTGTGTTTGGCAGGGGCATGCCTGCGTATAGAAAACTGAACATTGACCAGTATTTGTTTTTTATTCTCACAGCTAAGTATTATCCCTGAAACGTGCTTATGTGGCGGGCGGGAAGTCTTACTCAATAAAAAATTTTCTATCGAGACATGAGAAAAAAAAAAAAAACACACGTGACAATCTGGCAACACTGAACAGGGCTAACTCCGTGTTTTAATTTCTCTATCTCTCTCTTTCTCTCTCTCTTGCGTGCAGGCCAGATTAAGAAATTGATGAGCCCGAGGTTAATAAACCTTTATCGACCTCCTCCACTCCTCACGTTATAGTTAATTGATAAACTTTAAAGGTTCAAAGCAACGCAGATATCATGACAAACGGTGGAGGGCGCTTGGTTAACTTTGATCACGTACCGAACTTGCACCGTTAGTTCGGCACGTGAGTGCTTTGCCTTCCAGCCCCGCCGCGGTCCGGAATCGAACCCACGACCTCACACTCCGCTACAGAACCCATCTTGGTGTCCGAGCTACAGCTCCGGAGTATACAGAGAGAGAGAGAGAGAGAGAGATAGATAGATAAATAAATAAGATGCGAAAGGCGGGGAGGTTAACCGGAAGGTAGATATCCAGTTTGCTACCCTGCACTGGGGAAGGGGTAAGGGGAGACAGAAAGATAAAGAAAAATGCACACACTTAGAAAGAGAGGGAGATTGAAAAAAAAAACATACACACACAAAGGAACTCAGGAGCGTCACAGTCGTTCAAACAGGCCTCTCAACCGGAGGAACTTCAGTAGCGCCTTCGTCGCCTTCTGGTGTGAAGACCGCATCAGCCGGCGTTCTAAGATCGTCTGCTCAGAAAGCGACCGGTCGTTGAGGCGTACCAACTCCGTCACGAGCGACTGTCTCTGGGAGCTGTAGCGGGGACAATGACACAGGATATGTCGGATTGTTTCCTCGCTGCCGCAACTATCACAGGCAGCACTGTCAGCCATTCCGATGCGGCAAGCAAAATCATTCGTAAAGGACACTCTAAGCCACAGTCGGCAGAGAGCAGTTGTCTCTATTCGAGGAAGTCCAGATGGAATGCGTAGTCGGAGGGATGGGTCCAGGCGGTGCAGTAGAGTATGCTGGAAACCAGGTGTGTTCTACACGGATCGTGTGGTATCACGCGCGAGTATGCGTAGCTTTGTTGCTGCATCGGCTCTTGATAACGAGATGGGTTTCTTCACACCATTTTCGGGAGCCCTCCTCGCAGCTTCATCGGTCTGTTCGTTGCCCATGATGCCACAGTGGCCTGGGAGCCACTGAAAAGTGATGTCATGTCCTTTTTCTGCTAGTTGGTGATACAGGTGCCTTAATTTCAGAACAAGTTGGTCTTGTGGTCCACGGCGTAGAGCGGATAGCAGACAATGCAAGGCTGCCTTCGAGTCTGTAAATATGCTCCATCTTCGTGATAAGTGTCCGTGAATCATGTGAATTGCGCAGCGAAGTGCAGCAAGCTCCACAGCAGTCGACGTTGTCCGGAGAGAAGTTTGAAACGGAATAGTCACAGCTTTTGCGGTGAAGATCACAGCCCTGTAGATCCGTCAAGAGTTGTCGAGCCATCAGTGTAAATGTGAAAATGGTCTGTATATGTCTCGTGCAGCATGAGTAGAGATAGCTGCTTGAGACCTGGCGACGAGAGTCCTGCTTTCGTTCGAATCCCTGGTACCGAGAGTCGAACTTGTGGACGAGCCAAACGCCAAGGAGGTGATAGCAGCCTCTTGCCAGGCGTATAATCTCGAGGGAGGCAGTCAAGGTGCGCCGATATCTCCTGGCAAAACGGGGCACTGGGCCGGTCTTTCGGCAGTGCGGCGAGGTGATGGAAAGGGGGGCGGGCAATGTGCCTGATCTGTGCTCTGAGCACTTCCAATGTCATATGAGTTGTCACTGGGTAATCTTGAGCTATTGCAATTGTTTCCGCTGTCGATGTGCATCGTGGCAATCCAAGACAAACCCGTAGTGCCTGCGCCTGAGCACTCTCGATTGTGCGGATGTTGCTTCTGCAGGTATTGCTCAGTACAGGTAAGCTGTACCTCAGATATCCGAGAAACAGCGCCCTGTAGAGATGTAACATTGCGTGTACTGACGCTTCCCTACGTTTTCCCTCCAAGAAATTTGAAAACGTGTGAAATGGCCGTTAGGCGTTTCTTCAGGTAGGCCACCTGGGGACTCCAGCTGAGGTCTCGATCAATGATCACCCCTAGGAATCTATGCGTCCTGGCGTAACAGATGTTTTGCCCATTGATGGATATGGCGTAGGACGTCATTGACTTCCGCGTAAACGCGACCAGCGCACATTTCTCAGGTGAAATGTGGAGGCCTTGTTCACTGAGATACGCCAATATTGAAATTGCAAATTTTTGAAGTCTCGCGCCCACCTGAGGACGTGTTACACCTGACGTCCACACGCAGATGTCATCGGCGTACATTGATATCTGGACAGCATTTGGTATCCGTTCCACGAGACCGACAAGAACAAGGTTGAATAGTGTGGGGCTCAAGACGCCACCTTGTGGAACACCACGGTATGTGCACTGTTCAGACGTCGGACTGTAATCGGTCTGCACAAAAAAGGGCCTCATGTGTAAGTGGTTGCGGGTCCACCGGTACACGCGGCCACCAAGGCCAACCGATTCAAGAGCATCAAGTATGGCATCATGAGCAACATTGTCATACGCTCCTTTTACGTCCAGAAACATAACGACAGATAATCGTTTACATCTCTTTTGATGCTAGACGTAAGTGACCAGATCGATGACATTATCGATGGAGCAGCGGAGACGTCGAAAACCAGCCATAGCGTATGAATAAACTTGGTAGCGTTCCAGGTACCACTCCAATCTTACAAGGATCATGCGTTCCATCACCTTCCCTACGCAACTTGCCAGCGCGATTGGGCGGTATGACGCGAGCTCTAGTGGTGACTTGCCAGGTTTGAGGAGTGGTACCAGGCGGCTTGTCTTCCATTCTTGAGGGACGTTTCCATACCGCCAGGATTCATTGAATATATCCAGCAAGGCATTTTGTGCTCGCTCACCCAGGTGGCACAAGATGCGGTACGATATGCCATCTGGTCCAGGAGACGACGACCGATTACTCACAGCAAGAGCCGCATCAAGCTCCTCGGTGGTGAAAGGCAAGTCCATGCGTGAATCCCGTGTATGTGGCACAATGCTATCCTTATCAAGGGAGCCTGTGGACGTTGATAGACCTGCAATCTTTCTGCAGAAATCTTCCGCTACGTCGATGTCCTCTCGACGTTGGAAAAGTGCCAGGGCTTTGAATGGCACGCGTTGTTCGGGAAATGTACGTAGGCCTCGCACGGTTCTCCATATATGAGAAAGAGATTTTCGGAGGTCCGGGGATTCACAAAATTTTGCCCACAGTCGAGATTCCAGTTTGGCCATTCGGCGCTGGATCTTCTTTTGCGTGCGTCTGGCTATTCTTAGATCATGGACGGACTTTGTGCGTCGCGTCGGTATCTTCGCTCGGCCCGCCGAAAAATCGCACGGAGTCGCTCTAATTCCACGTCGGATTTTGAGAACATTGGAGTGCTTGTCAGCGTGCACATCGCATTCTGCGTTGCCTCCTTGATCGCTTGCTGAAGACCAGAAGGGAGACTTTTCGACAAGCTTCTTCCATGCTGGTTTCGAATGTAGACCAGTCAATTCGCCGGATTGTGTTTGGCGAATGGCAGCTGGCCAAACCTTTGATCTTAAGGTAACTGGGAATATGATCGCTCCCATGCGTCTCAATTTCGAAACATCACTTCACACGAGTAGCAAAGCGACGTGACACAAAAGCCAAGTCTAAGCAACTGCTGTATGATGAGCCTCGTAGAAAGGCAGGGACAGTTCATGGTCAGGTGCAAATGAAGCCAGTCGTCGGCCCATTGCGTTAATTTTACAGCTTCTCCAGATAGGGTGGTGAGCGTTAAAGTCTCCTGTGATAATCCATGGACCAGGGGTTGCTGTCAAGATGTCTTCTAGTCTCTTGCTATCAAACTGGGTTGAAGGGATATGTAGGGACCCACCAGTGTGAAGGCTACCTTTTTCTTCTTATCAGTCAGGCAAACATACCGATTCTCATCATGAGGTGTCACGTGCTGAACGACGTAGGTAAGCTCCCGACGAATAAACACAACGACCTTGCTGCTTTCGCTGCAAGTTGAGGACATGATTGATTTGTAGCCGGATAGCCGGATTGGGTTTGATAATTTCGGTTCACAGATTACGATGATTTGGAAATGGTTAGAGAATACAAACTGACAAAAGTCAGGCATCCGACATCAAAGTTCCACTGGATAATCGATGCTTCTCTGACCTCTTTGCGGAACGATTGGTGATTGTCAGCCATGATGCTACTCGAGGGCTGCTAGGACTGGGCTCAGCGCGTCCAGCACTTGCAGGCTACTTCGAGCGGCTGGGGTTGCGATACTTGTCAGTAGCTCTTTAATGACATTCATTAGGAACCGCAGCATCGGTATGATCTGTCGGTCAACCCTTGGTACTTCATCAACCGAAGTATGCGTGGAAGTAGACATCAGGCAGGGAGGCTCCTTGGCAGGCTGTGTGCGCGGAAGCGCAGGCCAGTCACCCGCGGCGTTAGATTTCTCAGTCTCATTCCTCTTCGTGCTTGTATGCTTACTTGCACTCGAAGGTAGTGGTTTGGGTACGTTCTGCGTATGAACAGCACCCCGTCTTGTACGCTTGCGTCGACGATTACGCCGGCGTCGTACAGTCTCAGCAGCTTCTCTGTGGGATGAGCTGTCTCTAACCATTTGTTTAAGAACGGCAATTTCTCTCTTGATTTGCGGGCAGTCTTTGGATCATCCAAAGTATACACAGGATGTCCTACAAATAAATAGGGGGGGGGGGGGGGTGCTTAATTTGTGTTGTAGTCGAACCATTTAAGCACGTTTTCCGAAAACAAAAACAAAAGAAAAACAAATATTTTAAGTGAACTGGCCTCTTTTCTGAAACGGACAGGAAGGGCTGACGCCCGCAGCCCCCCGCCATGGCATGACACGTTTTTGCAGCTCCATCGGTGGCCGGAAATCGAATAAGCGAACTCATGGCTCGGCAGCAAAACGCCACTGAGGCACCGCGGGGTGAACTTCAATGGTCGAAAGAAGGCCGCGCGATGAAGCAAATAAATGTATCTTGAAATTGGCCCTGAAAACATGAAAGCGAGACGAGGGGTGTGTGTGATTACCATCAATCCGTTTACTGGTATCGGACGTCCCTGAGTAGACAAAAATGTTTCTTACTTACCAAGTATGCGCGCCCGAACTCGCCTTGCGTGTTGCCGTAGCCTACCACGACGGCGCGGGGAAGCCTACGCGCTGGATGGCGCAAATGTGCCTCCTTCAGAAGAGTAAGGCGCACCATGGACGGGGGAAGCGACTGTGTACGTTTGTTTGGAAACGTATTTATTTATTTATTTACTTATTTATTTATTTACTTATTTCAGATGCTACCGCTCTGGACAATTCGTCCTTCGCCAGAAGGGGATGGGCCGTGAGGTGCTATAGGCCATCTCGCTGCGTACTGTATACTAGGTGTAAAAATTTGAGATTACCGTAATCAGTGACAATAATCGACGGCGTCGGTAGGCCCATGCGTCGTGTCGTTGACCATGCGATGTCGCTATTGATATATTCTCGGTCTCTCTTTTTTTTTCTACAATTAAAGAGTTCATAGTTTAGACTTGGTGGTTCGGTGTATGCTGTGTATGCTTTAGTGAGTGTTCCTCGCATTTTTCTTTTTTGCGCACAAATTTAGGTATGGGTGTCTAACTAGCCCGCTGTCAGATTTTCCTCTTTGCCATAGGCTTTCCTTAATAATATGTATACGACATACCGATTGCCTGGCAGTTCTAGCGATTGACGAACAGTTCTAGAGTAATTGTGTCTGAATTTTTGTGTCTGAATACGGACCCATTTTTCCTTTTTTTTTTTTTTTCTTCTCGAAGATGCCGTTTTCAAATTAAGGCAGCATTCAAGGTGTTCAAGGCACCAAAACGGCCCCGTCGAGAAAATGCGCGACGACCACGTTGCCTCATAACGAAACGCCCAGGGTTTACCGTCGCCACAGACCACGTGCGCAGTCACGCACGGTGTTCCCGAGCGTTTCTCACGAAAAGAAGACGGTGCCGTCCACCGGCAGCCGGTCCGGCGCACGGACCCGTTACGCCACTTACCGTACGGCGGCCGTGGGTCCAGCCGCCGCGCGACGTTCAATGGCGCCCGCACCAAGCGGCTTCATGGCGGCTTCCTGTTGGCGAAGGAAAAAGAAAGTTGCGGAGCGCCAGAGGAAAGGAGGCCGTGTAGCGCTTTCCGGAAAAAGAAAGGCAATAAAACAAGGGGGAGCCGCGAGTGAAACAAAGCAAAACCAAAGTGAGAGCTCCATCGGAACTGGACGGGGAAGTGGTGCGGAGGAGGAAGCGGCCCGCGACGAACCAGGAAGGCGGTGGGCGCCGTCCACGGGGGGACCTTCTCCACGCGCGACGCCGGGCAGGACCGACCTGTCCGGTGCCGTTGGCGCGTGCGTCTTCGGCCCGGCCGCGGCGCCTCTCTCTCCTCTCGATATAGCCGCGGCTGCGCGCCTTGTTTGCCTCTAATCAGGCCGTCCGACAGCTTTTCCTTGCACGGGAAGAAAAGAAAACCGTTCGACGGGTCCGCTCGATTGCGCGGACATCGTGCACTTTCCCTCTTCGTGGCCGTGCGCGCGTCGCGCGCCCGGTGACGAACGGACGGCGCTTCGTGTTCCGGTTGTTGCCTTTCCGCTGACCGAATAGCGAATACACACGGTCGCTGCACGACGGGTGTGCGCGTATACCAGGACGCTTAATTATTCGTGCATCGACGGGAGATTGCGATCGGGCGCGCGGTCGGGGCCGCCGCCGGTGTCCCAACTTTCTGCGCGTGCAAGTTTCGCGCGCATTCCCCCACGAACGCGTCGCTGCAGCTCTGATACGACCGCCGATTGTCTCATCGATGTTACACGGTGATGGTGGCGCGCATGCATATATCCTCTCTTCTGCGAGAAGATGACGCGCTTTCGTCCATAAATGAGTATGACCTCGCAAGGCACTCATTAATATGTTCGCGGTGCCGCGGGCGAGGCGCTCGCGCGGTCCGTACTAGCGTACGGTGCACTCCGGCGTATAATTGCATCGGCAGCACGCAGGCAGACGCGGAACAGCCCTCTTCGACGGCGTGCGAGTGGCGGTGCCCATCCAGATCGTCGGTCGGTCCCAGGTCAGTACCGTCGGGCGCAGGCTCTCTCGACGGACCGGTCTCTGGAAGCAAACAGAACGAGAGAAAAAAAAACTATGGTGGCACCTAAGCAATTCTTACGATGTGTAAATGCGAGAGCATTACTTGCCGCTCAGTGTGTCGCTGAGTTATGTCGCTGAGTTCAGTGCTGCCGCGTTGAACGTGCCTCCCGATTGAAGTTTCCTACATACGACGAGCACGGACGTGCCGCAGCGTAGAGCCGAATGCAGATTCCTGTACACGAACGCTGCCGCGTCCGTTTGAGACACATTTGGTGCCACGTATACGCACACAACAACCACGAGTCCCGTTTCGACGAACTGCACAGCGCACATCTCTCCGTCTGCACCGAAGCGAGTCTCCGAGCTGGACGGGTCGTATAGTTCAAGTCCTGGCTTGGCGTATATCGCGACGCCGGCGGCAACGTTGTCGGGTCGCTGAGTGGTGCACACGAACGAGTATCCCGTGATCTGGCTCGTGTCATCCGGCCTGATCCGTGCCTCCGTGAGGCAAAGTATGTCGCCTCTGTCGACGTTCGCATCGTGCGCCACGTCGTCCATGTGTTTCGGTAGAGAATGCAGGTTGAGGCGTTGAGGCATGTGACGAGGCATGCTGCTCGATCCGCCATGCGCTTGCACTTCCCGACGGTCCGGTCTCTGGAAGCGCTCGCCATCTAGTGAATCGCCCGCCAGGCAGAGCCCAACCACGTGCTCGAAGATATTCATCGCTGTCGCATATTGCAGTTGTGGTGCAATGCAATCAACGCAGCAAGCAACCTTTCTGCAACGTTGGCGCAGTGGTTAGGGTGCTCGATCGGTTACAGAGGGCTATAGCAGTGGCGATGGGGCTGCAGCGGATAGAATCCTTCTATGGTCACGTCTTTTTAAGTTCCATGGTCACGTCCTTTAAGTCGTTTTTAAGTTAGAAGACGACACACGCACACACACACACACACACACACACACACACACACACACACACACACACACACACACACACACACACACACACACACGCACGCACACACACACACACACACACACGCACGCACACACACACACACACACACACACACACACACACACACACACACACACACACACACAAAAGAAAGGACTCTACTGAAATTCTGAGAATTGTCTACAAATTCGTAGGCATCCATTGGCTCGGCTGCTACTTCGCTTTTGCTTACTTATTCAGCTAGCTTATGGATACCCATCGAGATACTAATCATCTACTATTACACTACTATAACGAATACATGTGTTAACTTGGCCAATCATGCATTTGTTTCGCAGATATATTGTATCAACTGAGCCGAAACGCCTTCACAACCGATCTTTTTTTTTTTTTTTGCCACATCCCAGGTTTATTTTTATTTTCCTTTTTTTATTGCCCTTTTTTGTTACGACCATTACGCGGCGACGTCGACGTCACCAGTTTTTTTTTTTTTTTCGAGCGCTACCAATCATCTACTATTACATTATTATAACGATTACATGCGTTAACTTGACCAATTATGCATTTAATATGCAGATATAAGCCGTCACGGGACGGACTGTAGATTTCGCTGGGGTACTCGCCAAATCTAATGCTTGCGCATTAAAGAGACATTGGGACAAGGCGGGATTTTCCCTCCACGCAACCGACCCACTAGCTCCATTTCTCCGCGGGTGCCTCACTCGGGGAGGCGAAACAACGCGGCCAGCGATCAGAAGACGTTGCACCGTCAGCGCACCCTTCTCCCGTGTACGAGCAGCTGGGGCCCACTGCGAGGCACATCTTGGCCGTCCTTAATTCTGGCCCGTTATTTCTCCCCGCCGCGCGACTTTCACGAGGCGCCGCTTTCTCCGGTGCCGCGGCCCTTCCGCGCTGTGCAGCAGCGAGCGTAGTAACCTTCCTCCCCAGCAGAAACCAGTTGGCCGCTGCCTGCGCGTGTGTGAACACCGCCGCCTCTTATACGCGCCGCGTAGGCGCGACTGCAGGGGGGCGCGAGCATGATCGCGGCGCGGCGATGTTCACGGGCGAGACGGCGGCGCGCCCCCGAGTGTGGGGCGCACTTGAGATCTCACGGCCACGGGCAGGTTTGCCGGAGCGGCGCGTAGCCCGTTTCTGTCGAGCGCAGGCGAGCTTGACACGAGGCGGGCGGTGAAAAGCGCCCGGCGCAACCCCTCCGCCGATTTCGCGCGACGCGGGGCAGAATGCCGCCTCGACGGAGACCGAGTGAAGCGATCGTGGAAGAGCAACAAGAGAAAAGAGAGCATATTGTTGCGACGTTTCCGCACTCTTGACATAAAGGAAGAGAGCGCCCCCCAAGCGCGGTGAACGCCTCTGCGCCGTTCTTTTCCTGACAGATGCAACAGCGGGAACGTTACACGCACCGTAAAGAAAGAGGGAAATGCGCTCGCGTTCTTCTGAATGCGTTCGCATTTATGCTCGTAGATGTCCGACTGGGAGAGCGCTCGGACAACTTCGCTTTGTCTCGACGAGCGTCGTCCGTTCAAAGAAAGAGAAACCTTCGGAAAAGAGCGAGAGAAACGGAGCCATTGAGTTGAGAGAGAGAGAGCGCCTTCTTCTTTACTTTGACCACCGAGCAGGAGCGACGTTGTGTGACGAATTTGAAGGCTCACGAAGAAGCACAAGTAAAAAACGTGACACAAAGTGCGACGCTGTCTCGTGAAAGCGTGTCGAGCGTAACGTCAGCTGGCCGGAGAAGTGCGCGCCTTTTAAGTGAGACAAGCGTTGATGGGCGGAGCCTGGCTGATCGTATATCAATCGGTTAAGCAGATTTTGGAGGCCCGGGAGAGGAGCGAACGAAGTCAACCTTTCATGCCACCATAGCTTTTCTTTCTTTCTTTCTTTCTTTCTTTCTTTCTTTCTTTCTTTCTTTCTTTCTTTCTTTCTTTCTTTCCTTTAGCGCATGAGCGACGCAGGCACATTGGTGTTCGCTTCACTTTGTGCGCTTGGTTGCGACGACGCTTGCGAAGATCCTTCGAACAAGCACGTCTGTGTATCCGCGGATTATACGAGGCAGGCTCTCGAATGAGCCCCGCAGTTGTATCGAAAGCTCAACAAACACCCTGCCAGAAGCGTCCGGAGAGTGGGGTTTGATTGATAAACTTCCCTGTGACGCTTGAATCTTCACGGGCAAAAACAAGTTTGTGTGCTTGAACTCATAGCCGGTATTTCTAAACAGACCTCCTAAACACTGGCGGTCTCAAAGACGAGGTATTCGGCGTATAGGTCATCCATTAGACGATACTATAGGAAGACCGCCGAGTTAAAGTTTATTTTGTTTATTTTTAACGTATTTGGGGGGAGGGGAGGTAGAGGGGGACGTTGTTTGCGTCATTTGTAACATAGATACGCGTAACGCTATTCTTGCCACAGTTGCCTTTGGTTACTATTGCTATAAAAAAAAGTATAAAAGCAGTGAAGGTACGAATAGTTATACCAAGTAATTACCGGCAGAATTATGTTTCGCAGACGCGCTACAGACAACGTCAAAACTTGCCGCGCTGCAAGCGTGTAAATGCAAGAAATTTGCACGAAGTTGACATCCTCTCGGCTGCGCAGTGTGCCTTTGCACTGTCGAACAAATTTTACCCTCGCCGTGGTCACAGCTCGGTGAAAGAGGTCAAAAACTCAGGCTGATTCACGCTATACTAAAAAGAAAGAAAAAAAATGCCGCGGTTTCACGCCGCCGCCTCCTTTCAGCGCTTTCAACTCTGCAGAGTTGTGTCAGTATACCGTGGAATGAAATAACTTGCCTCGAATGGCACGCCGGCGCGTCACATTCGCTCTGCATTTCCTTCGTATACATAACGCGTCACCGCGACGATGTGACACAGCGTCTCGCCGCGCCACCGGCAGCTGGGATGGTCAGCGCCGGGCACTCTGGGCTCGGCCCAGCGAGCGTCCCCTGGGCCCAGCCGAGGGGTCCGCTGCAGCGAGAGGGGCCCACCGGGAAGCTTGACCTTGTTTTCCAGAGGGGGGGAGGCGCGGAAGCGTTTCGGCGACGCGCGCCGTCAGTGGCGACTATATTTGGCCGCCGCGGGCTTTCCTCATGCATCGGCGCTGGCCGCGGCAGGTGCACCCTCGGCCAGCTCCAAAGGTCACGGGCCAACGGGCCACCCTTTTTTGGCTCGCCAGTGTACAGCGCGTGCCGTTGCGGCTTTCGTGCAGCGCGGCCGGTGCGTGGCCACCACACCGATGCGCACGGCGCGGCGGGGGCCCTGCATGCGGCCTCCTCCTATAACCAGTGTGTGTTTATATACGGGTCGCCCTATACATCACTTCCGAAGTAACGGTGAAAGTGGTCGGTCACTTAACCAAACCGCAATAAGGCGGCCTAACGACGCGCAGACGCGAATACATACACGGCTGATACACTCCCGTCGCGCCGTGCACACAGAGGAGGATGCATGGGTCAACACGCGGCCGATTACACGCACGCGTCGCTTCAAGCCGCGTACTGTGTGCCCCGGCTAACTTTAGCTAAGCTGTTCAACGAGGGTCCCGTTGCAGCCGGTGACTTTGGGACCCTCGTCTGCATACATCTTTGACATAATCATTAAATGAATAATAAACTGAAAACTGAAAAAGAAAAAAAAAGAATATATATATATATATATATATATATATATATATATATATATATATATATATATATATATATAAGAACACGCGACAAGATGCAATTATAAGACCTACGCTGTTCAGTCGTCAGCGTTCCGAACACCGTATGTCTTAAAATGGTATCTGACACCTTGTTTTTTTAATAACGTGAGTTTTTTAAACCGATTGGCTGACATTAGCTGGGACACCCTATATAAGGTTCAGCCGCGAAGACTATAGAGATAATGGCCGTCTCGGCAAAGCTTAACTTTCTCGCAGTCAACCACTGGGGACGTATTCTGGGACGATCACTTACGGCCATGCTGTCGCTTTTGCGAGGCGTATAGTGCTTAACCAGCGCATCAGCTAAACCCGCATCATATATATCCGAATATCAGACACACGCCACGCGCGGAAGTTCGCGGCGGCGGCGCTAGATGGCGCAACGTGTCCCGAGGGAAGCGCGGGCGAGGAGCTTGGCTGCAGTACACGCCTCATACATGACGCGGTTTTGGCGGTGTCAATATGGCGTGTCGCTAATGCTAATCACATTAACGTCGACAGTTATCCTGAGTTGCTTTATGCCTGAAATTTTATTAGTGTAAGCAATGATATTATAGCAAGAACTTGTTAGCACGTCAATATCGCGACATTGAATCTGGGCAGTGCTCGAGGCCTGCGTCCACTTCACAGGAACCTTCCCATTAGCACCACTTTCGAGGATATTCGTGTTCTAACTCTGTCGCAAGTATACATTGGCGTTTCACTCAGCTTTGTCCCTCATTGAACGAGGGAGGCTTTTTCCGGGAAAATATTAACTGGGACGCCAAACCTACCTGTAGGTTCCTTCCACGTTTAACATCTAAACCTGCCAAACCTACATCTAGCTTCGCAAGTTTAGATGTTTATGTAGGTTCGTCTTAAGTGTCCTCTAGCGTGCCTTTCACGATGAATATGCTTCTCGATATTTCGCACAAACATGCCTCAAAACTGCGCTGCTGGCTACGAGAAAGCATATAGTAGCCTCTAGTTTAGTAAAGATCCCAGCTGGTTCCTATAAATCATGCATAAAAATCCCTCCACGCCGGCGTTTTTGCATCATTTCGCTATCAGCCAGTGAAACGTGGCCGTTGCAGTCGGTTATCGAACCCGTGACGTTGCGCTCAATACACGGATACTTTAGCACTCAAGAACCTCTGCGGACATGTCTCTAAATTCCCTCGGTAGCGAGGTTTTTGATACAACGTGACCTGGACTATCCATTCCGTACAAAAGAAGAAAATTACGACTCTCATGAATGCTGGAGAGGATGTATCCTGGCTGCAGAACGTTTTTTCCATGAATTCCGACCAAGGGGTATAGTTTTAGCATGTGCATGATGAATTACTTCGAACCAGGGGACTATATACGATATGCGCAGGGGTTTGGTACACATGTTCTTCATCTGTGATGGGCCAGCAAGATTCCGCATATTGGCGTGAGCGTACGTAACTCGCCCGCGCGCGCGATTGGGTGGTGAGAGAGGTTTCGTGTTGGAATCACCCCCCGCCCCCTCCTTTACCGGCGTGGCGGGTGTTAGGGCCGGTCGCGCAGCTCGTCCGCCAGCCGAGAGCCACAACGGGGCCAGGCGAAAACGTGGAAGGAACGTTTTTTCCCCGTTTCCTGTCCCAAGGTTGCGCGCAGTGGCGGCTCTCTTCCTGGAGGGAAAAGAGAAAGTTCCCTCGCCCTGCATACACCTCGAGAGAGCTGGCAGCGTGGCGGCTCGTTCGGCGCGCTGGATGCCGGTGCTATTTAGGTGCGCGGCTGTCCTTCCGCGTTCATTACGGGCCCCCGCAGGAAGCAGCGACCGCGCCGAAAAGGTTACCGCGGAAAGAGACCGAGCTTGGCGCGGCCGCCGGGCTGCTCCGAAGGATCGAGTCCTTGGCCGCCGTGAGGTCCAGCGGCCCGCCGTTGCGTGTCCATTGAAGCTGATTCTTAGTTCGAGCGAGTTGTTCAATCGCAGGCAAAAGGAAACGAAGTGGCGTGAAAGCGAACGGCGCGATGGACGACACGACTGACTGTGGAACAGTTTCGTCACTGCGTTACCGCTCTAGCGTTGCCGTTACCGCTCCCCTGCAAGCTGCGTTCACGCGCGCTATCTATGCCGCACCGCGCGGGTTAGAATTGGTTTCGGTAGTAACGGTTTCGCTAGAACGGCACCGTAGTGACACAGCTATTCTTGCAGGTAGTGCGAAAACAAAGAAAGATCCTACGAAGGAGAAGGCGGCACAAGCGCCATGGAGTGCCCTGTACCGCATCACCTGCCAGTGCCCTGCTTTCGCCATGGTGGGTGTTGCACTTCCAAGTGCGAACAGGCTAGCCCAGCAGCGTGCACTGTAAAGTTGACAGCTTGCAATTGAGTGAGGATTTTGGGAAGACGTATTGTCTTCAAAGTACAGTGCGACATCGGAATAAACCGTCAGGCAAGTATAGCTTTCAGAACTCTGCAGATTCAAGAAAAGTAAAACCCGGTGAAATCCATCTGTCGATGACAGTCAACGTGAGCCCATTCGACTGAAGATGCACATGAAAACTCGTTATGATCATCATCATCATCATCATCATCCTATATTTATGCTCACTGCAGGACAAAGGCCTCTCCCTGCAATCTCCAATTACCCCTCTCTTGCGCTAGCTGAATCCAACGTGCGCCTGCAAATGCCTAACTTCATCACCCCGCCTAGTTTTCTGCCACCCTCGACAACGCTCCCGTTATCTTGGTATCCATTCTGTAACTTCAATGGTGCACCGATTATCTATCCTACGCATTACATGGCCTGCCCAGCTCCATTTTCCCCTCTTAATGTCAACTAGAATATCGGCTATCCCTGTTTGCTTTCTGATCCACACCACTGTCTTCCTGTCTCTTAACGTTAGGCTTAACATGTTTCGTTCCATCACTCTTTGTGCGGTCCTGAACTTGCTCTCGAGATTCTTTGTTAACCTCGACAAGTTTCTGCCCCATATATTAGCACCTGTAGAATGAAATGGTTGTACACTTTTCTTTTCAACGACAGTGGTAAGCTGCCAGTCACGATTTGGTAATGCCTGCCGTATGCACTCCAACCCAATTTTATTCTTCTATAAATTTCCTCTTTTTATAAAGATAAACGTACTGCTTTACAGACTCTAGAGGCTAACTGGCGATCCTGAATTCTTGTTCTCTTGCCAGGCTATTGAATATTATCTTTGTCTTCTGCACATTAATCTTAAACCCCACTCTTACACTTTCTCGGTTAAGGTCCTCAATCATTTGTTGTAATTCGTCCCCATTGCTGCTGAATAGGACAATGTCATCTGCACCTTTGACCCTCCCTCCTAAGTCTTGCCAGTCTAAGAGCTTGAATACTTCTTCTAAGCATGCAGTGAATACAATTGGAGAGATTGTCTCCTTGCCTGACCCCTTTCTTGATAGGTTACTTTCTAGCTTTCTTGTAGAGAACCAAGGTAGCTGTGGAATCCTTGTAGATATTTGCCAAGATATTCACGTATGCCTCCTGTACTCCGGATTACGTAAGGCCTCTATGACTGCTGGTATCTCTACTGAATCAAATGCCTTTTCATAATCTATGAAAGCCATATAGAGAGGTTGGTTGATTGTACTGCGCAGATTACTCTATTACCTGATTTATGACATAGATATGATCCATCGTAGAATATCCCTTCTTGAAGCTAGCCTGTTCTCTTAGTTGGCTGAAGTCAAGTGTTGCCCTGATTCTATTGAAAATTACCTTGGTGAATATTTTATACAATACTGAGAGCAGACTAATGGGTCTATAAATCTTCAATTCTTTAACGTCTCCCTTCTTATGGATGAGTATAATGTTGGCGTTCTTCCAGCTCTCTGGTACATTTGAAGTCTTGAGGCATTGCGTATAAAGGGCCGCAAGCTTTTCAAGCATGATATCTCGTCCATCTTTGATTAAATCGACTGTTTTTCCATCTTCTCCAGCAGCTTTTTCCCTGGTCCTGTTTCGCAAGGCCCTTCTAACTTCATCGCTAGTTATAGAAGTAGCCTCAGTATCCTGTTCATCACTACTTCGAATGAAAGTAGCTTGGCTGCTCTGGGAACTGTACAGGTCGGTATAGAATTCTTCCGCTGTTTTTACTATGTCATAGAAATTGCTGATGATATTACCCTACTTATGTTTCAGTGCACATGATCATTATCCCCATCAAAATTATCACGGGCATTCTCATCCGTCATCCCCACCATGGACATGATTACGGTCATCGTAGCACCACTAATATGAACATCATCACGGACATCGCAGCGGAGCCTCATCATGCGATGTTGTTGCTGCGACACCTGCAGTGTGTGCGCATCATAGTGGAGTCTCCGTAACACACATGACGATGACAATGATTATTATTATTATTATTATTATTATTATTATTATTATTATTATTATTATTATTATTATTATTATTATTATTATTATTATTATTATTATTATTATTATTATCCCTACTGGAATCCCCTTCGAAACGGGGTTGCAACAGGTCACCTAGCCTGCTTGAGTTAATCAGAGTTTACTACATCTATTGATGTCTATAGAATTTTGCCTATATCTTCTTGATCTTTTCTGGTCATTAAAACCTCTATCTTTACATTCTACTGTTACTTATGACTGTAACGACCGTGGCTCTGTAGATAACTTCCTATATTTTTTTTTCAAGAATAGTCTAAACGTCTCTTGCTCATCTCGACTGCTGACCACCTAATTCTCCCATCCGCTTTGAATGCCTGCACTTCTGGAAGGTGTACGTTCCCTATACGGGTCTTGCTGGGTGAATATCTTGGCTTTTCATTACGATGCGCTGAGTCGTTTCCGGACTTTTGCTGCAGTCGGCACATGCATTATCCTGTTGCGAATATTTGCTCCGGTACGTTTTTGTCCTCAGGTAGCCAGCTCGGGGCCTCAAACATCAAGGCACTGCTCTTTTTGTGTTATAGTACAGATTTTCTCTCCTCAATTCTTTTTCGCCGTAATTGTAATTCTCTATGGACGTTTGTGTTTCCATCCTTTGTACCAAGTTTATCGTCTCTGTTTCTCTCACTTTATTTTTTGCTGAATCCGGGTTGTCTATATAAATACATTTTCAATTACCGTGTACTTGGTTGCCAACTTTATTGACCTCTTCCTCTATTCCGTGTCCATGCTTTTGAGATACAGATATTTGTGCACGTTAGCCAACCACTTCTTTTCAACCATGTTTCTGATTTTTTTTTCTTCAAAACTAATTTTACTCTGCGCTTCTCTGACCCATCATACTGGAGTTACTGTACATGGCTCCCAAAAGGGAACCATACACATTTGGTAGCATATACAGCAACTCCCATCATATAGCATTATGGCGCCATCTATGGGGCCATTAGCATCGTATACAGGCCAGAAACAGTTTCAGCAAAACGGGTGAGGGTACGCGAAGAAATGCCCTCGCAGTCGAAAAGAGAAAGGGGACAAATTTTATTGCGACTGTGCGAGCGTATAGGCCACAAAACAGATGCGCGCTTCAATTTTTGGCTGATACTGATATGGCAGGGGAAAAGAAAAATCTGCGTTTCCGCGAAGATTGCTTCCTGTAAATTTCTGCGAGCAAGTATAATGATGTTCGCACAGTGCCCTCGGGGCTCTGGCCGCTGACAGCGAGGTTGCCTTCACCTGACCACTCTTGCAGTGCAGCGAAACAGCGGTAGCAAGATGTAAATGTCATCTGAAGCAACACAATTAAGTGCAGTCGAATTCTGTGTAGCTGCCAGAACTTACCGCTCTAAAGGGTAATATGGCAAATGCCTAATGGCGCGGCCTTAGCAAGCCATGTCGTTTGAAGGTTTCGCATCACGCATATCTTTGCACACATAAACTGACCATTCTGACCATCTGCCCGTGGCAGTGGTATTGCAGGAGCTGAGGCGTTTCCACATCAGGGAACAATGCAGCAAGTTTGATTTTTCGTTACTGCGGTGAATTCTTTTTAGAGCGCTGCTCTTAATGGCCCGTTCCTGCGGCGAACGTCGGCGGCGGCGTAACCGAGCGAACGAGCACAACACCGAAAGATGAAAGAGCGAGACGCGAGCCACGAACGGCAGAGACCAATGAGAGCGGCCCCTTTAGTGACGTGCAGGCGGGAAATTGGTTTCATGCGGACCCGCCCGACTACTCGTTACGTACTCGTATCTGGTCTCAGACGGACCGCTCGTTTCGTACTATCGTCTCCTCGCGTCAGCTCTCGCTCGCGCTTGTATGGTTTGCTTGGTTTGGTATCGTTCGCGCTTGTTTCGAATGGCATATGGTTTGCGATTGTTTTGTAATCTGATTGTATGCGTGACGTGAATTGTGCAGTACTTTCTGGAAGCCAAGTGGCACCAGCGATTATAGTGGAACCTTCGATGAGCCATGTATACAAGCCGACGGGTTTGACCAGCAGATCAGATCTTCCACGATTGCCGACTTTGCTACATTTCTCTCTCAAATTCTTTGCCTTAGTATATCGCGAAATGAAAACGCGTATATAGCTGTGCTCAAATTTCGCATTAGATAGTATAGTAATCGTCGGTAAATTTTTTTTGTTAATGATAACACAATGTCTTTCTTAGCGAGTATGCCCCCCCCCCCTTTTTTTTTCCGTACCAGTTATCTGAGTTTCTAGCCTTCTTCACGGGCCGATCGCGAACATAGTGAGGTTCGACGCTCCAGCTTCTTCTCCCCTCACGCTCGGGGAGACGGAATAGAGTGCTGTGCGCAGTGACACCGCCCCTTCTCACCCCCAACTCGCTCAGGGGACTTCTACTAGAGGCTGAACGGCCTTTCAACTTTTTATTGCGCGCCCCCTCCACCCTTTCAATATGTAATGTCCTGTAAAAGAAAATATGATGATCATCAAGAAGAAAGAGAAGGAGCAAACTGCAGAAAATCAGCCTCGCAATCCTTGTTTAGTAGAGGCGTTCGTAGTAAATTTGCCGAATCGAATCGAAAACGAATATTCGAGAAAACGACCTTCGAATATCTAATCAGCTACAGATAGAATATTTTGTGATTGCCAAGCAAAGGGACTCGAGGGGAATGAAGCGGCACACTCCGCAGCCCGCGCAAGCGTCAACCGGGCCTCCCCGCACGAGATTCTAGACATGTCCCACGCACCCACATCAGCGGAGGAAACAGAAACAATAGCACTAACTAACCAAGCACAACTGCAGCACTATCGGCTCGGACGCAGGGTATACCCTCCCCCATATCCAAAACTAACAAGAAACGAAGGCACCGACTACAGGCGACTCCAGAGCAATATTACCTTCACCCACGGCACCTTATTGCATCATTTCCAACCGACACTATACATCTACACCTGTCCACATTGCAACCTGCCAGCCACCCTGGAGCACCTCCTACTGCAATGTAAGAACACCCGAGCAAGCGTCACAGCGACACAACCAGTAGCAGCAGACCCAGACCCAAATCACTGAAACGTGGGCGGCTGCGATCTCCAAGCCGGACCTGGTCGACCAGCGCGAACTCGTCGCCCGGGCCCGACGGGCGGTCCCGGCCAGAGGGTTCCTGGAGTAAGGGACCCTCCCACCTCGACTTACAAGTCACTGTTTCAAATAAAGCTTCATTAATTCATTAGAAATTACTGAGCACAATGTTACAGCCCCACGCGTTCGCATAGGGACTGGTACCTATCTGTAACATTCGCGGCTGCCTTGCAGCAGAATCTTTCGGAGCGTCAGCCTCCTCCCGCAAATGTCCAATAAGCACTGTGAAAAATTCTGGGGTTTTACGTACCAAAACCACGATATGATCATGATGCACGCCGTAGTCGGGAATTCTAGATTGTTTTGACCACCCAAGGTTCTGCGGCATGCACCTGAATATTTGCACACGAGCGTTTTTTGAACTACGCCCCCATCGGAATTGCGGCCGCTTCGAAATAAGCGCTGTTATTCCTTATATTACAACATAAACAAATATTTGACAATTTCGAACACTGAATTGTCGGATCCAATACGAATCGAATAGAAAAGGCTACTCGTTTCGTATTCGAAATTTGAAATATTCGCACACCCCTAATATTTAAGCTCGCGTATGCAGCTAAATCAGCCAACAAACTTCCAGTGCACCACACCTAATTAATTCCCAGCCTGTGAACTTTCTTACGGGAATTTCAATTTCGAACATTTCTGGTCATGGCCGTACTCTTGCCTTAACTTTGTAAGCTCGTATATTAATTAAAGCTGCCATTTCGTTTTGGTTTCGAATTGACATTAACCGAGTCTAATATTTGCTTTCAATTCAATAAAAGTTAACAGTGTTAAACCTTTGGGTCAGTATAACAAGAAAAAAAAGAAGAAGAAAGACGTCCAACTCGCTATTGCAAACAATCTTTAACGAATCAGCTCATAATTTCATGCATGTAACATAGATTGTACATTAAGGTCTGGCCCCTACAGAGCCATTACATAGGGACCAATAAAGATATATGCTGACGTGGAAAGAAAGACCAGCTGAACTGGAACATATAATCTGACAAGTGTTGTACAAAGCATGTCAACCAATTCGCACAATGCCGATTGGGCGTAGTTTATAAAGTTCCTTTTAGCTGCGGTCACAGGGCAGATAAATCGTTGCATCAATCAGAGATTAATTGATCACAAACGTTTGTTGATCGCGTGAACAGCGTCTAACCTTTCACTGCACTGTCATGATTGCAAGTGTACTCAAAATTTCCAGACTGCATAGTTTTGTTAAGACATAAGAGCGAAGCTCGCCTTATGATCGAGGCTTGGCACATCATTAATTGTGGTGCATGTCCGTAAGTCAGCCCTCGATCATCTTGCGCAACGAATGGTCACACCTAAACAGTTATCTTTCTCGAGTGCCCACACGCGTCCATGACTGGCGGGTTGGCGCCGGCTCCCCTTGGGCATGCGGAGTGAAGTTTTGTCTCTTCCTTCTTTGCCGCCATTGTGCGACCCTTCAGTTGATAGCTGGCGGTTGTGTGGTCCTTTTCGTTCCCTCTCGTGTCCGTATTTGCATGCCCACCTTTTAGTAACTTGAAAACCTCGCAGGAAACCTGCAGGTGAGCTCCGGCCAGAGCAGCGCCGACGCTCACGACTCCGGCACGCTCCGGGCCGTGAAGGGCCATGGTCATTAACCTTTAGCGACGGAAGAGTCAATCCGTAACGACATACAGTAGACTTCCATTAAGACGAACTCGAAGGAACAATGAAATCTGTTCGTTTTATCACCAGTGACTCGCAGAATTGAAAATCTGCTATTCCTGATACACACAAACATCCACGACGTAAAATAGTAAATTAAAAAGTATAAAAACAAAAAAAGAGGACGTAACAAGGAACATTTCTGGATTTGCATGATACAAAATGTTGCATTATGCATTACTTCGTAAGCAATTAAGTAATTACATGGTTGGTGGCACTGTGCAACTCTGTGCGTTGTCACAAAATTTGATATTTCACTCAGCTCAAAAATTCTTCAGTGTTCTCATGAAAAAAAAATGCGACAAAATATTCTGGGTATTATCAGCTGAGTCATGTGTGAACCTGGTTCTTGTGGCTCCCTAAACAGTTTCGTTTTTATTTATTTGCAAGAACACTGCAGGCCTGGGAAGGGCCCTGCAGGAGGATCCTTAATTAGCAGCCTGCCGAGGCACACCGAGGGCCTCCTCAATCATTGTTTCCATGGTGTTCGCCCTGCAGGTTTCCTCGTCATCTTCGATGCTGGCGTAGCTGTTTATGTGTACACAGAAACATCATTTGCTTGCCGTGTAGCTAGCACAGTCACCTCCCTCCAAGCCTGCCCATCTAGACCTCTCGCTGAGCTTAATTATTGAGCTAATTATGGAGGCTGCGGAAGTTCGACTTAACCGAAGTAGCAGTTCGTGTTACGCGGCTTCTCCTTCTTTTTCTTCTGTTTCGCATTGGCTTTATGGAAAACCAACAAAATGTTCAAACCTATGGTGGGCTTCCGCCCGAAGTTATCGACGCAAGATATAATGCTGAGAATTGAGCACCAAATAATAGACGGAAACGGCTGCTCCCGGATGGATACCAGGGCCATACGGGGACTAGACCTCACCAAGGCCTTTGAAAATGTGAAACATGAAGCAATATTGGAAAACCTGGAAAAATTAGGAGTTGGGCGTAAGACGTACGATTATATCAAAGACTTCCTATCTGACAGAAGAGCAATCTTAACAATAGGAGGAGTAGCGTCGGACGAACTAGAAATGGGGAGCTGAGGTACGCCGCAAGGCTCTGTCCTCTCGCCCTTTCTCTTCAATGTCGCCATGATAGGTCTTCCAGAAATACTTAATAACATTGAAGATCTAAATCATAGCCTATACGCCGATGATATTACGCTATGGATAGCGGGAGGCAGTGATGGTCATATTCAGGACACACTGCAAAAGGCGATTGATGCGGTAGAAGCATACGTTGGGTCGAGAGGTCTGGGATGCTCCCCGCAGAAATCCGAGCTCCTGCTATACCAGCCAACGTCAAGAGGGAAAAAAGAAAACTGAAGTCCCCAATATACAGCTCTTCGCAAACCAAGGACAACCCATACTGCTGGTTACAACTATAAAGATCCTCGGTATGCGGATTCAGAACAACGGGTACAATATTGAAACCATCAGACAGTTAGAAAGCACAACCTATCAGACAACGCGTCTTATTTCGCGCATAGCAAATAAACACCACGGTATGAAAGAAAATAGCTGGATCAGACTAATTCAAACCTTTGTTCTCAGCCGGATCGTCTACGTAGCGCCATTCTTAGACCTTAAAATTGAATAAAAGAAAAGAATCAACGTCATGATCAGGAAAACCTACAAGCATGCTCTGGGGATCCCGGTCTCCACTTCGAATGAACGTTTCGAGGCACTGGGACTCCATAACACCATAGAAGAATTGATAGAAGCTCACAGAACTGCCCAGATGGAGAGGCTTTCCAAAAGTCAAACCGGAAGACATATTCTGGAATCACTGCGCATCAACTATGAACCCAGAAATGACATCAAAACAGATATACCAGCGGACATTAGGAGACACCTATATATCCCTCCGTTACCCAAACACATGCATCCTTCGCACAACGAAGAACGAAGAAAAGAAAGAGCCAAAGCATTAGGAAGAAGGTTTGAAAATGCTAAAGATGTGCTCTATGTAGACGCAGCCGACTACGAACATCAAGATGCCATGGCAGTGGCAGTAGTCAATAATCAAGGACATGCAATTGCGTCAGGCACAGTCCTAACATCAACGCCAGAGGTAGGAGAAGAGGTCGCCATTGCACTAGCAATGACATCTTCTCCCAAATATAAAATTTTAATAAGTGATTCCAAAACCGCCATATTAAATTACGCTAAAGGACGCATCTCGCCAAAGGCGCAAAAAATCCTCCAGGCTGGTTTCCACGGAGACCGAGAGTACAAATCATCTGGGCACCAGCCCACTCTGGCCTGCCAGGCAACGTGAATGCGCATGACGCGGCTCGAGGTTTCGCATACCGAGACGACGTCACCAACACCAACACGGACGCATTCGCAATCCGCCGGTCGGGCAGAGATAGGCTGCAGTGGTTTCCTTTAGAGAAATCATTCATCATTACAGACTAGCCAGGGCTAGATATCCGGCAGAGCATTGCTCATTGAACAAGTGGCAATCGGTAGCTTGGCGGCTAATACAAACTAACACATTCCCCAACCCCATTGCCTTCAGTCCATATCACCCAGACGCATATACACAGACATATGTAAGCATTGTAACAACCGAGCAGATCTTCAACACATAATCTGGGCATGCCCAAAGAAACAATATCATAACAATAACTGTTCAAAACCACAACAACCAAGTTAAATAATAAGAAATGAGGAGCAATGGAGACCGTGCTGCTCAGCTCGGACCCGGATGTTCAAGCAAGAGTAGTCCAAATGGCTGAAGACGCCACCGTGGCTCAGGGGCTGCCGGCCGCCGTCTAAGGGGGGGATGGGGGAGGCTTCTAGTCATTACCCCCTCCTCTAACCACATTTTGGGCAAAATAAAGTTATTTCTCTCTCTCTCTCTCTCTCTCTCTCTCTTGATCCTCATAACCAGAAATTCGGCTTAACGTGGTTCGTCTTCACGGTGAGTCTACTGCACCTCTCTTTGCTCATTGCAGCAAACTCAGTATCAGAAGACTGTTTTTCGTATCTTTCGTGCCAACCGCTGCACACGGGGTGTTTTTTTTTTTTCTTTTTTTTTTTTAATTTCGTGTTCAACGGGTGGTAAATCTACACGGAAACGCCAACCTCCCGCAGCAATAAACGCGGTGCGAACGCGAAATTGTTGCATTCATGAAGTTTCAGATGCTTTTCAAAAATTAATGTAACGCCTTCTTCCGAGGCAGGCTATCCACGCAAAGCAACAGTTCACTCCCATCCGCTACGAGTGCATGTTTTCCGCAGGAACACAAAACAAATAAATATATCTCAGCATCGCCGCAACGCTTACGCGCACGAGCCCACGATGTGATTCGGTTGTGAACGCGAGCGAGCGCTTTTGCACAACACTTATAGGGTCGATTACCCTATATATGTTCAAACGGTGTTCAGGGAAAGTCGTGCAAAGGTGCAACGATCAATAAATTGACAGTGATTTACTGTGCAAGGGTTTTGACACTGCACGCTGCGGTTCGTCTGACCTCCAGCATGACCGCGCCATCTGTCGGACGCGGTAACAATTGAGAACGGGCGCGGGGCAGGCTGCCTTATTTGAGAATGAATTAGACGATCCTGTTACTGATATCCAATGGGACTCGGCCTCGTCCTGATATCGATGTGTGTAACTAGATAACCCTCGCAGCTTCCGAGAAACGCATTCAATGGCACACACATCGAAGCGATATAACCAATGTAGTCACAATTATAGTCTTGCGAAAATGTGCTTAGCTGAAAGTTTGATACGTGACGGGCACACGCAGAATATTACGCAGTTTATTGTTCAGTTAAACAAGCTTAAACACCTTAATTTGTGCTCCTGTCGCCAATACATTCATTCGGCGATCCTTTAACTTCACCTCGGATTTCATTCAAGAACTTGCGTCGACTCATGTAGGTATAGAATGCAGTGGGTAGGGTATATTAAGCGTATGCTCGCCGAAGCAAAAAATTATTTCCTGTACGTTACCACAAGACCGGACCATTGACTTCAATGATATATATTGGCTGGTTTCCATCGAAGTCCTGCAAAGAAATTTCGGGGGTAGACACAATCGTCAACACAGAGTTACTGGATCGCATTGCAATTGAGAGAGAGAGTAACTGAATCGCATCACAGACTATAGGACTCCTGCGGCTTTTGCTGCCTCTCGGCCCGCAACACCAGCTGCAAGGCGTTCTTTCACTCTAGATGCCTGTTTCAGTACTTCCTAACAAGCCCTCAAGTTTCACCACGGGGAAGTAGATAGCATGAAACTAATTTTGGGCGTTCTCACTTCATATCCAACTACATTGATGTACAGCCTCCCGCATTTTTAACTATATTGCGCGAGAATTTAAATGTTTTTATTCCGGATAAAAGAAATAAAAAAAACGAATCGTACAATAAGATGTTAAGACAATTAATTGGTGTCTTAACGTGCTGTTACATTCATCATGTGGCACCAACTTGTTCAGGAATTGCTCAGAACGCAGACAGTTCTAACCGAATTCTGTCACCATTATGCATGCGCAATCAGAGCACGCGCCAATCACTTGTTTATGCCCGTTTAGATAGTGGCTATAATATCCTAGCCAGGGAACCAATTGGTACGAAGTCTGGCTTCATGGAGCTCTTTGTAATTGTATTGCAATGTTCTCCCGCTAAGTGGATGCGATGGACACTTCACAAATCAGTACCCAAACGTCACCGTAAGATGCCTGACGGGTTTGTGGTGACAGTGTTTCCAACTGTTGTCGCGCAACTCTTGCGAAATGGCGACGTCGTATTTGTAACGGACAGCTAATCTCCTTGAAATTTTGATTCCCCCTGAGAAACATGACCAGCTAAACACTTGGAATGCTTCAAACACCGTTTATGAAGGAGACACTGAGCCGTAGACGAGCTTTTTGTGATTTGGGCAGTTCCAAGAGGAGAAAGGAGCGTTAAAGTCCATCCTGATTTCGGCCAAGCTTCAACCAGTCGCACTTATGAAACGGTTCAACAAAAATTTTGCCCAACGAGAGTTGTAGCTATACAGTTGGCACGATTTCAGAAGCTGCTGGCACGAGTTGGAGCTCTTGTGAGTGAATTTCCAGTGTGGAATTAGGCACGAGAAGCGTTGCCGCGATGTTTGTTCGCCGCGCGCGCTCACAAAAGGGGGGAACTATTCGGCGGACACATCTCACGACGACTGTCAACGGTAACGCGTTTGGCATTGAATGGATATAGCGACACAACTCATTGCCATCGTCGAAACCAGTTATGCACGAGGCGTGCATTACAGCGGGACTCCTCCGCGTTTCCCTAAGAACACTCGGCGCCATCCAGCGACGCCGCCGCAAAGCCTACACACGGCCTCCGAAATGCACGGCGCCGGAGCGTGCGAACGCTGAGAAACGCTGGATGGGGCAGCCGGGCCCCCCTCTCGCGCTTCTATCTGGACACGCGGCGACATCTATTGGCGCTGTCGAAAAGTCCGCGCGTGGCCTCGTAGACGAGAAGCGGGGCGCGCGGGTGCGTTCGAACGCTGATGACTGTCATCTCGCTTGCCGCATACCCAGTGGCATGTACTCATTGACCCGAGTTGCCGAGAGGTTCATTGAAGAGCGGCACATTCCCAGCGGTACATATCTAGCTACCCAAGTAAGCGTTAAAGGCATTCTTCGAAGAGCGCGGCACGCACCTACTGTCAACGTACCCAGTCACCAAAGTTACACGGCATCAAAGAGGTTCATTGAAGACCAGCACAGACCGAGTGGCACATAACCCAGTGCTCCAAGTGGCCGACAGAGTTTCATCGAATAGCGGTACGTACCGGCCTATATCCAGTCCCGTATCTACAGGGGCCCATGTCGGCGTGAAAGAGGTTCATTGAATAGCGGCACATATGTACGCATTGCCACATACTCAGTGAGCCAAGTTGGTCCGACGAATAGTTTCGAACCCTGCACCCTCCGCCCAGCAGCCCGATGTGCTACCCATTCGACCATGGAGTGCCCGGTGACCCAGGTAGGCGGAAGAACGTTATACAGACATGCGTATATAAATACATAGATAGATATATAGATAGACAGTTAGAGCCCTGGAAAGTGCGTGAAGAGTTCACCTTTGCTTCTGACACAATGCCTTATTTATTTATTTATTTATTTATTTATTTATTTATTTATTTATTTATTTATTTATTTATTTATTTATTTATTTATTTATTTATTTATTTATTTACTGTGCCTCTGATTCACGAGAGCCTGCAAATTTTGCAGAAAGCCAACGCCTACAGCGAAGGAGGAGAGCACCGTATATCGTGCGCTTATTCATAAACGTTTCATGTAAATACAGTGTTTCTTTATTATTTTTAATTGGAACGTTTTTTCTTAAAGAAAGCCTACAAAGATTACTCGAATTTCGTCACTACCGATGAATTATCTACCCATTCGGATATTTTTTGCAAAAAAAGAAACAAAAAAGCCGTAGCAATCCATTCACTAATTAAACTAATTGCATTAACGAACTTCGCAGTAACCAAATTTACGGCACATGTTCACATCGAAAAGTTGAAGGGATTCGTCGTAAAAGTCTAGTTCTGTGTTTCTACATTTCAAAATGGCCACGTAACCGAAATAAATGGCGTCAAATTATTCGTTCAGTTTACCTGATCGCATCCACGAAACCGCAAAACGCGGCCATTTCTCCAAACCCTGTGTGACGTAAAAGTGTGGCGTAAAAATGAAGCTACCGTCACGCTTCCCTCTTCCAACGATCTTATTACGATCGGCATTGCTCGCAACTCCCGATTGGATGCATAGTCGCTTCGGCAGCACGGGCGAGATGGGCCCGTTTATCGCGCCCTATAGTCAAAACTTCATTTTACGGCGCCCTATCTAGATCACAGGGGGCTTGCACTGCGAGCCACGCTTCGCAGTGCTGCGTGAGTTATCAGGTAAATTGAAATAATAATTTGACATCAGCTATCTTGGTTTGCATGGCCGGTTTGAAATGTATAAACACGGAACTTTATAACGATTCCCTTCAACATTGCAGTATAAACATGCACCGCAAAGTATTTAAAAAGGAAGGTAATTAATGTAATCATTTTAATTAGTGAATTAATTACTTTGGTTTTTCTTGCAAATGATGTCCGGCTGGGCTGATAATTAATCTGTAGTTAAGTAATTCAAGTAAATCGTGTGGGCGCCTTTTTTTTAATTGTTCGAACAGTGATGTGTTGTCTCGGACAGTGATGAATAACGGAAAAGTTGTTTTACAGTTGCTCCTAAAAAATATTAAAATGTAATTCTCCTGCTGCCTACAACGTAACACAGTGCGTGGCGATTTACCGCAAGAAACCGAAACGTGGTTTTAAAAACGGTGCTTCGTAGGGTCATAATGTTGCGCGAATGAAGCCGTACTTATACTTAAGACTATCATTATACAGGATATATTTACGAAAGCATTTGCAGCGCTGATCAATGTAGTTGGCAGCTCGAGCAAGTGGAGCAGTTCGTCGTCTTCGTCGGAGCGACTGTACGCATCGTGTAAGGGTGCACGTAGGATATTCGTATCAATACAAGATCAAAACCGGCATAAATGTTGGCTGCGAAAGGTGTTGCTCATACATTAAAAAACTTCTCATCTTCGTCGAACATGCCAGTGTTGATGGCAGCCTCCTTTGCGCAGATGAAAACCTGATGATGGTGCCTCTGGGACCGCACCTACATCGTTCGCAGCCTTGGAGCCTTGTCAAGCCTTCAATGATCCGCTGAAACCAGCAGTACGACAGTGCAACAGTTCTTGTTTCACCTTGAAGCTGACCCTCGTACGGACATCCGAAAATGCCTTAGTTCCCTACATGACTCCGTCTGAACCAATACTAAGTGCTTTGATTGAAAGGCACAGTATATGAGTGTCTTTCAATCTGCCCTCAAGATTACATTCTAGATAATAGTAGAAAGCGCTTCAGTAGCGCATCTGACGATAAGAAGAGAGGACAGAACTTTAAAACTGTTGATTGCACGATCCTAATGCAGTCAGGCGTATACTCTGATAAAATTGCTTGGCTCGAACGTTGTCACGTCCGAATTGCGGAACTGATAAAACTGCTAGATATTGATGGATCAGAAAAACTGGTCGAGCCACTCGTTAATACCCTGAGGAAAATACGTCACAATAACTTGCTCGCCGAAAAAAAAATGAAGCAGCATGGACTATTTTACAGAAGCGTTTAGGTGCCGCAATCTTAGGCTGTTAACGCTGCTGTTTTCTGTCTTTAACACCGAAGTTTACGTTACCACAGTCGATTCGCAAGCATGAAAATAGTTGTATAAATGCGTTCAGCGTTTAATGACCATGTTATGTGACTTCACATCTCATAAAACTTGTAAATTGTTTGTGTAACAGCCCAAGATGGCGGCACCCATGAGTCAAATATGAAATCGCCTATACCGGAAGAAGCTTATTCCTTATGTAAACCTGAGCTGTGAAAGCGAATTGGTTACTTACGTTGTAATTTTTCCCACGCACCATCATCGGTAAAACTAGATCTTTAAAAAACAAATGCTTGAGAAGCCATACTAACTGCTTGTTCGCAATGCCTTCTGACTCACCTGGAACCTCACGACGTTTAGAACTTTCTTCTCGAAGTAATCCTGTTGGTCACAAAATCAATCAATCAATCAATCAACCAATCAAACAAACGCGAATATGTTTCTGACGATGAACTTACGGAGCGAGCATCTCATGATCGTCCTGATGGTCCGCTTTGTGATAAAGTTTTAAAGGACCTTGACTCGTCAGATTACTTCTAACCTGAGATAGGGTTGAGCCTTCTCAAGATATCGCAAAGATACGCCGCCACCGGCGTCCTGTAGGCAGTAGACAAAACTGACGGCAAAGCGTCTGGGAAAAAAAAAGAAAGAAAAAAAGAAAAAGCTGCTGACACTTTTGCAAACCATGCATACGGAGAAACGGATGAGACACCATCTTCGAGTGCATTCAATGCGAGCTCGACTTTAGCTAGAAGCAACGCACGTGCAACAGCCAAGAAGGCAACAGCTTCTACGAGAAGGACCTCCAAGAAGGCAGGCTCCAGAACACCCGCGATGCTGTGAAGTGTGTTCGCCAAGCGGACGTTACACGCAGTACTTTGTCAGGTTTATGACTAAGTCTAATGCTTATAATTTCGATGCTGAATCGATAAAATAAGATAGAATCAATTCTCTGCCACAAGGCGAGTTTATCAACGAATCGCACAAGACGAGCACCACACATGGTGCAGTAACAACCGCCGTTTAGTGGGCAAGATTGAAAAGCAAAGGGAGTGCAGCGGCTCAAGAAATCACTGCGCGAAACACCAGTTTAACATGGCGACCAGGTGTTCCGAATTAAAAAGTGGAACGTGGAGGTGGGACAAGTAGGCTGTATCTTGTTGGAGGAGGCGTGAAGGAGCCAGAGCTGTTAGGGACACAGTCTGCAGTTCGCTGTCTGGTTTTCACTTCAAGGCTCTCATGATTTTGTCTTAGGTTCATAGACAGCGTTTCTACGGCTTAGTACATTAATATTGTCGTATTGTAGAAGACAACAAAGTACGTGTGTTGATATATCCGCGCGAAATAATAAGGGCCCGCATTCACGAAACACTTCACGAAGGTATAGTCCAGTTAATCGGAACTATCACTTACGTATATCGAAGGTAAGAATTAGCAGTCACCTCTTTCGTATCTGTTCTTTGGGCAAAGCAAGACTGCACTCTCTTTTTAAAGAAATGGCGACACATGTGCCTGCCTTGCTTCCATGAAAGCTCTCCCTTCCGATGCTATCACATGTATAGTTCGCAAAAATTATTTTCGCTTGCACAAGTGCTCCGCACTGGCGAAGCAATATTTACAAAAGTGTGCGGATCCCACGCACTGTAAGAATCGGTTTAAACGAAGCTTTCACTGATGTTTGAGAAGAACGCTGTCTTTGTTTAACGACCATTTGCAAGGTATCGAACACACGACCAAGCGGGACACATTTTCAACGGGAAACGTCTCGCCCAACATAAGCATGCCGCACTCGAACACGACGGCACGACGACCATGGAACAACCACGACGGCATGACACAATGGCTACGATGGCATAAGGCATGTAGCAAATAAAATCAAATTTGATTTGAGTCATGCATCCTGTCATCCTTGAAAGGAGCAGTCGGAACAAAAATCTCTGATGAGCTTGACAGGGACTCGAACCTTGTGGCATGACAGCAGTAGCACCAAAAAATTAAAGCATAATAAATATGCATGCATACGATAAATACAAACATGCATTATTATAAACAAATATATATTGCGAGCGGAGGAAGCGGGCGGAAAGGGTGGAAAACGTTTAATTGGCAGAATTACAAACTGCGTTCATTGTCTGAGGCTGAAAAAACTCTGGCTCCCCGCTCTTTTCCCTGAAAAACTTCCAACGACTCTCAGGGTTGCTTGACCTGGTTTCCGAGTACAGCTATGTTTAGAGCTGAAGCTCACATCCCACCCAACCTAGAAGTCCAAGTCCACTTGGAAAGGAAAAGCTACTCTTGCATTGACAGGTCATATAGTCTTGTAGGTGGGTGGGCAGTCTGGGCTGTCTGACTGGGCACTGATCGTTCAGCGGCAAAGCGGATGCAGTTTCTGAACTATGTGACGCCGGGCGAGAAGTCTTCAAAGGTGGACGCAAACACGAGGATGTCCTCCAAGTAGTCTGATGCCCGACCTTATAGGAGGTTGAAGGTCTTGCAGGGCGAGGTGCATGGCACGTTGAAATGTTGAAGGAGCATTCCTGAGTTCAAAGGGCATACGTGTCCACATGTACGTCCCACTGTGTGTGATGAAGGTGGTTTTCTCCTGGTCTTCCTCTTTCACTCTGATTTGCCAGTATGCACAGCACAAATCCAAGACCGCAAACAGGGAGCTGCCAGCAAGGTCATCAAAAATGTCGTCAGCTCGGGGAAGTGGCTGCAGGACATTCGCTGTCATATGGTTCAGAGGTATGTAATTCACACACAGTCTCTTTTGGTCGTTTTCCGTCACTACCACTGCTGGGAAGCCCCATGGGCCATAGGATGGTCGGATGATGTCACTCTCAAGTAGAGTCGCTGTCTGACGCTCGAGAAATTGTCTATCACTGGCTGTGTAACGGTACGGCTGTCGACCGTAGGGCTTGGCGTCAGGCACCAGCTTGATCTTGTGTTCAATGCCTTCATAGACACCGATGTCTTCAGGGCTTGTGCTGAAAAGACCAGCATGACGTACAATGCGCTTTACGCGGCTGCTTGTTCTTCGTGATTGAGCTGAGCTCCGAGGCAGATGTCAGTCGGGGTATCGTCAGGGACGTTAGCAAGTGGGTCTGAAGGCAACGGGCTAGAAGAACTTGTTTGGAGTGGGCTTGTGGGGCATGTTTCCAGTTGTACTAGTGCCGCCTTGCTGAGCTGGCTCCACAAGGGTTCATTCTCGCCTGGCTCGTACTCGAATTGAAGTGGCTCTGCCGTGGGCTGCGAGGGATCAAAACGTGACAATGCAGATGTTGTCCTAATTACTGCATTTGACATTCTTGGCAATAGTTCCTCTTTGCACTGCACGACAACATTTGTAGATGGCTGGCAGATCACAGGCAGCTTCGGAGGTTTGAAGTGGAGTTCAGCTTGAGCTGCGTAAAACCAATCCTCTCCTAGAATGAGGGGAAGGGCGTTTCTTTCAAGGATGGCTGCTTCGACAACTGCGGATAGAGGTCCAATAGTGATCATCAAAAAGACAGATCCTTCCGGCATGACGGAGCTTCCGCCGACGACAAGCAAAGGTGGCTTGGTCCACGGTTCGATGTTGAGGTTTGATGCTAAGCTTGCTGCAAGAATGGTGCCGTTTGAGCCACTGTCTGTGAAAGCACTGATCTCTCCCAGTCCTTTGACGTGAGCAGTAGCAACGGCACATCTGAACTTGGATCCATACAGGGTGTCATCGACACGGCTAACACAGGCTTTTGGTGCTTTGGGGACTGTCGGCTTGTTATCACCCGAAGGTTGCTTTGGTGTAGTACATTTACTTGCTAGGTGACCCTTCTCTTGACTGTTGTAGCACACCGCATCATTCAAGTCTTGTCCTCTTCTGTATGCTGGGGCACCATACTTAGCTGAAATGGCTTCGTACCTCGACTCTTGGTCCGCAGGTGGCAGGCTGTTAATACGAGGAGGCTGTGTCATGCGTGTGGTGTGCTGGAACGTAGATGGTCGAGCAGTCTGTGAGGAGTTCACAGTACTGTCAGTTCTGGCAGTAGCACTCTGGAGTTGGGGGCGTCTCGGCTGTCTTGCGAATTGCTCTGCTGGCTGTGGAGATCGGTGAGGCGGGCATGGTCCAATGCTCTATCCACTTCGGATACAATGCTGAGGAAGTCGTCCACAGTACGGGGTCGCTGAACAGCGATGGATGTAGCTACCTGGTCGTCACGAATGCCTTGAACGAGGTATTCAACGCGTTCCTTGTCAGTAATGGGATCTGGACAACGTGACATGATCTTGAGCTTTGCAAAGGTGTACTGCTGCAGGCTCTCTCCAGCTTTTTGTATGAAGGCTGTGACCTTCTGTTGCCACTGTATGATGGAAAGTTGCTTGCCGAATTGTTCTTGGAGTACGGCCTTGCAGATGGTCCATGTGGTAAGCTGTCGCCCTGCTGAGGCATGCCAGTCTGCTGCGACTCCAAGTAGCTTTCCTTGCGCAATGGCGAGGAGAGTTTGGTATTCCCATCGTGCAAGTCGTTGAATGCGCTCGAGCTCTTCTATCCAGTGCTTGAAAGTAGGGGTGCCACTTCCGTTGAAGGTAGGCAGCGAAGCTGAGAGGTCTGGTAGCGTTGTCACGTGCACTGGGTTCACGTGACTTGCTATCGTGGTCATCATAATGGCCATGTTCTGGTGAAGAAAAGCTGCCATGCGCTGCATGTTCTCTGCTGGGTCTGACGTGAAGGTTGGCATGGCTGGGAATGACGTCGTAGGCACTGGCATGGCCGGGAACGACGTTGAAATTGCGGCCACGCATGGCGCGGGTTCGTGGCTTGGCGGTGGGTCTTTCGCGGTATCAACCAAAAGTCGGTCGATTAGTTCCTCCTTGTTGCCGGTTGTAGAGAGGTTCCGGCGTTGCAGCTCATTTTTAATCAACTGTGCATTCAAAGTGGCGAGGTCTTCTGCGGTGGCAACACGCCAGTTGATGAACGACATCGTTGTTGACACGCCGGGCTGGGTAGGCTTAAGAATGGTTTGGCGTTCAACAGCGCTCAGTCGAGGGCACGTCGGCTTACTTGGCGGGCGAAGTGGCTGTGGCAGGTTGCGGATGTCGACTGCGTCATGTGTGAGTGGAGGAAGCGGGCGGAAAGGATGGAAAACGTTTAATTGGCAGAATTACAAACTGCGTTCATTGTCTGAGGCTGAAAAAACTCCGGCTCCCCGCTCTTTTCCCTGAAAAACTTCCAACGGCTCTCAGGGTTGCTTGACCTGGTTTCCGAGTACAGCTATGTTTAGAGCTAAAGCTCACAATATATATATATATATATATATATATAAACGAGAGAAGAAGGGGTACCGAGGGGCTCGATTTTGTTAATCATGATTATGTAACGCCAACAGACAATGAAGCAAAGGAACGCATCGGGGAAATTAGCTGTGGTTGAAACTGAAATGTGGAAAATAATAATAAGAACATGGAAATGAAAGTGGACGAAAAGATAACTTGTCGCCGGTGGGAACCGAACCGACCATCATGACTAACAAAATCCTCGGTTCTCCTTCTTCCCTCGTTCATTCATAGCGAGGGTCTCGAATCTGGCAGCCTTGATGTCATTGGGTAGCATACGCGGGCTTTTTAGCCACGTGCCTGCTCTCGTAATTTCGCATGTCACATGACGCCATCGGCCAAAAAAGCACGTTCCACACCAGCCCACCACGGCTCTGTGTGGCGCTAGCTTAACACTCCCAGGGCTACATCTAGTAAACACATATACCCAACTTAGTAGACGGGTTGATAGCCGTCGCCCGTAGCACAACTGCTAATGCAAGGCAGGCGCAATGCGGAGGTTGTGCGTTCGATTACCTTCGGCGACAAGTGAGCTTTTCGTCCACTTTCATTTCCATTTTCTTTAATATTTTCCACATTTCAATTTCAACCACAGCTAATTTTCCCGATGCCTGCGTTGGCTTCGTTAACAATATATATATATATATATATATATATATATATATATATATATAGTCTCGTTTCTCTTGTGTCAATGTTTTCATGAAGCTTAGATAATGAGAATATTACGCTACAATTTTCATTTAAATAAGACCGACGACTTAATAGCAGCCGATAATTATATAACGTGAACATAGGTAAGACACCATATTTGCGGGAAAGTTCACTATAGTGGGAGAAAAAAAAACTGCACATTCCCAATGCAACGAACGGCTCTGCTTTGGAGCAAAGTGCAGGTTCCTTACAGGTTAGACGTGCCTGTTGTGCATCATATAATGCAACAGTGTTGCATTTTATTGCGATAGCAATTATATGGACACTCCAAAGCAGATTTCTGCCATCGCCGTCGCCGTCGCCGTGAGGTTCCGTATGACGTCAATAGAGATGAAATCGTCGCCGCGCGCCGCCGAACGCTGTATGTGCGAGTGAAAGGGCGCAAGGGACGCGCGCTTTCACGGGGACTGAACGCACGGCGGAGAACAAGCGCGCGTTCTGCGCCGTGCTCCCTTAAGGGCTGAAGAAGTAGGCGTCTCTTTCCTCCTTTACAATCACCTATATGTAGAGCAAACGCGCCTTCTTCCGACGCGTGAAAGGCTTTGGGGGGGGGGGGGGGGGGAAGGGAGGCGACGTTTAGCTGCGGCACCAAGTGTCTATTTATATCAGAGGCTCCGGCAACAGTCACCAACGCCGCACGCATTTTGTGCGAACGCGGGCAAAACGCCGACGGCGTCGACAACAGATCTGCGTGTTTCCGGTGCTGTTGCATGTCCAAGTTTATACAGCTGATAAAGCTACTATCATTACTCCGTATAGCTCTCTACAAATTTGCTATCGCAATTGATGCTTCGCCTTTCAGGTGAAACTGCGACAACTTTTTTGGGAGAACTAATGAATTATATAAAAGTAGTTTGACTTTATAAGGACGAATATGGCTTCGTACGCGTCGCGCCTATAGGAGCAGACATTTTAGATTTAATGTATTCTGTATGCTCATTCTAGGTTACAATATCTAGCGAAATTACTCCGAAAGTCTTCACTTAGTCAACACTTCCTAATAATTTTGTGCCTATGTTGACATGTATTCCTCTTTATTTTTTTACATTTCGGAGCGTAGAGGACCACTTTAGTTCCACAAGAGTTTATTTTTAACTTGACAATGTCAGCCCATTTCTTGAATTTCATAAGCGTTTCATTTGCCCATTGTTCTCTATCTCTATTTCAGACCCACCAGTTACAAAAATCGTCGTATCGTCCGCATATGAAATTACTTGGACACTGCTGACAGTGTGTACTATATCATTGCCATATACTAAAATAATAATTCCCCCAATGTGCTGCCCCGTGGGACACCTGTGCATATTCTCAGGAGCTGAGGACGATGCGTCATCAATATTCAAAAGTTGTTTTCTGTGCGAAATATACGATTTGTAGCGCGTGCGAAATTCCCCGAACACCGTATTTGTCCAATTCATACGGTAATATGTCATGGTCGAGCAGGTCGAAGGAATTTGTAGTCAAAATAAATACTGGCGGCTAGTTATTCTATTGCTGAACGCTTCTATGACAATTTCCTTACGTGTCAGAAGGGCTAATTCTGTCGATCGGTGCATCCTAAAGCCATGCTGAAAGTCATGGAGCAGGTCGTGGACATTAAGGTATGATATTAGCCTTATATGTAGTAACATTTCAATGCCTTTTGAAAAAAAAATACAGTATCAAAATTAGGCGATAATTACTTTGCGGGTTTTTATCCCCCTGTTTACATATATGTATTTCTCGGCCTACTGGAGTGCATTCCGGGAAGATTCTTGAACTTAAGATCATGTTAAAATATGCGTAATTATAGCGGGCATCTAATGTCGATAACAAATTTCACGGGTTCTACTTGAATACTATATAGGCGTCTCTTGATTTGCTGTCTTTAATTCTACTGATATACACACACACCCGCACAAAAAAAAAAGCTTCTGCACAGTCAGTTGGTGTAAGAAATAGTGAAGCTGTGCGAGAATTTTTTGGTAGAGGAAAGTCATAATCCGTATTAGCGTAATTGTCCCGACTGCATTGCTCAATAAAGAAATGATTAAAGGCTGTGGTTAGCGAAGGACCATGCAGTCGCTTGCCGTATTACTCTATATATTGTCGGGGATAAGTTCCGAGACATTACATGAAGTGTACAATTGAGCTTCGTGGAAGTGACATTGGAGCGCTCCACATTTATGTCGGAAAACATGCCCATAAAATAACAATCCTTGGCTACCTTTAATTTCGATGCGAAATTATCTCTGTAAGATTTAAACTTTTCAAGAAATAGAAGTGTTTTTTTTTTAGAAATTTCGCGTATAAACTGTGCTTGTGCTTAATCATGCTTAGAAGTTCGCGATTTAGCCATTGTTTCCACGCTTTGGCAAGTTTTCTTGTTTTGACAAGCCGAAAATTTCTGTGATAAATTTGTTTGAATATATTGCATTCGATATATGCGCTATCACTTCTATTAGCTTTATAAACAGTGCCCCATGTCTGCTCTATAATGTCATTACGAACAGACTGAAGTTGTAACGATATTTTTTTATAGTTCACAGGCCTCGAACTCCAGATTTTGTGGTTGGGTTTGTCATCCAACATAAAAATATCTAGATGGTCACTTATGTCGGTATAGACTCTGTAGGCGGGTATACGCTCGCTGACAACGTTTGTAATAAATACATCTAGTAGTCAAGCTGTTCGCTCGGGCGTACCCGCCGGGGTTGCTCAGTGGCTATGGTGTTGGGCTGCTGAGCACGAGGTCGCGGGATCGAATCCCGGCCACGGCGGACGCATTTCGATGGGGGCGAAATGCGAAAACACCCGTGTACTTAGATTTAGGTGCACGTTAAAGAACCCCAGGTGGTCCAAATTTCCGGAGTCCCCCACTACAGCGTGCCTCATAATCAGATCATGGTTTTGGCACGTAAAACCCCGTAATATTTTTTGCTCGGTCGTACGTGTTGGTTTATTTACGATATTAGAGAAGCCGTTTACTGTATTCACTGAGGTAACCCCTCTTTGTAGACTCGTAGAAACAAGCAAATTTACATTGATATCGCCTTCTAAGAACAAATCCAATGCCTGGGCTGCCACATAGAACAACAGTTTATCAAGAAAGGCAACAAAGTGGCCACCATTGCCGGGCGGTGGTCCGGTACAAAACAATAAATACGCTTTTCTGACTGCGCATAGTAAGTGCCTCATAATCTGGCGTCAAAGCGCACAAATTTGAACAGCTTGATAGATTACGTTCTCTTTTAAAAAAAGCGAAATACCACCCGCGCATTTATCTTCACGATTACGTAAAAACACGCTGATAGCCCGGTGGGCAGAAAACATGTGACTGCTGCGTGTGCCACGTTTCCGTGATAATGATTGCTGCGAATTGCAGCTGGAGCGCTTCGAGAAGGATGGTCATATCGACTTCCCTGTTAGTGAACGAGCGTTCTAATGACGGCGTGCACGACAGCGGCGATGAGAAAAAAAAAAAAACGACAACGCTGTGACGACAGAGCGAAGACGGCGGAACCAGTGCACGACGGCGACGTTACGACGAAGAAATTATCACAATTGAATGAAGGCAATGAAATGACGACGACGGCATGTTTGTGTTGAAGATCGCATTCGCACTTACGTGCGTCATGCACCTGGGGCGGCAGGTTAACGCCTCGGTTTCCACTATATCTGTGCTTGCTTGCACTATACATATGTCCAGTACCGATCAATCGTGCGAGACAGTAGCCGGCAGCCTAAAAGTGCATTGGGGGGACGAGGCGAAGAAAGCTTCGCTTTAAAAGCATGACTAAAAGCGATTTCTGGATTCACTGGACCTGCATACACTGCGCAAACAAGTCATCAAGGCTGCAATATGATCGCGAATCTGCTGTTGTAGCCATAGATCGAGGTGGAAACCTTCTCTGAATGAAGCGTTGTCTATGGTCGCGCCGCAGTTGTTTTTCAAAGCTGGACCGATTGGGTCACCTCGAGAAGGGCTGCGAAACGCAGACGCTGAAGCACAATAGTGTTCTGCTTAATTATAGATGAACAACAAGGTAAGATAGATTGGACGTAAAAGTCACAAAGGTGCGTTTCCGATCAGTACGACACGATGCTGCAGGCTCCTCGGGCGTAAATTGAAGGTAATAGTACATGCGACTGGTTCCTGGCGCATTCGATCTCGGATTGCAAAGATGCAGCACTTGCTTGAGATAGCGCTCGCCGCAGCAATTGGAGGCCGGCGGAAACACATCAGCGCTGCTGATGTTGCGAACCAACACGACGAACACACAAGGGCACAACTCTGGCAAGAAAGACCCGAGCAGATGGCACGCCGATAACGAAAGTTGCTACAGCCATGTGAACTGAACCTTTCGGGTCTCGGTCGCACCCCCTGCAGCAACGTTCTGAAATGGAGCGCGGTGCTCTCGATGAACTGGTGGGCGAATCAGTGGCGAGCGCTTGGTTCTTTTAGTTCGATGCTACTCATTTTTTTTTTATCCTCCTGGAAGAGTGGCCGATCCTGGCGACAGTGTAGGGGCGGCTTCGTGCGACCTAATGCCGAAAAACAAGACTGAAAAACTAAAAGAGTCGTTACGAAAATCGGTTCGTGCACATGAGAAAGAAAACAAGCGTCATCGTATACACCCGCCGTGGTTGCTTAGTGGCTATGGTGTTGGGCTGCTAAGCACGAGGTCGTGGGATCGAGTACCGGCCACGGCGGCCGCACTTCGATCGGGGCGAAATGCAAAAAGACCCGTGTACTTAGATTTAGGTGCACGTTAAAGAGCCCCAGGTGGTCTAATTTATTCCGGAGTCCCCCACTAAGGCGTGCCTCATATAATCAGATCGTGTTTTTGGCACGTAAAACCGCAGAATTTAATTTTAGCGTCATCATATAGGTCACCATTTCGCGGTACCTGCTTGTTTGCCTGCTGCAAGGGACAATACAATTAATGCACGGTGCACCTCAACATTCACGACCAGTTAGCTTGCCAGCTTTCGAACCGTGGGAATTTTCCAACTGGCGCGATTTATTGATGGATGGACAGATCGATCGATTAGCAAAATTGTTTTCAACGTTCGAAAGCAAAGAATGACCACTGAGGAACGTAATTTTTAGTGTTCCGTCTGTATTCCCTACATTTCTGCATTAGATTGCGTTGCTTTGCTCATGTATGACGTAAAAACTGTTTCATAAGAAGCCAACAAACAAAGACACCAAGGACAACATAGGAAAAATTACTTGTACTTACTAATTAAATTAAAGAAATGATAAATTAATGGAAATGAAAGCGGATAATAAAAATCGAGCCCCTCTGTTCCCTTTCTTCTCGGTCATTACTTAACGAGGGCTCGAATCCGGCAACATTGATACCTTCAGGTAGCATATGTGGGTTTATTGACCAGTTGCCATCACCCAAAAAGATAACGGGCTCATGACGCCTGCGGCAGAAAGGATGTTCTACATCCGCCCCTAGGTTTGTGAGTGATGGCGCTGGCTAACACTCCCAGGGTTAGTTGTAACAGATAAATAGCCCAGAAAGTGGATTGGAAAACGGCTCCACGGTAGCTCAATGGTGAGAGCATCGCATGCGTAATGCGAAGACGTGGGTTTGTTCCCCACCTGCGGACAGTTGTTTTTTCATCCGTTTTCATTCCATTAATTTATCATTTGTTTAATTCAATTAGTAAGTACAAGTAATTTCCCCTATGTTGTCCTTGGTGTCTTTGTTTGTTCACTTCTTATGATATGATTAATAAAAATCGAGCCCCTCGGTTCCATTTCTTCTCGTAAAAACTGTTTGTAATTTTTTTTGTTTATTTTGACGAGCTGGTGTTCAGAAATCTCAGCACGCCGAAATTACAGTGCTTACCCCACAAGAACGCGAGCACTCACGACCGGTTAATCGAAGACGCCTCTGCAGCAGGACGCCATAAAAGCCGAGCCGCCGCGTGACAGTTGATTGCTGTCCAACATTCACAATAAAGATAGTTTTCCCTTCGTTTTCTCACCCACCGGCGCCACACCGGGTGTTTCAGAGGACATTTTCAAAAAAAAATTTTTTTTTTAATTTGCCTGTGACAGATAGCACAAGTCTAGTCCATGAGCTCGTCTACTCGAAGAGGCGGACATTATTGGCACAAGAAATTGAAATGCATAATCGTCTAATTAACAGAAATTCACTGATTAAGTTTTTAATAATTGCCTTATGGCACATATTGCAATTTACAAATTATAGACTCTCCATATCATCTTTCTATTCCCTCTTTCCCGTCCCCCAGAGTAGGGTAGCTAACCAGACGCATTTCTGGTTAACATCCCTGCCTTCTCTCCTCCTCCTCCTCCTCCTACAAATTTAGCCGGGGAGTTCACAAGGCGATCACTTGGAACGAATTCTCAGGTTGACACCAGTTTCGAGATATTAATTCCCGAACTTTGCGGAGAAATGCATTGGCGTTCCAGTTACTTTTGCGCTTCAATGCGTAAAACGACGTTTTGTTTAGAAAATGGAACGACAGTGCATGTTTACCGCAAGTTTTACGGCGCATATTTTGTAAATGGGGTCATCCACGCAATTATTTTCAAGTGGATATACCTTGCAGTCTCACCCGCTTGAAATTGTAGGAGGAGGAGGAGGAGGAGAGAAAGAGAGAAGGCAGAGATATTAACCAGAAATGCATCTGGTTGGCTAGAATTTGTAAATTGCAATATGGGTCATAAGGTAATTACTTAAAAACATAATTAGTGAATGTTTGTTAATTAGTCGATTATGCATTTCAATTTCCTGCCCAAGTAATGTCAGCCTGTTCGAGTAGAACAGCTCATGGACTAGAATTGTGCTGTCACAGGCATTCTTTTTGTTTTTTTAATTTGAAAGTGTTCGCTAGAACACCTTGTATAATCATCTCGCTGGCGGAGACAACTGGCCAGCGCCCAGCCAGCCACCGATTTCGCGTACGGTTTTGTGGATCAAGGCCCTATAGTTCGATGGTCGTGCACATGCAGTGTACGTCACGAGACCGGCTAACGACTTCCGCCGAGAAAGCCCCGTTATACAAAGCGTGCAAAGCTCGCATTACGGCGTCAAGCGGACGACACTGGCACGGTACGGGGACGCACCGGAGGAAGGAAGAGAGGGCAGTTGACAGGCGGCGGGGGTTCACTGGCCTCGGCTGCCCTACTGGCTCTGATTTGCACCGGCTGCGCACACCGGAGGGCAGGGAGCGGCTCTCTGGGGTCACCGGCGGCGAGGGAAGGCCGACACTTGACCCCTCGCCTTCCCCCCCCCCCCCCCCCCCCCGCGCCCTCCGCAAATCTCCGCCGGCCGCGGGATTTGCCACCGCCCGCCTCTCCTCCGGCCCTTGTGTACAGTGGGAAAGGCGGCACCCTCTCACTTCACGAGAGTGTATCGTGAACTACACACGCGGGAGTAACAAAACCAACGGCCCTGCCAGCTGTCGGGTATCTCCAGGTGCACACACATAGCTCTTCCAGCACGCACGCCCTTTTCCGTAACGGTGCCGGCGTTAGAAATCCATTGTGTAACGCCGCCGCCCCCGACACCAGCTCTCGCTCAATTCAACTCTCTCCGTTACTATTTAGAAGCGAGGTCGGCGAGTGTTTAGCAGGACGCACCCAGAGGCGCCAAGCCAAACGATGGCTAACGTTGGCATATAATAAGGGGATAGGTGCTGATGATCACGTATTTGACTGCGCTTTTGTTTCACGAAGCGGAAATTATTGGCGAAAATCATCGCTTCATACTCTTCGTCACAGTGAGCCTGTAAGGGCAACGGTCTATTTAATGTTCGACAGCATTTGACTACCTGAAACTGATCGACGGCTACATGCGGGGACAGCCTGAAACACAACTCGCTCTATTTGATGCGTGCTTCATATGCTTGCGTGAAAAAATAGAACAAACAACAAAACAAACAAATAAATAAAAGCAAAAACCTAATTAAACCACAGACGCAATGATGCTCCTTTGACCCCATTAGCGCGAGGTGTCGCCATGTGCTGCGAATCAGTTTCTAAGCCTGTCAGTGTAACGTACTCTGGCAAATCCCCAGAGAGGCAACGGGCATCAACGCTTTATTCCTCATCACACAATAAAGAGAGAGAGAAATTATAAATGAAAGGCAGGGAGGTTAATTAGGACTGAGCCCGGCTTGCTATCTACAATAAATGTAAAGATGAGACTTCCGCATTAAACAAGTGATGTTCTGTGCACACATCTCACTGCGATATTATCAGTTTTCGCAAAGCAGCTTGAACCAAATAGTACAAGAAAGTTTCACTTGTCTACGACACTCGTCACGAGTATTGAGCTTGATCCTTGAAAGGTTCCATATCAATTTAAAAAAATCGATGAAGCGAGAAGATAGACAAGAACCTGCACCAACTAAGCGACAGCAGGATATAGGCGAGGAATAAGGAGGAATAAACTTTATTTAGGGAAATGAGCAGACGCTAAAATCGTCCGAGGTGGGCGGCGTCCCTAGTCCAGGATGCCGTGGGCCTGAGCCGATATCTTGGCCCTGCTCACCAGGCGATGCTGGTCTTCAGGGCTCGGGCTTCTCAGCTGGGCCTCCCACCTATCAACACCAATCACCGCCACCTATCACCGGACCAACCGTCGAGTGACGGTTGGTCCGGTGATAGGTGAATGTGAGCCCGGAGAATGTGATCTCGGGCAGCAGCGTTAGCCGCTTCATTACCCGCCAGGGACTCGTGTCCCGGGGCCCAGACAGTGTACAGTTCTTGAAAATTGTCTAGTTTTTCGAGGATGCTCAGGGCTTGTTTCGAAATGCGGCCCTTTTGGTAATTTCTGCATGCTGTTTGTGAGTCCGTGATGACAGTGATGTGATCTTCCTCTCGCTTGCCCGTAGTGGCTGCCAGGGCTATCGCCGTTTCTTCCGCGCAGTCGATGTCTGAAGTGCTTACCGAGGCTGCTGCTACCTCTTGTCCTTGGCCGTTGATCACGCTGATAGCGTGGGCCGCTCTGTTCTTGTACTTTGCCGCGTCGGACTTCTCCTTGTTTTGATCCTTCGTAGGCCTTACGTAGAGCTTGTAAAATAAATGGAGCATTTAAGCTGATTACCCAATACAGTGGCATTGCAGAACATTTATTGCTTAGCTATATGCCGTTCAGAAATGCTTCGTGTGACATAATCATCAAGGATGGTCTCTTGGTTATTTATAGGCACGTTTGAAGCAGGGGCGTAGCCAGGGGGGTGGCTGACCGGGCTTCAGCCCCCCCGCCCCCGAAATTTATTCGTGCTGTCATGCATCGCCGACCAAAACAACCACCAGCGCCGGGAATCATTCTGGATTTTGTCTACAACTTGCCGGACAAAAATAAAGTTTTTACCTACCTACCTTTGTCTACGTCTTTTTCAAGCTCGAAAAGACATTTCGGCGCGAACATTGCGAACTCGGGCTGGATTTCGTGGCAACGTTCATGCACCTTGTTGCGACGCCCGGTTCCTTCAAGCTCGACCGGCGTTTACTTCTGGGTAGCGTGGCGTTGTCGGCAGGCTGCAGGCGTCCGGTAGACCATGGCGACCAGGCAGGGGCGAGACGATTTCTAGTGCGAAACTTGCACAGTTTATTTCATGGTTGATGAAGGATAGAAAAGAAGAGAATAATGAGAAAATACATGGCGGGGCCGCTTAAATAGGCCCGCTAAAATCGTAGGCGGGATTTCGCTCACGTCAACGTCACGTGACAGGTACTGAGTCCAGTCGGGAGTTTGGCGGCTGCTCCCTCTCTCCTAGGCGACGTTTCACGGGCTTGCCTCCGCTAGCGGCGACTCGAGGCTCCTGTGGTGCACAGTTCGGGGAAGGCGGACTTCCTAGCCTCCTGGGCGCACGCGCACAAAGGGGCCAGTAATCACTGCGGGGCGCCCGCCAGATTGAGGACCGCTCGAGACAACCATAGAAAATCAAGGATTCATCCTCCGTTGGTTTAGGCATGGTCCTCCGATAATCCCCTCCGCACAGTCACGGATGGTCAACCGTCAACACGTCAACCGCAATCCTTTTTGCACGGGGTGTCACACGTCAATCGTAACAACCTGGAGTCGCATAATGCAGGGAGCTCCATCCGAGCACCAAGTTTCAAGGGCTTTTTGATGGCGAGCGGTCACGTCGCGGCATCTCGCGGCGGCCGCGGTATCTACGGAGCGCATGGATTTCAATTCCGAAACTTTATGGGTATAAAGTTCTGATGAACTTTTGAAGCGAAAGCTGCGCTGACATTTCCAAAGGCATGCTTAAGGTTTTCAATTTCTCAACTAAATTTTTAGGTTTAATGTTCTTTTTAACTTGGGCCAACATGCGCGCACTGAAGCAGTCGCGTCCTAGCCGTTCCAGAAATGGAAGCACGCGCTCGAAATCTTCCACACACACCAAAATAATAAATATCACCGTGACTGTCAGCTGGCAGATGATGATTTTCTCCAAACATTTCCAGGAGCGCGCCTAATATGATCGATCAGCTGGACAAGGGCAGGCAAAGTAAAATAAGAGTAAAATAAGAGAAAACAGAAGAAAGTTAACGGCCTATTATTGAGACAAGGTCTGGCTCTCCGTGGCCATAGGGGCAATGGTCCTATAGATTTAAGCAAAGCCCCCACTGAAAATACTGGTATTTTCAGAGCGCTTCTTCGCATGCGAGCTGATTGTGGATATATATATATATATATATATATATATATATATATTCAAAAAAGGAGAAAAGACGAACGTTTATGGCATATTTACTGACTGACGTTTCGGCCGGAGGACCGGCCTTCGTCGGAGTGAATATACCTTCGGGTCTGGCGCGACACCCTTCATCTTGCATCTTGTATGCATATATATATATATATATATATATATATATATATTGTTACGGGGTGTGTAGAAGGCGTTTATTGCAGAGAGCCGTAGGGCAAGTGGGTGCCGATACTACACGTCGTCCTTCTCTTCCTCGCTGCTCTCCTAATGTTGTTGCTGCTGATGCTGCCGCTCCACTACCTTTGACGCACTGTAACATGGCTCCTCTCGCAGACGAAGCCCTCCGGGCGAGTAGTCAGTGGGGCTTTCGTTGAATAAACGGCTTCAGGCGGGCTACATGCGTGATGTCGGTCCTGGATGACCGTCTCCCACTGGAAGTGAGGCGCGCAATTCTATAATTCACCTCGCTGAGACGCTCAAGCACAATAAACGGTCCACCATAGTCAGCGAGCAGTTTTTGACATAGACCGCGTTTACGCACGGGAGTCCATAGCCACACTAGGTCACCCGGTTCGTAAGTGACTTGCCGATGTCGACCACAAGAACTGGGACGAAGTATTGCCGTTCGTCACATACGCATACAACACCGCGCAACATGAGACCACTGGATACAGTCCGTTTTTCCTGCTCTACGCTCGTCCGCCGAGGTACACTTTGGACACTATCTTCCCTTTTGGCAGTCACGACGACGCTTGTATCGCGGAAACTCTCTGCCGAGCAGAGGAGGCTCGGCGCATCGCTCGATTACGTACTCTAGCTTCGCAAAAGCAGTACAAATACCGATACGATAGTCGACATCGGCAAGTCACTGACGAACCGGGTGACCTAGTGTGGCTATGGACTCCCGTGCGTAAACGCGGTCTATGTCAAAAACTGCTCGCTGACTATGGTGGACCGTTTATTGTGCTTGAGCGTCTCAGCGAGGTGAATTATAGAATTGCGCGGTGTTGTATGCGTATGTGACGAACGGCAATACTTCGTCCCAGTTCTTGTGGTCCGAGCTTACGTACATGGAAATCATGTTCACAAGTGTTCTGTTCGTGCGTTCTGTCAGCCCATTAGTTTGCGGGTGGTAAGGCGTTGAGTGTCACAGGTTGGAGGCGCACAAACGTAGAAGTTCTTCAACAACATCAGCTGTGAACCACGGTCGCTAATGATCACTCGAGGGGGACCATGCCGAAGTATAATGCAATGCAGCATAAACTGGGAAACCTCGCCTGCAGTTGCAGAGGGTAGTGCTGCCGTCTCGCAGAACCGAGTCAGGTAGTCGGTACATACTATGATCCAGCGGTTGCCTGTGGAAGAACGTGGGAACGGTCCTATTAGATCGATGCCTACTTGCTCAAAGGGGGAACTGGGTGGCACCACAGGCTGTAAGAAACCGGCTGGAGCTGCAGTAGGTCTCTTGTGACTTTGACACTCGGCGCAAGTGGCTACGTATGTCTCCGTGGTCTTGCGCATTTGAGGCCAGTAAAACCTTTCTTTGGCTCGATGGAGTGTCCGCGTGGAGCCTAAATGGCCTGAAGTTGGATCATCGTGCACGACGCGCAAAACAGAAGAGCGGAGGGCTTCTGGCACCACCAGAAGAAACCATGCACCTATCGCGGAAAAATTCTTCTTATACAATAGTCCATCCCGAACACAAAAACTACATGATGTCGACTCTTTCGCTCCAGAGAAAAGTGGCTCTAAACTCGGGTCATCACGTTGCTCTCTTGCGAAGGTTGTGGCATCTGAGAAATCACGGTGTGCGGATGCGATGAGGTGGTCGAAACTGTCGGCGTCGCATTCCGTTGTACTAAGAGGCATCCGGGAAAGGCAATCGGCATCAGCATGTCGTCGGCCGCTCTTGTAGGATACAGTGAAGCTGTACTCTTGCAGACGCAGGGCCCATCGTGCAAGGCGTCCAGATGGATCGCGAAGATTCACGAGCCAGCACAAAGAATGATGGTCTGTGACGATCGTAAAGTGACGCCCATACAGGTACGACCAAAATCGCTGCACCGCAAAAATGACAGCAAGACATTCCTGCTCAGTCACCGTGTAGTTACGCTCGGGTTTGCTTAATGACCGACTTGCGTAGGCGATGACGTGCTCTTTGTCATCCACGCGCTGAATCAGAACAGCACCAAGACCTACACCACTCGCATCTGTGTGGACTTCTGTTGGCGCGGAAGGATTGAAGTGTCGGAGGATCGGTCGCGACGTCAGCAGAAACTTCAGCTGTCGAAAGGAAGCAGAACAATCAGGCGTCCACTCGAAAGCGGCGTTCTTGTGCATGAGGCTGGTCAAGGGATAAGCGACGTCAGCAAATCGAGGAATGAACCGCCGAAAATAGGAGCAGAGTCCTAAAAAGCTGCGAAGTTGTTTGACAGACTGAGGTGGTTCAAATGCTTCAACAGCCTCTGTCTTCGCAGGGTCAGGCCTGACGCCGTCTTTGTCCACAAGATGTCCCAACACCAAGGCTTGGCGCTCACCAAAATGACACTTTTTAGAGTTGAGCACAAGACAAGCTTTCTGTATGCAGCTGAGTACAATACCAAGACGCGTGTTGTGCTCGTGAAATGTGCGTCCAAAAATAATAACATCGTCGAGGTAGCACATGCATATCTCCCACTTTAGACCTCGCAGAATAGTATCCATGAATCGTTCGAAGGTGGCGGGTGCGTTGCACAAGCCGAACGGCATGACATTGAATTCAAAAAGTCCATCGGGTGTTACGAACGCCGTTTTTTCCTTATCCTCGGCATGCATCGGGATTTGCCAGTAGCCGGATCTCAAGTCTACAGAAGAAAAGTAAGAAGCCGAATGAAGGCAGTCTAAGGCATCATCTATACGCGGAAGTGGGTAGACATCTTTCTTGGTAACATTGTTTAGCCGCCGATAATCAACACAGAATCGCCAACTGCCATCTTTCTTTTTAACGAGGATGACAGGTGCAGCCCAGGGACTCGCGGACTCCTGAATTATCCCTCTGTGCAGCATTTCCTGAACTTGCTCGCCAATTATCTTGCGCTCAGTCGGGGATACTTTGTACGGCTTCTGTCGTATAGGGTGCGCTGATCCGGTATTTATACGATGGCGTACTCGAGATGTCGGAATTTGGGACGTCGTGTCAGTCTGCGAAAAGTCAAACACTTGCGAGTGCTTGGATAGAACATCCAGTAACGTGTAGCGCTCACTCGTGCTGAGCGACTTGCTCACCATCTGAAGTAGTTTCGAGTCCGATGGGCAGGGATGGAGGGACTCGTCTGCAGCTCCGAGTACCGCCAGTAACGCCGGTGTCTCTTCTTTGAAGAGAGCGAGCTTCATGCCAGAAGGGAGAAGTATGGGCTGGGCCGCATAGTTCATTGCCCATAATCCAGAGTGTCCTTCAACTACCGATACTAAACAATGCGGAACCAAAACGTTCTTCTTTACACAGGCCGAATGAAGCGGCTCCGTCGCGGCATCAAATGTGGCGGGGTTGGCACCAGAGCAAATGACCGGAACGCATACAGCGCATAGTGGGGGAATGACGATGTCCTCCGAAACACAAAAGGCACCTTCTTCACGTGGCGAGTTCTCCATGAGTCCTGTTATAACCTCGCGTTGTACCGAAAGCTCCCCACTTCGACAGTCAACGGTTGCACCACACTCCTGCAAGAAATCGATGCCTAAAATAACATCATGCGTGGATCGAGGAATAACGACGAATTCAGTGGTAAATACTTTGCCACACAAACACACAAATAATTATGGGGTTTTACGTGCCAAAACCACGATCTGATTATGAGGCACGCCGTAGTGGGGGACTCCGGAAATTTCGACCACCTGGGGTTCTTTAATGTGCACCTAAATCGAAGTACACAGGTGTTTTCGCATTTCGCCCCCATCGAAATGCGGCCGCCGTGGCCGGGATTCGATCCCGCGACCTCGTGCTCAGCAGCCCAACACCATAGCCACTGAGCAACCACGGCGGGTCACAAACACACATCCGCCGTACAAACACCAATAGGGCACAACGTGTCACCACTAACACTACGAAACGTAGAAATATTGTTCCACGAAAACATCCCTTTTTGTCCCAGTAGGGCTTTAAAATTTAAGTTCATCATGGAAATTGTTGCCCCAGTATCCACAAGAGCCATTGTAGGTATATCGTCAACAAGCACGTGCACTTTGTTTTTCAGCATGAAAACTGGCGGAGGAATGTCGGTTGGCAGCGAACGGTATCCAGCGACCTCACCCCCATCGGCCGCACTGCCTAGTTTTCCGGTGGTGGGGATAGCCGGCGACGCCGCGGCGATGGAGACCGCCGAGTACGTGGAGCAGGCGGTGGCGTTAAGCTGCGATCGGAGGCTGGTGACGGGTTACGGAAGCTACCTTGACGAATTCCACGATTGGTTGGCGGGCGTGGAGGCCATGACGCGGAAAAAGGGTTGATAATTTGACTGGTACGTCGCTCATGAAGGTTCTCGGGAAGGTCGGCGGCGGTCGCAAAACCTGGCGATGTGGCCAGGGACCCCGCAACTATAGCACACACGAGGAGGCCGAAATTCACGGTGCTGCTCAAAGCTTTCATTTCCGCCACCGAGCATGGGGTATCGGTCATGATCGTTGTATTCTCTGTACCCCGAATAAGTGGTACGGTACCGCTGCGCCGGATAAGAAGTGCGGTGCTGCTGCTCGTTGAAGCGTGGCCGGTTGGTGGGTGCAGATGGAAGCACAGCTCTATAATCGTCCACGTTCGCCGCATTAATAGAGGGTTGCCACGACGTAGCTGGTAGTCCGGGTTCGTTGCCTCGTGAGTCGCCGCTACCATAACGGCCGATTTCGTGGCACCGGAGGAGCTCTTCCCGAACTATCTGTCGTATTGTAGACGACAGATCGGATGGTGTGCTCGCGTCAACGCAGGCCAATGTCGGCACATTAGCCAAACGGCCAAATTTCGGTGCCACGCGACGCATCTTCAGTGCTTCAAACGTGCGACAATGTTGGATGACGTCGGCCACAGATGTCAGGTTTTCTTTAGCAATCAAGAACTGATATACATCTTCAGCTATGCCCTTGAGAAGATGACCCACCTTATCTTCATCAGACATGCTTGAATCCACGAGTCTACATAGCTTGAGGACCTCTTCTATGTACATATATAGTACATGTCTCGCCAGAGAGTTGGACCTTTTGGGACAGAGTCTGTTCAGCTCGCTTCTTCCTCGCTGCGGAGTCCCCAAAGCACCTTTTCAGTTCTTGGACAAATGTATCCCAGGTCGTAAGCGTGTTCTCGTGGTTGTCGTACCACATGAGAGCAGTGTTCGTGAGCGAGAACACAACATTTGACAGCTGAGAGGCGGAGTCCCAGCCGTTATTGTTTGCTCACCCGTCGGTACTACTTCAACCACTCGTCCACATCCTCACCGCCAGTTCCGGCAAAGCTGGGTGGCTCCTTGTACAGTTGCGAAGAGCCCGTCGGTATCGGAGCTTCAGTTTCTCGGGACATGCCTGCTGTTGAGGATGGTGGAAGTCCCGCCAGTCGACGGCTGCGACGAGGTTCAGGGGGTAGTGATTCCGTCGTTGGATGCTTAGATACCCAGCACCTTCCACCACTCTGTTACGGGGTGTGTAGAAGGCGTTTATTGCAGAGAGCCGTAGGGCAAGTGGGTGCCGATACTACACGTCGTCCTTCTCTTCCTCACTGCTCTCCTAATGTTGTTGCTGCTGATGCTGCCGCTCCACTACCTTTGACGCACTGTAACAATATATATATATATATATATATTTATATATATATATATAGTATATGAAGAACCACTTGGAAAGTTGCCCCAGTAATGCCTCGTGTTTAAGCCCAGAAGTACAAAACCCAATTATATAAATTTGTGGTGAAATTATCAAACAAAGCCTAGTTGCTAAAGTAAACGCTGCAGGCTGCTTCTCCGTACTTGCTGACGAAACGACCGATATTGCTGGAATCGAACAGCTTACTCTTTGGGCAAAGTACCTGAACAAGGATGCCAACGACAACGAAGAAGTGTTTTTAGGTTTTGTGCCAATTCCGGACCAAAGTGACAGGGCCCTCGCCGACATCATTATAAAATTTCTGCTTGACCTTGGAATAAACATGCATCACCTTCGTGGCCAAGGTTATTATGGTGCGAGCTCGATGGCTGGTAAAACGAGTGCGAAGTGCCATTCGCCAGAAATATACCGCCGCGCTACACACACATTGCGCCAGCCACTCCCTCAACCTAGTTCTCTGTGCGGCGTGCTCCATCACAGATATCCGAAACTGTTTTGGGACGCTGAAGAAAACACCGCACTTTTTCAGCAAATCTCCTAACCGCTCACACGTTTTACGAGAAATGTTAATTTGGATGTGTCCTGAGTCCACAAGGCAGCGACTTTTGGAATTATGTGAAACGCGCTGGGTGGAAAAACATGATGCAGTTCTTTCATTTGTGAATCTGTTTGAACCGATCATCGCGACTCTTGAGGAGATAAAATTAAATGGCAGTGGCAAAAGTCCAGTTCAAACAAATAGTCTAGCATTGGCACTTTTGTCACCGGCATTCCTTGTGAGCCTGCATGCGGCGGAGCATGTGTTAGCGGTGACTCTGCCTCTGGCAAAGAACCTGCCGACCAGGAACATCGACATGAGCGCCGCCATTGACGACATAGATGTGGTACAGCAGGCGATCGAAAATGACCGCAAGAATGCGACTGCTTCATTCTCAAAAAAATTTGAACAAGTACAGGAACGGGCAAAAAAATTGGATGTGGAAATCCCCAGCCGACGAACCGGTGTCCGACAGCAGGATCGTGGGAGCGTTGAATATCGGAAAATGCTGAGGAATATTTCCGTAGCATTGTGTTCATTTCATTCATGGACCACGTATTAGCACAGTTACACCAACGGTTCGAAAAGCACAGGACAATCTCAAAGGACTTTTCTGTAATCGTACCATCCGCAATACCACCAAGCTGTATCTTCGCATCAGTATATTCCATTGTATCTTCGCATTTCTAATGTATATTTTGCAGAACTTCTGCTTTTTATATGTACTCTCTGTTGCGACTATAATTTCAGTGTACTTACTCACAATACACGACCGCTAACAGCTGCCCCTGCGCAATACATCGGAACGAAGGACAGCGTCATTGAGATTTTTCTCTGGCCGTAGCATATGTAGAAAAATGTAAACAAGGTTCTTGAATGACAAAGATTCATCAAAATATTTGACCTCAACTTGTTCATTTCATGGCCTTTACGTTTTTTATATCAGCTGCATGCACTGCTTTGCTGGTTTAGAACTGATACAGTTCTAAAGTGCGCGTGATATTTTCTTATTAAATAGACAAAAACGTGGAAGCATTGATATCAGTTATTTCTGCCACAATTTTTGGGACATACGAATATATTCTGTTATGAAAAAATAGATATTTTACTTGTCTTGACAGTGCGTAGCGTTCAATAATTCGATTGCAGCATCTAATATATAATGGCATTGGCAATGACGATGCAGTTATTATTCATGTATTTGATCCCTCGACAAATTCTATAAGGAGGAGACCGCGCTGCAAGTGAGCCCTCCCCCCCCCCCCCCCCCTTCCGAACAAAATTTCCGGCTACGCCACTGATTTGAAGTATAAATAAAAGGCATTCTAATAAGACTTGATTTTATGACAGACAAACTGCAATTTCTTGCACTGTCCGATGATCTATCATTAACTCCGTTACAAGAGTCTAGTGTCTACTTATAGCGCGCAAGACAATCTTTTGTACTCCTGATGATCGTAAACTAGATTTAAGCACTTATAAAACACGGCACTGCATCGGAGTGTTTTTTTCTTTTTTTTTATCAAGTGCGCTCAGGCCCCAAGTTCTTGCACTTCGCAAGCATCGAAGTGTAGGCAGTAAATGATCAACATAACTAATTGCTGATGCTGATCGAAAGTTCGAGCTTGTGCGGCTTGCAACCGACCAATTCTGGAGGCTAGATTCGGAGACAGGAATAACAGCGCACGCATGCCCAAAGCGTCTTCTCATGCAATATATGGTTTTAAGCGCGAAGCACTTCAGGGGCCTGGGCATGCAGTCGGCGTATCATGTCATGGTCACGCGCAAAAACAGGGTCAAAACAAGTGCAGAATTGATCAAAACCGGTTCAAAATAAACTAACATGATTCATAATAATCTAAAAGATAGGAATAATCAAGCATTAAGCGCATTAATTAGCAGGAACTCGTGAAAATCGTGAAAATCTTGTGATGTGATCTCATGTCGTCATGGTCAGCGCAAATACAAGTTTTCAAAACAGGGTCAAAACAAGTGCAGAATTCATCAAAACCGGTTCAAAATAAACTAACATGATTCAGAATAATTTAAAAGATAAAAATACTCATGAATTAAAAGAATTAATTAACAAAAATTCGTTAAAATCGCTTCTAACTATCATCAGTACAGGCTTTGGCTCCATGTGCTTGTTGGTTTGGCTCCATGTGTGTGGCAGTTTCCCACCAGTTGTGCCTTAGCACAGGTGTCAAAACGGATTATGGATTGCTAAACACAATATAAACGCTGGATAAATCAAGATAAACACGAGGAGAAACACAAGGAATACACCGGCGAATCACTGTTTCGCACTTCCCCAGCTTTCACGTTGAGTGGAACTGCATTACCGCCGAGTTTACCAAGGCCACTGTCCGGGACCGGTACCCAATTTCGTTAACTTGGTAAGTACCAAAATTGGCATAGTAAGACAAGAGTGTATGACGAACATAACTGATAGGGCATGACATGAATGTCCGGACATTCCTGTCATGTAGGTTATGAAACAGCCGCCTACGTCTTGGTGCTCTCATGGTCATTTCGTTAACTTGGTAGGTACCAAAATTGGCATAGTACGGCAAGAGTGACGAACATAAATGATAGGTCATGACATTCCTGTCATGTAGGTTATGAAACAGCCGCCTACGTCTTGGTGCTCTCATGGTCGTTTCGCTAACTTGGTAAGTACCAAAATTGGCATAATATGGCAAGAGTGTATGACGAACATAAATGATAGGTCATGACATGAATGTCATGACATTCCTGTCATGTAGGTTATGAAACAGCCGCCTACGTCTTGGTGCTCTCATGGTCGTTTCGCTAACTTGGTAAGTACCAAAATTGGCATAATATGGCAAGAGTGTATGACGAACATAAATGATAGGTCATGACATGAATGTCATGACATTCCTGTCATGTAGGTTATGAAACAGCCTCCTACGTCTTGGTGCTCTCATGGTCGTTTCGTTAACTTGGTAAGTACCAAAACTGGCATAGTAAGACAAGAGTGTATGACGAATATAAATGATAGGTCATGACATGAATGTCATGACATTCCTGTCACGTAGGTTATGAAACAGCCGCCTACGTCTTGGTGCTCTCATGGTCGTTTCGTTAACTTGGTAGATACCAAAATTGGCATAGTATGGCAAGAGTGACGAACATAAATGATAGGTCATGACATGAATATCATGACATTTCTGTCATGTAGGTTATGAAACAGCCGCCTACGTCTTGGTGCTCTCATGGTCGTTTCGCTAACTTGGTAAGTACCAAAATTGGCATAATATGGCAAGAGTGTATGACGAACATAAATGATAGGTCATGACATGAATGTCATGACATGCCTGTCATGTAGGTTATGAAACAGCCGCCTACGTCTTGGTGCTCTCATGGTCGTTTCGTTAACTTGGTAGGTACCAAAATTGGCATAGTACGGCAAGAGTGTATGGCGAACATAGATGATAGGTCATGACATGAATGTCATGACATGGCTGTCATGTAGGTTATGAAACAGCCGCCTACGTCTTGGTGCTCTCATGGTCGTTTCGTTAACTTGGTAGGTACCGAAATTGGCATAGTACGGCAAGAGTGTATGGCGAACATAGATGATAGGTCATGACATGAATGTCATGTTGTTTATGAAACAGCCGCCTACGTCTTGGTGCTCTCATGGTCGTTTCGTTAACTTGGTAGGTACCAAAATTGGCATAGTACGGCAAGAGTGTAAGACGAACATAAATGATAGGTCATGACATGAATGTCATGACATGCCTGTCATGTAGGTTATGAAACAGCCGCCTACGTCTTGGTGCTCTCATGGTCGTTTCGTTAACTTGGTAGGTACCGAAATTGGCATAGTACGGCAAGAGTGTAAGACGAACATAAATGATAGGTCATGACATGAATGTCATGACATGCCTGTCATGTAGGTTATGAAACAGCCGCCTACGTCTTGGTGCTCTCATGGTCGTTTCGTTAACTTGGTAGGTACCAAAATTGGCATAGTACGGCAAGAGTGTAAGACGAACATAAATGATAGGTCATGACATGAATGTCATGACATGCCTGTCATGTAGGTTATGAAACAGCCGCCTACGTCTTGGTGCTCTCATGGTCGTTTCGTTAACTTGGTAGGTACCGAAATCCGCCTTTTTCACGGCCCGACGGCGCATGCGCCCTGCCCTGGCGGATTAGTCGCGAAACGTTTTGGAAGGGTCGCTCGCGCGGCCGTGCGGCCCCATCTCGGGGAAACGTACACCGAAAAAAAAAAAAAAAAAAGCGCTCGGACGCGCGCTACTGACAACTCGTGCCGTGTACCGCGTTGAAATTCCACTGGTAGCTCGACGTCAGTGCAGTACTGAAAGTGTGCGTAGCGTAAGACTGGCTTTGGTACTGTGACGGGCTTTCATGTCCACGGCACCGATAAAATCACCGTGCCTGTATACCATCGTTCGACCGAAACCCGCGCGATAGGCCGTCGAACCGATAACGCGATAGCCGCAACGCCTTCGTTGGTATATATAAATAATCGCGCTCAAAGTAAGTCAAAACATGCCTACGAAGTTGAAAGGTTGAAATGCGCAAGCCGTGCACATGAAATTTGAGCCAATGTTGATTTCAGCGAAGCTTAGGCCTGGCTCCGTCGAGTTCGTGCACCCGCTACCGGCGGACCTGTACTGAAAAGTAAGCAAGTTAGGACGAATGAAACTGCTTTTATAGTTCAGTTCTGGCCTTAGCGATTTGAAATAAACTACTCTTCGCTTCGCACGGCGCGTACACAATAATCTGCAAGCGGCGACACAGCGCTGTGCCCAACGGCTGTGCCAACATCTGTATAGGTCACCGTTCCCGTAGGCTGCCGCTCGTATTCGCAACGTAGATGGGTCGGTTTCTACGTGTTGGTATGCTCGCGCACTTCTTAATTCCTGAGATGTACTGTTTATCTCTGCGTCAAACGCGAAACATGAGACGACATCTGTGCACATTATACACTCGATCGTCTGACATTTCCTCCCTTGGCACGTAATTCTCCACGTAAACGCGAGATCCTCTGGCGGCAGCTACAGACTCGCACGTTTCCCTCCCCTCACTTTCTACACGTAATTCACCCTTCTCTCTACCCTTCCCCGGCCTGCCGCTTCTGCTCAGCGGCCAAGGCCAATCTCGACCACATAATGTGGGGATGCCCTCAACACTCATTACCCCCTCCCCTTAATAATTTAATTACTAGTGAGGAGCAGTGGGGGGCTGCCTTGCGCAGCTCCAGGCCCGACGTTCAGGAGGCCATCCTGGGGTGGGCTGAGAGGGTAGCGGAGGACTACCTCGAGTAGACCCCTTCCCCCCTATACCCCGCTGCCCCTTTCCTTGTAAAAAGGATAAATAAAGTTGTTACTACTACTACTACTGAGACGGTATATTCGGTACAGCAGCATAAACAGCCGCCTCGCTCATTTATATACCAACGGTGTCAGCGATGGCATCCGCGTTTTTGCGGGAGAACAACACGGCCTTTAAATGAGCGCTTATGTGAGCACATTTTTCTATAATAATGCTTTATGACAAGCGCAAACTAAGTATGATGAAGTTAAAGAAAAGCGAGAATCAGTAATAAATTAACAGCCCGATATTTGTAACTGGATCACAGTCACCGTTGAGTAGCTCAGGCCCTCATACTGACTCATCTCACGGTGGAATAACGCGGCTCATATGAGCCGGTATGTGTGCTTTATTCGACGTTTTGACATTTTTTTTTTCATATCAGCGATGCACCTTTTCCCAATTTTGGACGCTAACAACGATCTGTGGCTGTAGATGTCGATGTAAACAAGCGCACCGCTTTGCTAAATCCGACGCGGAAGGCTGCGCGCTCGAGAACTTCTTATTTATGCAAAATGTCTAAAGAATGTGCAAGAAGAATTGTAAGAAAAGCGAGGTGCAAGTGCAGGAGTCAGCGACAACAAACTCCAAAGCAGCCGCGCCGGCAGAGGGTACTCAGCGTACCTCAGCGTAACAAAACAGCGCTATCACGCCTGCTCACCTTATATATATATATATATATAGTTGGTGAGTGCTACATGGCTTCCAGGAACGACATGCTGCCCCGCAGAAGCCATTAATAATTATTCGCAATCCACGAAATGCACAACCGATGCGCACTCAACAAGGGCGCAGGTTCACAAATCAACCGGCGAAAGCCCCGGCACCCTACCAAAACGTTTCCGGTGGCGTGCGGCAGAGGGCAGCACAGGAAAATGAAAAAGGCGGATTGGCATGGTACGGCAAGAGTGTATGGCGAACATAGATGATAGGTCATGACATGAATGTCATGACATGCGTGTCATGTAGGTCAAAAACAGCCTCATAAAATGATAATGACACAGCGAAAGAAGATTAACACTCAAAAACCACTGAAATGGTTTCGGACGTGGGTACTCAGTGAAGGAAACCCTAAAGGATGGTGGTAGAAATCATAGACATGAGCATGACTCACCAAAAATGACAATGACTAAACGAAAAAAGATTAACGCTCAAAAACAACTGAAGTGGTGACCGGACGTGGGTAATAAGTGAAGGAAACGCAAAAGGATGGTGGTAGAAGTCATAGTCATGACTATGACTCAGCAAAAATGACACTGACTCAGCGAAAAAGAATAACACTAAAAAACAACTGAAACGGGTTCGGGCGTGGACACTAAGTGAACGAAACACTAAAGGATGATGGTAGAAGTCATAGACATGAGCATGACTCACCAAAAATGACAGTGACTAAGCGAAAAAAGATTAGCACTCAAAAACAACTGAAGTGGTGACCGGACGTGGGTAATAAGTGGAGGAAACGCAAAAGGATGATGGTAGAAGTCATAGTCATGACTATGACTCAGCAGAAATTACAATGACTCAGCGAAAAATATTAACACTAAAAAATAAAACAGCCAACATAAAACAGTGCAAGACTGGGGAAGGTGTGTGTCTGCAGTTGTCGCCAGACGACTGCCTGGCGACGTTTCAGTTTGGGGTGAGGTCGGGAAAATATCCTCCTGCCTAACTGGTAGTGCTTGGTTATGTCGTTATATCTGACTAAGCGTTCTCGCGTGTTTCGCACCAGGAGGTCCGAACTCGAAGAGGGTGTCTTTGACTCTGCGCGGCGGGTCAGTTCTCGCGCAGAGCGGTGTGCCACCTTATTCAAATTAGGGGGCCCTCGTCAGTGGGTGTGGCGACGTGCGCTGGGAACCACATGATCGCGGTGCTGTCGAAGTGCTGTGGACCACTTGCCTTAGAATCTGAAGAACTTCGGAGGAAATGCGCCCCCACGCGTAGTTTCGAACTGCGGATTGTGAGTCGCTAAGAACTACCTCGCAGAGGGGGATCGGTAAGCACAAGCGCAATCGCAACCTCTTACGCTGTTTCTGGATATTCCGTGCTGACACTACACGCGTGCGTAAGCCGGGAGTTAACGTCTACGACTACCGCAGTGAACCGGAGTTCTTGTGTCTATTCTGCCGCGTCTACGAAGCGCGTAGTCGTCTTCCCACCAAAGGAGCGCAGCACTGCCTTGGCACGGGCCTGGCGTCGGCCCCCGTTATGTTCGGGGTGCATGTTTTGAGGGATAGGGGCTGTCACAAAAGAGCGCGTAATCCGCGTGTCACGCAAGCCAGCGAAAGAACACGCCGGCCCCGCGGCAACTTCGACAGAGGGGAAGAGCGCATACGCCTCAAGCAACAACGCTAACAACGGCGCCGAAACGTCTGGAACTTGGAAGAGACTCGACGGAGCGACGTTAACCGGAGAGGTAGAGAGAGAGAGGGAGCACACGCGCGCGCCGAGACACCTTCTCACCCGGCGAGTCGACCGACATAACTACAGCGTGAGCGCGCGCGCCAACAGCATGAGTCATCAACCCCCCTCGAGAATGTTCCGAAAGCAGCGGTCGAAGGTACGAGAAAAGAGTAGAAGCTTCCCAAGCTTTGGCCATGCTACGAGATCACGACACCGATAAGAATGTTCGAGAACGCCTGTGGAAGCTATATAACCGCCGTGCGAGAATCAGAGGCAGGAATCCAGGAGTCCAGTGAGGAATTCAGGAGTTGAGTCCGCACCGTGAAGTGATGTAACGTGAAGACCAAGCGTCTGCGGAAAAAGGGGATTCCCCGGCAAGCTAGTCGACGAGTTCATCGAGCGTCTGCATTTCCGGAAGAAGTTCCTTCTTCGAGATTTGCCCCCAAGTTACGCCGAGATCGTCTGACTCCAAGACCAACCAGCACGGTGAATACGATTGGACACTTAGTGTTCCTATTTATTTTGTACTTTACGTGTTGGACTCTTAGTGCTTGTCGTGATTTATTTTCTTGTGTCTAATACCCATCTGATTTGTATTGTGTTGTGTATAGCCTAAGTGTGCAAGTGTGTGTGTAACTGCCTTGTGTGAAGAATATATTTTGTTGTGTTTTGACAACTCTGGGCTCTGACTCGGTCTTTGGACAGCAACCGGCGTTCGCTGGCGCACCAGAGGGCCCACTCTTAATTGTCCTTGCTTTCGTGGGATTATTTTCGGAAGCTGATAAGTCGGCTTTGGAATTTAGTCCGGCGTCTGCGCCTCGTTCACCGGGGTCTGTGACAGGGGCGATGGTCAGCGTGTCGCTGATGTCGGGTGGAATGGCCTGTTTCTGGCCGTGTTGGACATGGTAATTGAAGCCAAGTTGCTGCAGGATGTACCGACCCGTGGCTGTCAGGGACATGCGTTCGAGTTGCGAGGCTCTTTGCGCATCCACGATTTCCTCAAGCATGTTGTATACCCCCAGCTGTGGCAGACGAGAAGTGCTCGTGGACTCCGGTAGGCCAAGGGCGATCTTGTAAGTCTTGCGTATAAGAGTGTTGAGTTTCTCCCATTCGGTGACATTCCAGTTGTGGAAGGCAGCCACATAAGTAATGTGACTGATCGCGAAGGAGTGTATGAGGCGCATGACGCTGTCCTCCTTCACACACGTGTGCTTGTTTGTAATGCGTTTGATCAGGCGGGTAGCCGCTGTAATCTTGCCTTCGATCTTGCGGATAGCTTCTGCGTTTGACCCGTTGGCTGCTATATGCACGCCGAGGATGCGTATCTTCGGGACTCGGGGAATACAGGAGCCGTCTTGCGTATACAGGAGTATTTCCTCACATTGGCGCGATTCGCCGGTAGGCTTGGGCCGGCAGCGCGGGCGGTAGAGGAGCAGCTCCGATTTGAGTGGAGATAGCCGGAGACCCGTGTCTTGGAGGTAGGTTTCTACTGCAGAGACCACTGCTTGTAAGGTGCCTTCTATCTCGGGATGCGTCGGGGTCGATCTATCGTCGTCATTCCGACTTCGTCATCCCATTGTCGTCACGCCGTCGTCAGCCCATCGTCGTCTTTTCATAGTCGCGATTGCGTCGTCATGACGCTAAGGTCGTTCAATCGTCCTCATTTTGTCGAAGTCATTGCAGTGTGTTGTGTTGTCGTCATGCAGTCGTCGTCATGCATTCGTGGTTACAGAATCGTCGTGATGCCGTTGCCCTCGTTCCAGCTTCGTCATCCAACTATCGTCATACCATTGTCATCATTCCATAATATTTATCCAATTGTCGTCGTGCCGTTGCCCTCGTACCATCCCTCTTCGTCATTTCATCGTCATCAGTGCATCGTCGTCATACAGTCGTCGTCATCCGGTCATGGTTGTTCACTCGTTGTCATTCTTTCGTGTTCATTCCGGTGTCGTCATGCCGCCGACGTTAAACCGTCGCCATGCGTGGGATCCACATCTTCGAGCACCACATCTTTATGTTGGCAAATGTATCCTACTTGGTCGTGTGCTAAATACTTGCAAATAGCCGATAAACAATAGCAAACACCAATGAACGCATCGCATACACTGATTTCCACGGCGCGTGAGATCTGCAATTTTAATGTGATTAGCATCCTTAGAACCGTGGCGCACGAACTATTTCTCGAGTGAGGGGGCAAACAGTAAAACATCTGACTCTTTCACTCCTTACTATATATATATATATATATATATATATATATATATATATATATATATATATATATGCGTGCATGTGCGTGCGTGCGTGCGTGCGCGTGCGTGCGTGCTTTGATCACGGTTGCGTTCACTCGGTCGTTTCACAGTTGCGTTCACGGCTCCAGCTTCGCACTCGGCTTCAGAAGGCGGCCTCATCGACATCATGCTACCTTCGTAACCAATGACCGGAGGTGACGTGGGAAAAGTGCACAAGGGTGGCATTTACCCGGAAGCCGATGTCTGCATACGGCATATCAATCAACACAAGTGATATCGTTCAGCAAAAGCCACAGGTTCTTGGGAGTTGTGATTGACAGAGATCTGTCCTGGACTTCTCACAACAACCACACGAAAAAGCGCCTGATGGCTATTTGTCGTCTGTTCAAGTTCCTTGCAGGAAAGAACTGGGAGGTGTCCACACAATCCATGTTACATCTGTACAGGGTGTTGTTTGTTGGGTTCCTCCGACACAGCCTACCATGTTATATCCAACACCTGCAAAACTAATTTGCGTGCAATTCAGAGCATTCAGGCGCAAGCTCTTAGGATATGCCTTGGAGTACCCCGCAGTGAGTCAACGGCTGAAACTATCGCCATTGCTCAAGATTATTCAATCACGACGCACATCGCCGTCGATACAATGCGTGCACATGTGCAGGCACATTGCCCGGACCCCTTGCCACCACCTCGCCGCACTCACCGTGAAAAGACCCCGCACGTCATACAGCACAACAGTCCGAGCATATCGTGCCTCGCTTACATGGGGGTACGGACCTGCGGCCAGGCCGGTGTCTCCTCCATGGTGTTTGTGCCGTCCTGAAGTACAGCTCAGAATTCCAGGATTTCAGAAAAAGTGAGATCTATCACCGTCTGCACTAAAACAATTGAGCTTACTGCTATTGTACGAGAGATACAGCATAGTTATAGTCACGTACATGTCTATACTGACGGATCGACTACATCGACCAGTTCTGGCGGTGCTGTGTTTATACCGACGAGAGGAGTAACAATGCGATCCAAGACGTCACATGTCACAACGTCTGCGGCTGCAGAACTTGTGGTTCTGCGCAGTGCACTTAAATTTATTGACGCAGAGAGTACATGGGCCGTGTTTTCCAACTCGATACCGGCTTTACACAGTAGTGCAGTCAGTTCTCCGACGTGGAGCTCACGAACAGCTAACGTACGAAATTGTCAAACTTCACCACGACGTCAAATAGAAAGGGCACGAAATTATTTTCCAGTGGCTTCCTGGCCATTGCGGGATCAGTGGAAACGATCACGCAGACAAAGCTGCCCGATGGTCACATCCCATCAAGAACAACACAACGTTCCCATTCCTCTTTCCAGGACAGACGCTGCAAGGCAGCTTCGTCACCTGGCACGCAAGCTCTCTTTAACCAAGTGGAACACCCCAAATATAAGGCGCACCAGGCTACACAAACTGAACCCTTCGCTCCAACTCCGACCTCCACCCGGGATTCACCGACGTGAGGCATCGCTTCCATACCGGCTGTGGTTGGGAGTGGCTTTCACGGAGGCGTACTCTGCTTTGATTGTAATGACCGAAAGTGCTGCGTGCGACGTCTGCGGCGGCGAAGAGAACATAGAACATTTATTGTGTCACTGTGATCGATTTCAGTCAGAAAGACAAACATTAGCTAACGCATTGCGACGTCTGGACGATCGGCTGTTCGTGCAGGTGCTACTTGAAGACCGCTCGTCGGCCCACAAAGCTGTGGGGGCACTGTTGTCTTTCTTGAGGGCGACTGGCCTATGTGAATGCCTTTGACTTGCTCAGGCCCTCCGCGTGCGTACGCAAGCTCACCACGTTCTGCCTCCCCCACCCCTCCTCTCTCTATCTCATCTTTCAATTCCCTCTTTCCAGTCCCCCAGAGTAGGGTCGCCAACCAGACGCGTTTCTGGTTAACATCCCCGCCTTCTCTCTTTCTCTTCCTCCTCCTCCCAGGGCAGCGAGATCAATTCTGCTTTGTTCTTAAAACACATTCATAAAGTTCCGGATCGCTTGCATGCGTAATTTGCTGGAAATGTCGTGATCTGTCTCCTCACTGTCAGCTTTGCCTACCTATTACACATAACGCGCCCTTTATTTTCGCAAAATATAAGCTGGGTGCTTTGTTTAGTTCATCATGGACATCAAAAAAAACCAACTGCGAACGTCTTATGACGCATGAAAATAGGAAAAAAGAACGAAGGAGCAGTAATTAGTTGAAACGATTATAACTGCACCAGGAACGTAAAAATATTGTCATACATTGCTACCTCCCCTTCCACGAAATATAAACCTGCAGTAACCTACAGCTATGTTGGAACATTGCGAAGCATAGGCGATCGAGGTCGTATCACACGTTCTCAAACTTGAATAAGAATTTTTTTAGAAAGCTGCGTTTGATCCAACGCCATTTAACTTTGCACTGAGATTTTCCATAGCGTTCCAACCACTCTCCCTAAATTTGATCTCGGTGGCAAGTGGCCAAGTCAACTGGCTAAATCTTGCCCCGCTCGTTAGACATATTCGACACATTCATAACGCTCTATAGAGCGCTTTATGCATGTGCAATTTATTGCCAAAACCCCACTTACCCACCCACTTTGAGCTTTCACATCACCTCGTTCTTACTGTCAGCAGACATAGCGAAACGGCCTCGTTTAGTTCATTGAGGATGCCAGGAGAACCCAATATATCACGCATAAAAAATGTTCAATAATTATTCCTAACGCTTCTGAATAAGCCAGAAACGTTAGAACTTCGCAAAAGGTTGCACTTAGCATGCCACCCATTCCTTCTAAGTATAGAGTTTCCGAAACGAGAGTTCTCTTGCGACATTGGGAAACGTAGCTATAACGGCAGAGTAACACTTTCAAACACTTGCTTAATTTTTTTTATTTTTTTTATTTTTTTGCAGAAGCCGCATTTAACACGCATTTAACGTGACACAATAACTTGGCGTATCGTTTCCTTTTTGTTCACCAAATTTGACCTCGGTTGTATAGTTATGCAGGGGCAGCGGTCTAAGTTTTACGCCGCTCGTAAAACACACTAACAACGATCCGGGCCACTTGCATACGTAATCTATTCCAAAAGGCGCATTTAACCCACGCATTTGAAACATTGCCGACACATTACCCATACCGTGCCCCCAATTTTCTTTTAATAATTTAATAAGGGGGAGTTTTGTGGACTAGCTATTATTGCCTCAAGATAATAAAATCGGTGCTTATTGTGAGCTACAAGTAAGGCGTAAGTTTAAATGCAGGAACTGACTGACTGAAAAACTTTATTGGCCAAAGTATTGACAGGGAGGGTGTGGACCGATCCTTAAGGGACGTTCCTTATAAATACTAGGTGGGCTCTTCATTACAGAAGCCCATTGGCTATAGCCGCGGCTTGGGCACGCACGACCAGGGCCTTCTGGCTCGCCAGGTCGGAGCAGCCGAGCAGGGCCGCCTCCCAGTCCTCCCGAATAGGGTTGGGTATAGGGGGAAGGTGCGGGGTGGATTGGCATGCCCACACCATGTGGAAAATGTCCGAAGACTTTTCCCCACAGTGTGGACACTCCCCTGTGCAAGCAGGGTCTAAATGTTTTAGGACTGCCGGGCACAGCAGTGTTTTAGTATAGAGGAGAAGGAGTAAACGCTCCTCCGCCTTCGTGAGGCCCTTACAGGGCTTAGGAAAGATTGCGTGGCCGAATTGGTAATGTTGGGTGATTTGCTTAAAGGTAAAAGCCGGATTGGGTTCGGAGTCCGCATCGAGGGGAGGCGATGCCCGGAGAGTAAGCGCGCGGGCAAGCGGCGTCAGCTGCTTCGTTGCCCTCGAGACCCGTGTGCGCGGGAGTCCATATTATCGTGCGGGACGCGGGGGCCCCGAGATAATCGCTGCTTTGAAGTATGCGGTATGCAAAATAGGGTATAAAGCCCTTTTCGATGTTCCTGCAGGCCCCTTGCGAGTCGGTGATGATCACCCGCGAGTCCTGATGTGCGGCGGCGAGCGCGATGGCCACCTCTTCCGCATGTGTTATGTCTTGTGCTTTGAACGTAAGGCCGTTCACCGCGGTCTTCTGATGGACGACTGCGGCCGTGTACCAACCCCCATGGTGTGGGCCGGAGGCGTCCACGTAGAATACTCCATGTTTGTTCCCATAGTGACGTGCCAAGGCTTCTGCCCGCGCGAGGCGCCGGCCACTATGGTCGTCTCGTGTCATGTTGGCCGGAAGAGGGCGCACGTGCAGGGCGCATCTCCAGATTTCGGGGATGCGCACGCGCTCTTCCGTTAGTGTCGGATGTTGTATGTGTAATCGGGCAAGAAGGCGGCGACCCGACGGCGTCTTTGAGTCTTGTGTAGTGGTTCATCAAGTGTGCTTCTCGGAGCTCCGTGAAGGTGTTGACCATTCCGAGGCCCAGGAGGCGCTGGTTGGACGTGTTGACCGGGAGGTCGAGAGCACGCTTGTAAATTTTGCGGAGAACCACCTCGAGGGCGTTCACATCAAACTTGCGAAGGTGGAGGTAAGGAGTTGAGTACAAGACTCGACTGGTTACGAATGCGTGCGCCAGCCGCAAGGCGTCTTTGCACCGTAACCCCCCGCGTTTATTGGAGACCCGGCGGACCATGCGGCCCACCTGGTCCCCCACCCTGCGCAGTTTGGCCAGTGTTGTGTCGACTCGGCGGTGTTTGTGAATAAAGAGACCCAGTACTCTGATCTCATCGTGTTCTGGGATGGGTCCGTTTGCTAGGGACAGTTCAATTTTGGTAGTGCACTTTGGCGAGGGGTGAATGTGCACAAATTCCGATTTGGCAGGGGAGCATTGAAGGCCACAGCGGCGGGCGTAGGCGTCCACGATATCCGCCGCTTGCTGCAGGTTGGCTTCAATGTCTCCTACCGATCCGTGTTTAGCCCAGATGGTAACGTCGTCAGCATACAGCGCGTGCTGTATGCCTCCTACATTCTCCAGCTGAGCCGGGAGTTTCATCATTGCCAAATTGAATAGTACAGGTGAGAGGACCGCGCCCTGCGGGGTACCTCTCGTGCCTAATTGGTAGGGGCCGTGCTCTTCATCTTGTATCCGGATATACGATTGCCGGTCGGCGAGAAATTGCCTAACGTACTGAAACGTGTTGTGTCCACAGTTGGTTTGGGAGAGGTGCGTCAGTATTATGTCGTGTGTGACATTGTCGAAAGCCCCCTTCAAATCGAGGGCGAGTACTGCCTTGTCATTGAGGGGGTATTCGACGGGATTTAGAATTTCGCGGTCTAGTTGAAGGAGGACATCATGCGCGGACCGGTGCGGGCGGAACCCGAACATGGTGTCTGCGAATACGTTTTGGTTTTCCAAAAACTCGGACAGCCTATCTCGCACCATGGCCTCCATCAGCTTTCCCGCACAAGACGTGAGGGAGATGGGGCGGAGGTTGTCCGTGTTTATGGCTTTGCCGGCTTTCGGAATGAAAGTGACCAGAGCGGTCTTCCATTCGATCGGGAGGGGTGCCTCACCAAGCCAGATTGAGTTTATTTATTTATTTATTTATTTATTTATTTATTTATTATTATTTATTATTTATTTATTTATTTATTTATTTATTTATTTATTTATTTATTATTTATTTGTACATACTGCAGCCCTATAAAAGGGCTATTGCAGGAGTGGGTTAATACAGGGGTGAACAAAAAATAAGTGAAACTGAACAAAGAATCTTACAACATTAGCAAATTCAAATATTAGTAGAACACGTAAAGCACTGGAAAATTATTTTCTTCAATACAGAAAGCAGCGAAACACTGAAATGCATACACAAAAAAAAACGTAACTCAAGCAGTTACACACGCTGCTATTCATAAAGAGCACATAAAGGATTATGTATGCGAGGAGTGCGTCGTAGGCTGGGTCGGGAAGATTGGCAAGTAATTTCACTGTTATTTTGTCTCTTCCCGGCGCCGTTCCTCGCTTCATTTTAGTCAGGGCCGCCTTCAGGTCATGGAGCCGGAACGGTTGATCCAGCTCCGCGTTCTCGGAACCTGCATACGAGAACGCTGGCCCTCGGGGGTCATGTTGGATACAGAGGTATTGATCGCGTAGTTTGCATGCTAATTTTGAGGTGTCTCCGTCGAAGCCATGGATAGCCCGTTGGAGATGCAGGAAAGAGGAACAACTTATCGGGCATTTTGAGAACATTTTTGTCGCGAGCAAATGTGGGCCACATTCAAGAAGTGTTCCAACTACGAAAACAATATTTCTAGATTTTGCACGCTTGTCGCCAGTGTGTACCCATTCCCAAAACTATTCTCGCATGAAGTGTTAAAACTTTTAGACAGAAGACAGCAGCAAACAAATGAGATAAATGCGCCCCTTTACTGCTGAGAAGCGTTTTCGCGCCCATAATGAAGTGGGAAGTATATGCCCCATTGTCCTACAAAGGGTTAAAATTTCTCAGGTGCTGGGCGGAATCGAACCCGCGTCGCAGTCAGATAATCTTGTCTGAATATATATTCACACACGCGCCACTCGCGGACGTCGCGGCGGGGCCGCTAGGTTGCGCCGCGTGTCCAGAGAGAAGCGATTGAGTGCAGGTGAAAGCATGATGAACCTTACCTATGAAGGCAGAGTTGATAAAGATAACGCGAGCTTGTTCCAGGCCACCACAATAACGTCGGAGTTGTATAGAACGGCAATGTAGACCAGAAAATTAGAGCTGTCGAAGTGGGTGAAGAAAAATGATGCTAATCCAATGCACACCTTGGAATCCATGTGAAGCAAAGCTTTCGTGAAGCGGTTCTCATTCGTGAGTTTTTGGCGTAAAAGAAACTGACGCGCGCGCATATGTTCTTGCACACCTGTGCTTAGCAATGCGACACCGGAAGCAAGCTGAATTTGTCATCCCTTCGGCTAAGAGCACCACTTGTCGTTGGTGGAATCATGAGTGTATACGCGTCACTATAAAAAAAGAAAAGCCGCTTGGAAATGCTTCTCCATAATCAATGTCCGACGAATTGGGAAAATTATCAGTTTCACGTTGGTGTATTTAAGCGTAGTGCTAACCGAGCCAAAGATGAGTATGATATCAGGTATTAAGATTATCTATCAAAATAAAAATAAAAAACAAGCGTGCTCTGTTCGCATTTCTTCGCGCTAGGAAGGTGCTACCAACGCCGTTGACATTAGACTCCATCGTTTTGACCCCGCAAGAAATGAGCTCCTCTCTAGAAGCGATTGCCAAAGGTTTAGAAAATCGATTTGCAGTCCGGCTCACGGCTATTCATTATGCTTTAGACTCTTTGGATGGCTTCACGTCAATTTCATTATCTGAGCTAAATGAGACTGCACTATGCTTGCCGAATATAGCCCCTGGCCCTGACGGACTAACAAATGCAATGTTAAAAATATTGTTACAGGAATCGCTTAACGTTCTTTTAGACCTGGTAAGCTATTCAATTAAGAATGCTTGGATTCCGTTGCAATGGAAGCTTACCCAGCGCTTACGTCAAACGTAGTAAACTTAATTGAGAGGCTTCTTCACCTTCGCATCATGAAATTTGTTAATGATAATTCAATTCTTAGTCCCCGTCAGATTTGTTTCAGGTTCGGCCGCTCCATCTGGCATGCCCACGTCGATTTAGAAAGCCGCATACAACTCGCTCGACGTCATAAGTAATACGCTGCTTTAGTAAGAAGCCAACAAACAAATCATATCTTATGATATGATTAATAAAAATCGGGCCCCTCGGTTCCCTTTCTTCACGCTGCTTTAGTGACGCTCGATATCGCTAAAGCATGCAATACCGCGGAGCAACTGTTTTGAAAAATCGGTTAACATCCTGTGGTGTACCTGGATATATAGTAGCGTGGATTCACTCATTTCTAGGTGAAAGAGAATTATATTGCTATAAAAGCGGCTTTTCTTCTAGGTATAAACAAACGAGAGGAGTACCGCAAGGCTCAGTCCTTTCCCCGGTGCTTTTTAATATTCTTTTGAGCACAATTCCCCATCATGAAGATGTAACTACTTTTGCTTATGCAGACGATATTGCATTTTTCGCATATGCAAACGAGATCCACACGCTATATCAACGATTGCAAACTTACCTTTGTGCCCTGGAGAGGTGGTTAGATGTTAATCACTTTTTACTCAATACCAGGAAATGTGCCATTCTCCTTTTTCCGATACATGACCCAGTGCACATCTCATTGTCTTACCCCCTTCAAGACATACCACAGGTAAAGTCTATGAAATACCTTGGAATGATTTAAAACGCCTCTCTCAACTGGCGCCCACAGATAGATCATGTGACTGGAAAAGGTACCCGTGCAAATGGCATATTGCGTAGGCTGAACAATCGTCGAATAGGATTGAGAAGAGGCACACTCTTAGTGATATATCCTATGTACGTTTGTTCTATATTAGAATTTGGTTGCGTGCTCATATCTGGAGCTCAAGCCTACAAGTCCCGCACTATGACTACATTTGTGTCTAAGGATTCCTAAATTTGCTGCAAATTCGGTTATTTATCTGGAATCCCGTGTTCCTCCTATTTCGTGCAGTTACTGTATTTTGACAGTGCAGACGTTTTTGAGAATTTATGAATCACCGCTGCGAAGTTCTCAAACAGTATTTATTTCACAGCCTGCATTGTTTTTTGGCGTGAAATGGTCGCGATTACGTACTCCGCAAATTACATTCGTGCAACAATTACTTGACGTTTGGACATTCGCATCTGCGAGGTACTTCCGACTCCCGACAGATCTGTTACGACTGATATTCAATTCAATGACATTTTCCCTAATAATGCAAAATTACTTCCACATCGTATTCTAGACGGTATATTACAAGATCATCGGCGGAGCCTTCAAACAAACATCGTAACTGCGACAGATACTTTGCATTGTGAAGAAAAGTCAGGCGTAGGTATATTTTTCCCGATTCTTGATTGGACATTTTCTCTTCGGCTGCCACACTCTATACCCATCATGTTGGCCGAATTCATGGCAGTGGTGCAGGCCCTACGGAAATTAGGCCCACAAATTACATCAGCCGTGATAGTCCCCGATTCGTTTGGTGCGAAGCATGTTATGCGCTCGGGCTGTCGGCGTCTCCTATCGTCGTGGTCACGGTAAATCACGCGCAGTCACGCGGTGGGAGCCGCAATCACGTGCTCTGCGCTCAGGCTGTCGGCGTCTCCTGTCGTCGTTGTCACGTACAGCAAGCGGCTCGTGCTCGCGCTCGGCACACGCTCGTGCCACTGTCCCCGAGTTCGTCGTCGTCGTCTTCCACAGCTGGCTGAGTTGCCGCTCATCATTCCAGCGCAGAATTTCACTTATATTCTGTCGTCGTAATGGGGAGGCCGCGTTTACGGGGTTATGAGCCATTGCTTAAGGCAGTATGAGCCCATTACCGGTGCATCACTGCATGCTTCGCACCTCCCCGGGTTTCACGTTAGTGGAGCTGTATTTCGCTCAATGGGTCATTTGACACTTACGCATAAAATTTAATTGACCGCTGAAACCGAGCCTCGAACCCTCTGGCTTAACCCAGCGATAAACACCACGTTTCAGCTTCACTGGTTAACCATCTTTTTTTTTTCTTTTGAACGTTATTTCACACGTTAGGCGGCTCAACCCTCGTGTTTGCAGCCTTGTATGTGTTTTTCTATCACTGTGTGGGTTCCCTGCGAACTTAAGTGAACAAACAATCAAATCATGTTCCAATATGACGAAAAAAAAAACGAAAAAAATAAACACATGTTGCCGACGTGTGGACTGTGCTGAAACAAAAGTAGACAGAGCCTAAATTTTCATATATTGCGAAACAAGGATGCCTAAATTGTCGACTGAAAAACTGACACCATTATAATGAAGCCGAATAATGCAACAAAATGGCATATTCCGTGTGAAAATATGATTGCACATAAGCGTTAGCCTGGCGGGTCTCCAATTTCTGTTCAATGAAAAAAAAGCGTCTAGTGGCTGTATATTATGGCATTACTGACAGCCAATAGAGGAGCTTATTTAAATCTACATTCGCGGCAAATTTATTGGCTCGAGTCCCATCACTGCAAATCCCAAAGGTTATATGCGATTCAAAAGTGAGTTGAAATGGCTGGCGGTGTGTACGGGAGTGTTCACCTATGCCCTCGCTATAGTATATTGCCGCGCAACTGTTTAGAAAATGCAGTTCGGCCGTTCATATCACACTGTAAAGCACGAGCATGGTGAAGATGGATGTACTTTTCTATATCTTCCTCCCAAAATGTAAGCAGGCATTGTGCCACTCCCGGTGGCTGTTACCAGCCTGATCCACATCTATTTTCCTAACTGTCCATTGTATGCGTGTGTTTTCATACCAAATATTCGAATAATAATCTGTGCATGTTCGGCTAGCAATGAAATGAAATGAAATGTTTATCTCTTATATTTAAAGCAGCCAGCAGGAAAGGACGCAGGGCAAAAGGCTGCTTTGATGCAGCTTGAAGACCACCCGGCGCCCGTTGATCACATCACTGTACCTTCACAATAAATGGGTCGAACAGAACCGTGCCGGGCCGGGTCGGGCAGGGCGGAATCATTCGGGCCCGGGCCGGGCACGGGCCTGAAAAACCGGCCCGTGCAGTGCTCTAGCGTGCACCCCTGCTGTTTGTCTGCGAACAGGCAATGAGACTTGTTTGCTTGAGGCATTGTTCATAACCTCCGAGAAGGCTAGCATTGTCATTGCCTCACATGGCACATCGCATTGTGCTAGAAGTGCTAAACTTTATTTGAGTAATGGGGCTGTATATGGCCAAAACCACAATCGGATTATGAGGCACGCCGTAGTGGCGGATTCAGGGATTAATTTGGACCCCCTGGGGTTCTTTAACGTGCGCCTAAACCTAAGCACACGAGGGTATTTTATTTCGGCCCCGCCGAAATGCGGCTGCCGCGGTCGGATCGAACCCGTGACCGGCATTGCCGCAAAGCACAGGAGCGTTCATTTGGCGTGCGGTCGCTTCCGTAGTGTCGCGTAGACGCTACGGAAGCGGCTACGGAGACGCAAAGCCTCTAATGCGGCTTTGCGTCTGCACGCCCTGCGTCAGTTGTCCGCTTCACAAATTTGCATGGTGTTTATTTTTCAGAAATAGCAGGAACGTACCGTACTGCACCTTCAACTTAAGCTTATCCAGTTTGTCCGCAAACGCTGTCGTGTCTAGTAGTAGCGTTTCCTTACCTTCTTACGTCACCTTTTACCTCTTCCGCCCTCCCCCCATGTATGCGAGCTGCGAACGAAGAGTGGCAAGGAGGTTCTTGACTCATTTCGTGACTGCGTCGGTGCTACCCATTCTCTGTCTCCTCTCCCTAACTCCATTCTACCATTCTATCTACCTCCCCTTTTGACTGTTGCACTTAGTACAAAGGTAAGCGCTGCAGTTTCCACACGCTCTGACCCACCCCCCGACGCGGCGTGCAAGACAGCGACAGCAGCATCGGAAAAGTCGAAGAAAGAGGCAAAGAAAAAAAAAATGTATCAATTCTGTAAAATGCATCCCTTGGGACTTCAAAAGTCATGAAAATGGAGCACGGAAATATACCACCAGCTTGTGAGCAGGAATTTTGCGGAACCACGATAAACCATGTAACGATTCCACGTAAGCAGCAAACTAATACACCACAGTTGTCCTCATTAGACGCTCTAACAGATGCAGTTCATAGACTTGCATCTATTTTTGGTGCAGAGTTACGAATTTTGCAAACTTTGTGCTTCAAGAAAAAACAAAAATCGACTTTCCGTTTTTTTCTTTTCTTTTCTTTTTTTTTGTAAAACCAATATTAGCCCTCAATCAAAATTCTGCTTCTTACAGTCGTTACAATTTATCGATCTCTCTTCGATGCAACAAATTGCATTCAGATCAGTTCAGAGGGTGCCTAATGGCAGCATTTCAGCGTTTCACATGTATTTCAGTAGGAAAATTGGAGTTGCCCCCCCCCCCCCCTCCCCCCGCGCCTCTCGAGGCGAAAGCACGTGAGCACGCGATGCACGCGCTATGCGACAGTAACGACGTCGGTAACGCTTGTAGCGTCCCACGTGTCGTCTACTACATTCTCGGCTCGGCGATCTTATGCGATTCAAGATTTATCCGTGATGTGGAGAATATTACATTAGGTAGTCGTAAACTGTGATTTTTAAATTTGCACCACTCTGACTCGTCCGGCTAGCGGCGGTACTTGGCGTCGAAACTACCGAAACAGCGCGCGTGCAGCCGCGTTCGACTGGAAAAGAAGAAGTTGAAGCTGCAAGAATTGTGACGGGTGTGAGGAGTTGTGTGTTTTGTAAAGTAAGAAAAGTGTTTATTATTTGATTTCGGAGTGGCACCGCGCACACACGAAACAAAACGGCACCTGGTACATTTAATCGACTACTTTTTCTTTCAGCAAACGGAGACGACTTTTCGAGTGCCAACGTGTTATGCGCAGCAGCGCCCAGGAACAGCGCTCCGTGGCGATGATACATCGACTCGTGCTCACGAAGGTAAGGAAGTTACCGTTTTAGGAACGCATGCCTCTCTCTGCCTAGCTGAGTGGGATAAACAGGCGTAAAGAAAACGGAAGAACATTGTCTTCAAAAAAGTTTTCGTTAGTTTGTTTACGTGGTTCGCCGTTATGTAAATAAACAAAATAAGAGATGGAAGAAGAGGAAAATGAAGCTTGTTAAGCGACACTTCGTCAGCGTTATCGTCGTTGTCGTGGCGCCGCTGAATAGGAACGTTTGGGTGGCTGGTCGAGTGGGGTGGTGTCATGCATAGAGTTTCATACTTGGATTTTTCTGCGACATGGTATAAATTTATTAAAGAATCGCAGTTTTAATTACAACATGCGCGTTGAATCTACGTGATTTTTTTCGCTCTCTCATCTACCGGAATCGGCACGCGCCTCTTTTACGCGTCACACGAGGGGATACGCGCGAGTGCCGCCCAAATCTGTATACGGTGTACTACTACCTGCCGGATATCGGTATACACGCCTCGGGGGTTGGGGAAGGTGGAGGCGAGTTTTGTGTACACTTCAAGAACGCCACCACACTGACCCGTGATCAAAACTCTTGTGATTTCTGATGATTTCTGTAGTCTCACAATAATCCCACAATGACCCGTGAGCACTATGGCCTGTCCTGCCCGCTAGCTGACATGCATGCACTCATGTATGTACCGAGTAAATTGCGCTAATAGTCGCTAATGTAGATACTGTATAGATACCAAATAGGTCCTCTCTCTTCTAGCTCTATACTTTCTCTATTCTGTTCCCTTTTGTTGCGATAGCAATTATGTGGACAATACAGGCGAATTTCCGTCTTCGTCGTCGGTGTCGCCGTGATATTCCGTATAAAGTCCAAGTGCGATAAGATGCTGGCCGTATGCTGTAGGCGCGAGCGAAAGCTTGTGACGGTGAGCTGAGAAGTATGGTTGCTTGATGCGGCGGTGTCTTCTCGCGCTCGCAAGGGAGGATGGCGGTGAAGCTTCTCACGCGTGCAAGCGGGGTAGCGGAGATGTGCGCACGCTAGGATGGGGGAGGGGGTGGAGGTTAGTTCGCATCTCCTCTTCTACTCCAGCAGCAGCCTGGCGCTGAGCCGTGCTCCCTCAAGGGCTGCAGAAGATAGCGCCAACCTTTCCTTTTCCAAAAGAACCACTTAGTAGTAGCAGCAGCGGCTGAGCGCGGCCGCGTGCGTCCTATTTTGAAGGCAATCTGCGCTGGGGTCGAAGGCTAGCCGGCCGGATATGGACCATTTTCGCGAGGCAGTTTGCTCTAGAGGAATGAGATGGCGCTTTCGGCGGCGCGCCGCACGTTGCCCCAGCGAAAGCGTACGAATACGAAACCATTACAGATCCTGCCCTGCTACTGTGCGATCAGCTGTCGGAACTGCAACCGGGTGTTCGCCAAAGCACTGTGCTACATTCATGCTGCAAAATGTGGAGCGGTAGAGGGTAGACGTGTGCAGTAGTTGGCTGCAAAAATAGTGACTGGCACATTAAGGAATGGAATGAATCTGTGTGACCAAGTCCACGGGCCGCTGCTACATAAGGACTGCTCGTGTTGCCGGCCCTTCGCGATGCACCACTTTTTGGAGGAGAAAAAGATACCACTCATCCGCCAGCATTGTATCACTAACCTCGAAAGAAAGGACTCCAACCCCCGGAACGTCGACAAGAATGAGTACCGGTCGTTACACAGTGAGTAGCGCCGCTTCCCGGCATAGGCTCTCGAACATTGTCTCCACACATCCACCCCAGCTCACACGCAAACTTACGCCCAATGTATGGCCAACGTATCATGAATAAGTGAATGGGCGCACACTTGAATCGATGCGTCGAAAAATGGGTGACGGCGACTACACCGACAACACACGAATGTTCGAAGCTGGACGTTTTGTGACAGCCCATAGTAAGCGAGTGACTAGCGATAATACGTCTTTGCCACAAGCTATTACAAAGTACACAAAGTCTACGTTCCAAGCCTCGTGCACAGCAAGAACAAATCTATTGCAACTGAGCACACGCGCGAGCCATTAGGCAGAAAATATACAATCAGCTAGATAATGATTGCACCGAGGAACTTTACTTGGTAGAGTCCGAAACATGACAAGCCGCTGCTTCAATGTGCTTGCCGAATAGAGAACGAAAAGTAAAGACGCTAATCCTTATTTAATTCATGAGCGGAAAATTCGGGTAATACATTTTTAGCCCCGTTTTAAGTACAAGCACCGTATACGGTCTCGCACCGTTTGGGCAAGGCGTAATGATCTCCAAACTCGCTTACATGCCCCATGAAGCTGTGGCCATAAGTTATTGTCATCCACCCAGTCACCGTATACGATATCCGCCGAAACGGAGGTTTGCCGAGCCACACCGGCGTCATGCACATCCACTATAAACACGGAAGCAACGGAGGCAGCTGAGGCAAGCAATGGAAGCGTACCACGTGATCAAACACCATCAAGCCATGGGGTCACCGTATAAAAAGGGTCTATAGATGATGTCTCTGTGTGCACTGTGTTCTCACGCACCTATAGTTCGCGTTGAAGCGAGAGGCAGCACGACGGGGAATTCGCTCGCCGCTGCTGCCGCTCTTTCTCACGCCAGTGTTCTAACAGCGAGTGTCCGCGTTCATCGAGTGAGATGTGTTCGTGTTTACCTGTGCACGCGTGACAACGTGCTTTGTTAATTTAGCTAGAAAGTGAATGCTTACATCAGTTTACACAGCTGATAAAACGACTAACCTTACTTCGTACAGCTGTCTAATAATTTGTTATCGTAATCAATGCTTCGCCTGTCATGCGAAACTGTTTTTATTTTTATTTTTTTTACTGCATCCGCTTGGTGGCCGTTGTTCAAGTTCCAGCCATCGCCGGTGCACGGCCAGCAGAATTATCCTCATTTCTCTTTCTTTCGACTATCACAAATAATAGTCGCTTTTTCCACAATCAGACGCGAGCTGACGCCGACGCGTACGTGTGGTTCCCGCTTTACTCGAACGTCGCGCGCTCTATATCCAACTCAGTGAGCGTTGACTGATTGTCACTTTCTCAAAAACGCAGTGTTTGAAAAGGTCACACTGGCAGCGTCGGAGAAGAGATGACATGGCACTCCCTGGTGACTGGCTCGAACAAGGGGGCGCACAAAGGTGTTCATGGCACAGACGGTGGCTCCTGGCACCTTCATTCATCTGCATCATGAACTGGTATGCCTTTTCAGCCCACATCTAGGTATCGCGCTTCTTATGTCGGCCATTGCAGATTTCTCGCAGCCTTCTGTATGCTATAGTCTTTCGTCAAGTTCAAAAGGCTAAAGGAGTCTTCCTAACGGTGGTAGAGATGCTGCGCTAGTTATTCGGCACTGCGCAAGGTATATAATACAGAACCATTACTCCGAAATCGCGCGCGCATGTCTTGCTCAAAACCTTAGTGCAATCTCGAAGGCTGTGAGAAAATTGCAGTCGCTCCAAAAGGGATCGCTGAGGTGACCGCGGTCGGCGAGTCAAAGCGGATTATTTGTTTTATAGAGCAATGATGCGGATCATATTTTACCTAACATAGTCTTCAATGATGAAAGAGTTGAAAATGCGCAAAATTTCGAAGAGGCGTATTTTAACCGAAAATCGGCGATTTCTCGTACCGTGATCCCATTGCAAGCTAATAGTTCATATGGTACACATTTATATAATCATAGAATTGCGGAGCGAAATGGACGCTCCGGCGCCATGTCGTAAATACGCCAGCGAGCACGCTTTGACATGGAAAACGGTTTGGGAGACACAGCTAATACATGAGAGTCACAATTATTTATGCATGACCCGCTAATGTGTATTATCCCTGTGGGTCTTCAGCTGGTTTTCACATCTCGATCAAACCAATGTTCGCCGTCCCCTGATCTACAACTACACGTCTACTGCCTGGGTAACCACGACACGAATATACCATACTGTACTGTTTCTGGCTCAAGTTCGCCGCGATCGACGGACGTATACACAGCAGATTTTGATAACACTGCCTGGTACCGATGGATCGTGTAGGCGGCTTATGCCTTTGTGCTCAACTTTGCCGTTCACTCGTGCAGGTCAGTCAACCAGAACTACTACTGGTTAACGCCACTGCCTTTCTATAAATCATTTCTCTTTCTCTAAGCGACCGAGAAAGAGAAAAGTTGCAGCAACTTCGGCTCATAACTTCTCATTGTATGTTAGACGCGGTCAGCACCGCTTCCTTCCATGCTTCTTTTCGTGGCGTGTTTCGTTCGCAGTAGCTCCCTTGTCGGCAGCTGGGTCGTGTGGCGAGACTTTTGTCCTTAACCCTTTAAAGAGACACTAAAAGCAAATATTAAGCCAAGCTAAAGTGATAGATTAATGCTGCAGAATGTCTAAGGCGTCACTATTATCGCGAAGAAAGCTTTAGTAATCGAGAAATTGATGTAAATGCAGGGCACGATTTGACTCACCCGGGACATTACTATATCCCGATGACGTAGGCACTCCTGATTATAATTTTGTCACTAGTACTCAACCACTAGTAACAAAAAGATCATTGCATTAAAAGACGGAAGAAAATGCTACTTGTCCAGTTCTATTCAATTTTTAGAAAAAGAAATCATTGAATTTACCTTTTACAACGACGCGGCCGGTAAAAAGGTTTCGTTTTTGCTCGACTTTTTTGCCCCGCCCGCGCCTTCACGTTTCAGTAGCTTCGTTACCGCGTAGTGCTGCGCTGGTTTTGGTGGCTCGAGAAACTGTTCCTGCAAAATTACTGCACTCGTCCGCCCACTCCGGCTTCCCACAGTGCCTTGCGCCGATCCTCTAGGGGAAGGCGCAGCGCTGCGATTTCTGGAAAGGTTCATTGTGTATGCCAAGGAAGTGCTTCAACAGCAAAAGCATTGATGAAAGTCATATTTAAAATGTGTCGCATACATCTTGAAGCTCTTCTGATTGGAATCGCGCTGCAAATTTGAACAACGGGTGCAACACGTTTTCGTAAAACAAGTGGGAAGTTAGACGGTTACGTCTCTTTGCTCTGTGTGTCACAAGAAGACAACAAGGACAGTGTAGGGGAAATTATATGTACTTATTAAAAGAATTAAAGAAATGATACATTATTGGAAATGAAAGTGGATGAAAAAACAACCTGCCGCAGGTGGGGCATGCGAAGACGCTGGTTCGTGCGCCACCTGTGGCCGGTTGTTTTTATAGCGTAAGCTGTTATGGGCTCATTCTAATAGCCGTTTCGGGTCGCGATGTTGTTGCCGCCGGCGGCTCCCGCCGCGTAACCGCCATCGCCGGAAACGCGAAAAAGTACCCGATTCCCGCCGGCATCGAGCCCGCGCCTGCTGCGTGGGAGCCGGATACTCTACCACTGAGCCACGCAAGCGCCTGCTATCGGGCCGCGGCAAATACCCTTAATGCAAGCACGCAGGGGGAGACGACTCGAGCATCCGCCAGTATGGTGGCGCCATCAAGGTAAGGTGCCTGCAAATGCAGCGTCCACAGGCACAGACGATATGCGATTCAGACGAGGCACGCAATCAACGTGCTCCCGAGCCTCCGCCAGTGTGGTGGCGCCATCTAGTTAAGGTGCCTGCCAACGCGGCGCGCCCGACATGTAAGTTGCAGTTGTAAGGCTTGATCGGGCTCAGCAGGCTCCTGTGCAGAGAGCATTATAAGCCTCAGCTCGCCGTCGACGCCGGGCGGACAGTTCAGACAATGCCTCCTTTAAAAAAAACTATGCCTGGGACGTGAGCCGGAGAAGCTCACGCGGCCGCTTTCATCCTACCCTTTCCGCTTTCATCCTCTCCACTTGGTAGTCACTAGAGCCTCTCGCGGCGAACGCTTGCAACACACCTGGGGCGGCGGCGCGTCGCCGTGCCATTGTACTCGAGCAGACGACACACGCCCGCCCTTGCCTGCCGTGACCTTTGCTTCACCAGACGACATTCATGCTACATATTGTCGCGTTGAAGTGACTGTCTTTGTCAGCAGGCAAAGAGGGGAGGTGACTTGGGAAAACAGTAGCCTTTATTTGGACGAACTTGTGCCCATAAGCGAGCTTCTGGCGAAACTATTCGGCAGCGGCGAAGACAGCATGCGTGGTTGATCGTCGGCAGAAAGAATGCTAGCGTTCTTCAAACGCATCTCCAACGCGCTAGCGACGCGATGCTGTACACGAGCACTCAAGAGAGCGAAGGTTTATAACTGTTTTGTAAAACCTTCCCCCTCATTGTAATGCCTTTTGGCGCCTGTGGGTACTGAATAAATAGGAACAAATGTCATCAATGGAAACCATAAACCTGTGTCATGTCCTATAACACGGCAAAATTAAAGTAAGCATATCGTTTCATTCACATTTGAATACTTCTCATTGCTTCAAGAAGAAGAAGAAATAAACTTTATTGAAAGGGCCGGCAGTTTGGTTTTGGTGGCCTCGGGTGGCAGCTGAGGGAACCAAAACGAAGTCCTTGGACTCGGGCGGCATCTTCGACCGGACGGCCCAGAGCTGGTCTTCCTTCGACGGAAAATTTTGTCAAGCAGCAGGCGCACGCTCTACGTCGTACCTCCAATGCACGCCACGAGCGCGCAAGCAACCGCCTGCACAACGCGTAGTCCGCTGCGCCGACACAGCGTCACTCCAGCGGTACAGTCGCGAGCACCAACACGCGGCGCCCGCTCGCAACGTGCGGCAGTGTACCTCCAATGGCAAAGCAAGCGACGTCCCAGGCATAGTTTTTTTTTTTTTTTTTTAGGAGGCATTGGTTCAGATCGTTCTTGTCAAAACGAGGCGAACAGACTGCCGCAAAGACCCTGTTGTGCGTGGTGCTGCCCAAATTGGAGCTACTCTTGAGCCGCTCCACCAGCTTACGCTGCAACTGTGCTGCGTGTGCCGCGCAGGCCTGTGACTTTTTTCATTCGCTTTCATTTCCATTAACTTATCATTTCTTTAATTCAATTATTACGAAGATGTGGGTTCGTGCACCACCTGCGGCCGGTAGTTTCTTAATCTACTTTCATTTCCATTAATTTATCATTTCTTTAGTTCAATTAATAAGTACATGTAATTTCCCCTCTGCTGTACTTCATGTTGTTTGTTGGCTTTTTATGATATGACTAATAAAAATCGGGCTCTCAGTTTTTTCTTCTCGTTGCTCGGTGCGAGTATGTCGCTGTATGTAGTGGGTTCACTTATTTCATTGTTTTGCAGTGTACTGCAGAAGGCATAATTATCAAGTGGCTGGATAGGTGCTTTTCAAACCTGCTAAGACATGAAATAGTTGATATGTTCTCATATCTAATGTTCCTGTGGTGAGTTTTCGCATGCAGTCCACATTCTGTAAACTAGACAACTCGCATAAAAAATGAAATTCTTAATCTATTTTGCAGCTGTAAGCTTTTTACGACTCTGGAGATCCAAGAAATGTGGCGAAAGTAAGTTTTCAATCAATAGAATTCATTGGTGCCTGAAGGGGTTGAAGGGTCACTAAAGCTGCTACATTTTACAAGTCGGGTCGAGTTCGCTAGTCGGGCCGAAAACCGGTCGTCGGGTAAACACTAGAGGATGGGGTCAAGCGAGCGCCCAGACGAGTTCTGTCAACATTTCATTGTTTTGCAGTGTACTGCAGAAGGCATAATTATCAAGTGGCTGGATAGGTGCTTTTCAAACCTGCTAAGACATGAAATAGTTGATATGTTCTCATATCTAATGTTCCTGTGGCGAGTTTTCGCATGCAGTCCACATTCTGTAAACTAGACAACTCGCATAAAAAAATGAAATTCTTAATCTATTTTGCAGCTGTAAGCTTTTTACGACTCTGGAGATCCAAGAAATGTGGCGAAAGTAAGTTTTCAATCAATAGAATTCATTGGTGCCTGAAGGGGTTGAAGGGTCACTAAAGCTGCCACATTTTACAAGTCGGGTCGAGTTCGCTAGTCGGGCCGAAAACCGGTCGTCGGGCAAACACTAGAGGATGGGGTCAAGCGAGCGCCCAGACGAGTTCTGTCAACACGCCTACGAAGGGTGGGTTGACTCTCAATATCCGCTCGGCAAGATGCACGTAAACGCGGTCGTGTCGGGATGGTCTGCTCAACTTTTGACTCAACCCGCTCATGTCAAGTTCATGCAAACGAAGCTAGCAAATTTCAATAATGTATGTGTATTATAAACCATTCTGCCGTAGTCCCACAGCTGTATTGATAATGCAGACACACACACACACAAATAATGCAGAAACCATCGACGATGACTGTCAATATAAGCAAATAGCTGATGTGCGTTTAATGGCGTATATTTGATACACTAAGGACATTTAGGTAGCGCTTGTTGGTTTATTGTGTAACTTAGTAGATAATACAGCCGTCAACCAGCACATCTGTAGCGGTAGCATAGGTGGCGTTACATATAAGCAGATTCATAGTATGTGCGTTGTCTCCAGCGGCACGAGCATTGGCGTGGAACGAGACTCCCATTCTCATTAAAGGCCGTGAAAATCGTCATCTCCCACCAGAGCCCTCTACCGTAACTTCCAAATATGGGGAGAGAGCGGTGAGAAAAGAGGGCTGTGCTTGCCTTACAGCATCTATAAGGTCTCTAAAATCTTCTGTCGCCGCAAAGCTCACGCGCGCCTCAGAGCTAGTTGGCGTTCGGCAACAAACGCGCCCCCCAACTCGGTTGCACGAGAGCACGGGCCTTTGCATCGGCACCTTTGTATCGAAAGACCAGCCACCAACCACGAAAATGGACGAAAGAAAGCTATTAATGTGAATAGCACTCTTGGCATTCTCAGACCAGTTTCCGGCTATCTAGTTATCTCACCATAAATGTGGGTCGATCCCGAAGGTAGCACAGTCTAAAATGTGCGGCGTTCACGTAGGCACGTGCCACTGGGCTGTGTCACTGCGTATATGTCGCTCTACAATTGACCTTTGACCTCTTTGTCGATAACTTGGGTCACTGTATATGTGCCACTGGGTATGCGCGGACTTCACGGTGCTGCCGCCAGAAGGCGCAGCGCTGCGTGTACAGAGGTAAGCGCGAGAGGAGCCCGGTTGCAGTACACACAACGTACATGATGCGTTTCGGATAGTCATCTTGTAATGCATACATGAATAGTCATCGAAGATGAGCTCTGTACAAATTTTTTAGCTTAAAAGAAGAAATCAGTGGAGACCCCACTGGCGCTGGCATGAACTGCTGCGAGCCACAAGTTGATAAAACGCATTTGCGTTGGTCGATACCTTCATATTTTACAGCGAAGCTCTTCCAGGAGAAACTGTTCCCATGTAGAAAAGCCACGTGACCTAGTGGGAGAGGAAAAGAAGAGCTCAACCCTGTGAGAATGCCACGAGAGGGTGCAGATGAAAAAGAGAATGGGGAGGGGGGTTGACGTAAGTCGTCCAATACTTGCGTTGAAGGGGGAGAGTGTGAGGCGCACCAACCAATGGCGGTGTACGAAAAAAGTAGGTCAACGGAGGAGTGGGGTGAGAGTTCGCGTTAGCATTGGTTGTATATACGGAGCTTTGGTCAATGACTCTTGTCTGGGAACGTCGCAGAAAAGCATGAGGAACGTGCTAGGAACGCCGTCGCCCGTGGCCGCCGAGCCAGTTCTTTCAGAGCCGGGCATTGTATAGCCATCGTCTAAGTGTTAAATAATACTCCATTGTGCTACTCGGAGCCGGCACTGAAGCTCTTTCTTAAGTACATAGCGAAGAGGTCAGTTTACCTTTTTGTGCCAAATTCAACATATCAAATCCCCAATATAGCTAAACCCCACCATAGCAAATCCCACCAGAGCGCCAGCATCGTTGGACTTCCCTCTTCACAGGGTGGAAGGGCTCTGACTTTTTGTTGAGCGCGCAGGACCCATACGGTTTGGCGCCCCCCGGCAGCTAGTTTTATCCTCCTTTTATTTCCCTTTAGCCTATCATTTCTACACTTCAATAAAACAATGAATGCAGAAACTCCACTGGAGTTGCCTAAGTATGTGTGAGCATATCTCAAATTTCAGTTGGCCCACCCCAAAACACAAGTCGGCCCAACACCAAATTTTTGTTGGTCCACCCCTAAGTTTCAAGTTGGCCCACCCCTACTATAAGCTTCCCTATGCATTTTCTATGGAGCCCTATGTTTCCTATGGGTATTCTCTCTGATCAATCTTTTATTGGTTTAAAGTGTTCCTTATTGCTTATAAAGCTACCAATCATCTAGATTTACACTATTATGATTAAATATCTCAACTTCTCAAATTACACATTTTTGTGCAGCTACAAGGGATAACAGTTTTTGGGTGACGGGGCTGGGGTACTCGCCAAAGAATGCTTATGCATTAAAACAACAAATGATTCTCCATATAGTACTTTGCTTGGCTTCATATGGCTGTGATTAACAAAAATCAGGCCCCTCGGTACCCCATCTTCTTGTTCATTGTCATATTTGTATCTGGTGGGACTTTACAGGGCCCCTCACAAGGTTTGGGCATGTGGGCAGACTTAAATAAGGAGGAGCGGAGGCAACCGCCCCATATAACGCACAGGACACTTTTTCAAAGAGAAGATGAAAAATAATGAGCAATGTGCAAACGTGATTACATTCTCTCTCTCAACTATCTGTGGCGTCTTTGTAATCGTGAGCCGCTTACATAATATTGAACCTTGGACATCGTGTTCCCCATAATCTTTTCATTTTTTTGCTGTGCCAAACAACTGTAGTTTCTTATACTTCATTTATACTATACTCATTATACTCTACCCATCACGGTGGTTCAATGACTACAGGGCTCTGCAGCCGAGCACAAGATCACGGGTTCGATTCCTGGCCACATTTCGATAGGGGCGAACTGCAAAGACGGTCGTTTACTTAGATTTAAGTGCATGCTAAAGAACCCCAGGTAGATAAACTCCAAAGCCCTCAGCTGCGGCACCTCCCCCGCCCCCTCTTTTTTTATTCGTGGGACTTTTCGCAAGGCGTTTCTCATAGCCCAGTGTTGCTTTGGCATGTAAAACCCCCATGAATCAATACTTTGTTTTACACATCTGCTAGGGGAAAATGTATTGCAGTGAACTCACAATGTGCATGATAAGTTTAAGAACTACAATGTTGTGGTAGACATCTTTTACTTGAAGGTTTTACAATGTGTACGAAACTTTTCATAAAGTCGATAACTATGTAACTTCAAAAAGAGGTTTCCCGTATACTGGAAGAACGTACAGTAGTGAACAAAAAGATATTTTGCATTTGGGTCCTGTGAGGTAAACTACTCATAATGTTGGTGCTGCATTATACCAGACCACTAGCCTAGGGCAACAGTCTTTTGAACATGCCCTGGCATTTTACATTTTCTTTTCTCCCGTCCTTTGATCTCGTTATTATTTACCCTGTAGTAGCGCAGCCTTTCACTCGGCTAACCTCTCCGCCTATCACTAAAATTTCTCTCACTAGCATGCACATATTTTCACATACTGGTTGATTATACATTTCCTTGGGAGACATTCTTGGAATATTCAAGTTGTGAATAATGTACGATGGCAGTGCATGTCTAAGAGACTATTGCCCTACGCTAGCAGTCACGCATAACGTAGCCCCAACAGTCTGAGCAGTATAGCTCACAGGACCCCAAAGCAAACTATAATATCTTGTTGCTCACTACTGTATTCAGCTGTTGATAGGATATACAAATTTCGTGCATATACTACAAATACTTTTAAACTTAATCTGACTTTTTAAAAAATCAAACAATTGGTGCACCAACCGTAAACGAAAAAAATTCCTGTCGCCCCCTCTTAGCCTGGTTCATAAATCCACCATTGTTGGGGCACATCAAACAAGTAAGTAGCGACTATTGTGCTTGCAATATATTACACAGATGCACGCCGTGAATACAGCTGAAATAGACAGGCTCCTCACAAGAGCTAGTGTACTCTACAGCAGAGATGTGGTGGGAATGGTCAAGATCATTTTGGAGCAAATTTTATAGCAGGCAATATGGACACTTCTAGCAGGTGGCTGAAGGAACAGACATATAATGAGTATATATATATATATATATATATATATATAAATTCAGCAAAAATATCATAATCACTTATTCTTCTGTGAAACACTCATTATATGTCTGGTCCTTCAGCCACCTGCTAGAAGTGTCCATATTGCCTGCTATAAAATTATATATATATATATCTTTTTAAAGATAAACCCAGAAGTATTCGCTGCAAAAAAAAAAAGAACTCCTGGGATTAAAGACCTTACTGGGGCTTGAAAAGCAAACTATGCACAGACACATACCAGCAGCAGTACCAAACATAAAAGAACGAGACTTCCAAGGCAGCTTGCCGACAAGAAATTGTCAGTCATAGTGAAGGAAATGTTTATTTGGATGCTTCAAGGGTACTTTGAAACCCAACATCAGGCAGGAACCATAACTTCAAACGTTTCATTTATAATGCTTAACAGAAACATTGTTGCGCAATTAAAAAAAATGCAGTTTTCATGAAAAAAAAAGTACAGCATGATTGATCACTGCAGGAACAATAACACGGGTTTCATTTAGTTGACTGAAAAAGTTACATAGTGCTTACATTCTCAGGTTTTAAACAAAGCGCACTCTCAACTAAGTGATCACATGAGAGGAGCATGTGGGTTATTTCAGATAAGATTAAACAAAGGGCAGCTGGCTGATATTTGGTTCACATTTTTATATGTCCCCACCTAATGATTAGTCTAAATGGTTATGCCCTCACTTTCACTAAAAAAAAAAAGAGAGATCTTGAAATACGACATATTATGCTTAAGTGGAGAGATGCATTCTTGTGCAGTGCAGTACTGGCCAAGTATGACCATAAATAAAAGATTTTTTTTTTTTTTTGTGAAGTATTACAGAATTTCGCCACACCAACTAAGGACTGCTGGAATATTCCAAATGGGCTTCTGTAGCTGCCATTTCATTTCGAAAGAATACAAAACTTGGCCAACAAAACACACCACTCTGCAACTTTTCCAGCCTCGGGTCTTATGAAACAAGTCAGCTAGAACTTTAAATTTACTATTAGACAATGCTCTGTTGTTGGTGCATTATAGCTGAATGCTGTGCTGGACCCCAAGAACCCCATTTTTCATCAATGCTATGCTAAAATCTAAAAATCCATCTAGAGGTGTACTAGGCATATATATTTAATGACTATGTTAACGTAAACAAAATGAAAACCCCATCCTAGAATCATCTTACTTTCTGTTTAGGTATTCCACTCTATGCCAATGACCACAATGTTCAATTGTATGATGCTGAACTCTACCTATGCTGTGTCAAAACAGACATTCCTGTAAGGGTTGGCATGGGCCATTCTGTCCAAGCACTGTGTCTGAGATATGCATCAAGTGGCCCAAGGTGTACTTAAGCATACTTTTATAATCTCCAAATGAAAATGAGTAATAAATCATGTGCTTGAGTTGTTAAGCAATGAATGAATAACACAAATTTGAAACAAAGATGTCAACCGGCTGCCCCATATTTGATCTGATCTGAAATGAGCTATGTATACAAAAAATTCCAAGTACCATTTGCCTTACAACCTTAAGGACTGAAAAGTAGAGCTTGTGCACACCTGCAACTCACTCTATACTTTCTGAGCTCACTGTAGATAACGCATACCACTCACATAGGCAATGCAATGCCCTTATAAACAACTGAGACAAATAACAGACACAATACAGATGCCTGCTGACCAGAAAACAAGGACATTGCAAACAAAGCTGTGCGGACAGCAATGCTGCTTGTACGAAAGAAATTGCAGTATATCTGTACGTGCATGCGTGACAAGAATCCCTTTGACCCAATGCTTAAAAAAAAGAAACAGGAGGGCAACCCTTGAGTCTAAAAAGCAGCAAGTGCATGGAGATATGGCACAAAAAGAATTTACTGTTTGGCATATACGATGTTTCCTACATCTTGTGCACTGAACCGTATCACTGTGCTCAATGACAAAAAAAGAGACAGTGTCATCCTTTATGGTGGCTCAATTATGCTGCATTACAAGTGTTCAAACACACATGCACGCACAAGAAAGTATGAGTAAAAAAATGCATTACGCACTTACAAAAGGTTCTTTACGAATAAACCAAAAGGCAAGTTTGAATAAAACCTTTTTGCCCTCTTGTGAGATAGCTAAAACCCCATACTAGAGATATTTGTACTGCTACAATAGTTGAACTGGCCTGCAGAACTAAGCAACAGTTTTTGTGAACCACAGCTATGCCTCGCTCAGAACAAAGCTGAGCTAAGCTGTAAAAGACCTTCAACTTAAGCCTTTCTTTCCTGCTTACCCTGTTTCTGCAGCCACAAACAGTGAACCACACAAATGATACAAGGTAAAAAAAAAAAAAACGAAGAGGGGGAAAAAAAAAAACACATAGTGCACTTGAAATTTAAGGAAGGCATAAACTAAAATGATAAGCATAAACCAAGTACATCTTGTCTTTGATGTGCACAGTTTTGGTGTTGAAGACTGTACTTTTTAGACTTACATGGAAAGGTACCAAGCCGAACAAGAAAGACAAGAAAACCTGTAACTTTTCTCTCTCTCATCCTTGTTGGTGGCAGGCAATCATGCGTGGTCTTGCACGACACCTCCATGGAAACATACCATGGGCCCTGCTGTACGCGTACAAACTTTGGGGAAAGGAGGCAAATAAAACGTCATAAACCCAACCTGAGCCACAGTGACTACTCCAGATGGCCAGGAAGGATGCTCATCACTTGAATCGACACTCCTCCGTGAGCACTTCACCTTGTCCAGGACTGAGAAGCATGCAGTGATCAAAACTTGCAAACTCCAGCAAGGCCTGGGTGCTCTGTTGACTCAAGTCACACCTTGATGCTCAGTTCCCGAAAGCCAAAGAGTTTCCTTCTGCTGGCAGGGCCAGTGCTCCATTTTGCCTGCTGTCAGCCAGTGGCCTTGCTTGCCACACTGCTTGGGCGACTGAACATTTGGGCATTCTGGTGACAAGAGCCTCATTCCCAACAAGCGCTTTGCTCCACAGATGGACAGGGGGGGGCGGACAGAATGCCTTCACTGCGCAGCACCATCTCTCCACTGCTTCTGCTGTTCAAGCAGACGCTCCAGCGGTGAGGGGCCAGGTCCCGACCACAGGGACTGCGTGAAACACAAAATGGGGAGGCGCTCAAGCTGTAACTCGAAAAGGCATGGTAGCATGGGGCCCCTTTGGGGCCTTTAAGGGTATAAAATGATGATGACGATGAACAAAAATGCAGTGTCTATCAACACTTTTCCTGTGTTAAACCCAACCTCTTTCCAAATTTCATGGTTCATCAAAAGAAATTTATGCACTGAAGAAAGTTGTACCTCAAACCCCATGCTATAACTATGTATTACTTCATTACTCTCTGCAGCACACTGCTGTTTCTTGGCTGTAGATGTGCAAAAATGTGAGGAAAACAGGGCCTGTGCTTTGAATTATTGATGGGGTTTTAATGTCCCAAAGCAACACTGGAGCGATGAGAGCCAAGGGCTCTGCATTACCGTATTTACTCGAATCTAACATGCACTTTTTTTTCCGATAAAACAGGTCCAAAAATTGCGTGCGCATTAGAATCGAGTACGACCCTAAATCTACGTTACCAAATGGCCGCCACGCACACGCGTCGAGCCTAGCTACTCTCTAGCCAAGCTACCGTAGCTTCCTCCATGTGCTGCAGTACACGTGCTTAGGCAATAGTCTACCGTCTGTCTTCACGTTCGCTGCGTCTGCTCCATCAGCACGAAGTACCGAGTTCATCATGATGCTGCATTTAAAAGGAAAGTGATCATGTGTGCAGAGACGGACGGAAATCGGGCCATATCACGGGCGTTCGAAGAATCCGAAACTTGCGTGTGGGACTGGCATAAACAGAAGGAGAGGATTTTCGCCAGCAAAGCAATGCGGAACGGTTTCAGTGGACCGAAGCTGTGACAATCCACTTAGGCGATACGATTGCCTTGACCCTATCTTGAAAGCAATCTGCGACGGGGAAGTCTGCTGCGCGCCGTGTTTTTCACCGCTTATAGGTCACATTGAAGCGAGAGGCATAATAGCACGAAGGTCAATTCGCTCGCCGCGCTTCGTCACTCCAGCGTTTTGACAGTTCATTAACGCGGTCAACGAGCGAGATGTATTCATGTTTGCTTGTGCGCGCGTGACACCATGCTTGTTTATTTAGTAAGCGAATGTTTGCAAGTTTATACAGCTGATAAAACTGCTATCCTAACTTCGTATAGCAGTCTACTAATTTGCTATCGCATTCGATTCTTCTCCTTTCGGGCGGAACTATGACTTTTTTTCATCATCGCAACTTCAGTGCATCGAGAGATCTGTTTTTCCAAATGAGAGAAAGTTGTATTTCTGTTTGAAAGCATGAGGTGCGTGGTACTATAAAGGACTTTTTTTTTCTTTGGCGTCGTCACAAAAACGGGTGCGCGTTACAATCGAGGGCCCAAATCAAAGTAGAAAGCAAAAATGGCTGCCTCCTAGAGTGGCGTGCGCGCTTCGAAAGATCGCAGATATTGTGATTACGCTGTGTCTGCGGCTGATTTTATCGATGGATTGAGCAGCAGCAAGAATGCTGCTTTTTCGTCGGACTTTGACTCTGAGAGCAACAACACAAACCCGCCTGGCATGCCCAACTGTAGTGTTTGCAGTTAAATTTTTGTAGCGGAATACCTGTTCAATGAAACATTCTGATTTTTTCGGAGATAATTTTCTTTACTTTTTTTTTAGTAGATACAAGCGTGTCTTTACAAACTGTGTTCAATTTTATCCCACAATCTTGATTTTGGCAATTTCTATATTTTTTGACATAGATCTCGTTCATAAAACTTTTATGCGTGAAAAGTGCATTCATTATGCTTTTTGTTTATGTATTACATAAAATACCAAGTGCAGTAGTTCGTTCAGAAAAAAAATCTGGTGTAACTTACAAAAAACACCTATTTTTCTCATGGTAGGGAAAGAGTTCATTCTGCATTCGGCAAGAGAATGCCGTTGCTGTGGCCTGGAATTGAGCCCACGACATCATGCTCAGCAGCAGAACACCGCTTCCACTGAGCCACTGTGGCAGGTAGGGTTTTTACATTGTAACATGGATGTAAACTAGCAAGCAAAGGTCTCCGCAAAACACCACTGCTTTCCAGAATTGCATCTTTATTTCCTAGCCAATTTAGAAACCTCTTTTCATTAATGACTGCCACTATTTAGCCTAAGTCAATGAATGGAAACCCTCAAAGAACAAGTATGGGGACGACTTTTCAGCACACTCCCATTGCCACCTCACCCTAGTGGACCTTATTTGATATTATTGTGCATCATAAATGGAAACTTGTAATGAGAAACACACGCAACACAAAATATTTTGGTCCTGCACTTAACACTCTTTATAAACCTTTGATAAATAATAAGAAATATTACTTCTGAAAAAATTCCAGCTGTGCAATGCAGGCAGATATTTTACACAACTTTTTGGCATAATACAGCTTCATTCATCCACATGCCCTTTAAATACCAACACGACCAACCCTCACCTGAATCCTGGAATGCATCACCATAGGGTCAATTGCTCCAGCTGGCGATCTGCCACCTGCAACAAATATACAAAATGGATAACTTGAGGTATAGTGCAAAATGGGCACACAGGATAACAGAGGGGACGAAGACACAGCGCTATACCTCAAGTTAGGCAGTAGCAACTAGCCCACCAGTCTGTTCTTTTGAGACAAAATGGACACAGCAATGATTAAAAAAACACACAAACAATTAATTAAAAACCCAGAATTTGACAGCAATGTGACATATCAAAACAATAAAGTATCCACAATGACAAACAAGAAATTAAGTGATTCACCTTCTCAGCTCCATTTCACCAGAGTTTTTTTTTTTTTTCATCGAGCATGCACCAAGTGATCATTTTTTACAGTGGAAATAGACTTCTTAAAAATATTTTGTGGCAGATAGCACTGTTCTGTCACATTAGCTGGATTACTGAACGAGATGGAAATCTGTTGTATGAAATCACAGTTAGCTAATCAACAAAGTTCACTAACTGCCTTTGTAGTTATTCACTACACTTTAATTATGTCATCAAAAGACAGAGAAACAATATTTATACAGGGCAGATGCCCCAATTATGCAATTGAAGTCAAGCAATATTGAAGTCATATCCATTTAGCAGAAATCTTGTGCTTAGCACCAGTTCTAATAAAGAAACACATCCTCAAATACTGTGGTGAAATGCATTGACATTCCAGTTAACACTTTGCACTGAGAAACAAGATTAACCGCTGACAATGAGTTACATCACAGTTTATAACCTGATAGATAATGTGTTTCACACATAAGCCACATTATTTTGTACGTAATGCATTCCACATTCCGAGCTATGCTGAGTTTACTAGGCTGCGTTTCTTTCCTTGCATGCTCCTTTCAGAAAATAGATTGCCCAGCCAAATGAATTCAATGGTCTGTGAAAAGAAACACTCGGTCCTGATTTCTGGCATAATACAGTACTCAGTCATGTGACAGCCAAATCAACTTGGATTGTTATTCTTCATTATGGCATTTTGCTTGCCATTCTTTCTAAGGATGCAAGAATTCCTCACAGCACAATTAATTGGCTTGCTTTCGGGCATTCTACATGCACTCAAGTGCAGTGTCAGCCACAGTTTTTATTGACTTCTCTCGCCTAACAGAGGCAGGCATGACAACGAAAATCCATGCTACAGAAAAGGCACAGTAACATCAATACAAATTAAGTGCATTCAAGACCAAATTTACTGAATGGCAAGTTGCACCAAAACAGCAGGTGAGTGCTTAAGAAGCCTGTCAAAGTAGTAAAACTTGGAGAGCTTTTATCTCTCAGTTTTTGTGTAGTTTTCCTGGCAGCCATTCTGTCCAAGCTGCCACAGTGACAGAAATCTGCAGGGCCCTGACATTATGGCAATATAAAGCAGAAAAAGCTAAGAATTAAACACTTTTATTGTCACGCTCGAAAAGAACAGAGTAAAGAGAGCCTCTAAATAAGGTTGGTGAGGTTTCGGTCAAGTTCACAAAAATGCAGAGGCTTCTATGGGCTTTGTGCCACTTTAGCCTGTCCGTTGTCTGAACAGTCTGTTTCTGTATTAATGAAGTGCAAACACAGTGGAAAAGTTTGGTAAATGCAAAACTTCCATAGAGGGGTGGGACTGCCCAAAGTCATTTTGGAGCAGGACAATCTGAATTTTGGTGAAATAATGGAATATGACATCGCACTTTGAAACAATGATGAAACACAGAATAAACCAACACGAAGCACATGTAGTAGAAACACGCTTTGTAGCTATAGCGTACTAGAATATGGAAGAGTGGGTCGAGCGGCGGCATGGCTCAGGCTTTCCTGTAATGCCGAACACATCGGTGGCACTACGATGGAACTATACATTCCTGCGCCGACACTCATGATGATATTCAAATTATATGGTCCAACCGATACGGTAACAATTTCTGGGTCACCGCAGACCCAGAGAGCCACAAACCCTGGGCTAGTATAACATAAAACTATTCCAATCAGTCTTTATTGCGATAGCAATTATGTGGACACTCCAGCGCATTTCTACTGTTGCTGTGATGCTCCGTATAAAGTCCAGGGGCGATAACATTGTTGCCGCGCCATATGCTGTGACAGTGAAAGCTTGCAAGGGTGAGCCGAGGATGGCAGCTCGATCTCGCGCGCGCGCAAGGAAGGAAAGCGGAGAGGAAGCACGCCCTCTTCCGTCACGCGCAAAGCACGGGAGGGAGAAGAGGTGGGGGGGGGGGAGGGGGTTTACTCGGGCAGCTGTGATGTATGGTGCGGTCGCACGGGCTCTATCTTGAAAGCGACCTGCGATGTGGACAGAGGGCGAATGTGATAGCTTTGCGTGCGCAGTGTTTTTGCCACTTAATTCGCGTTGAAGCGAGAGGCAGCAAGTAGGTCCAGTTCGCTCGCCGCTGCTGCCACGCTTTCTCACTCCAGCGTTTTCACTGCGTGTTTCCGCGGCCATCGAGTGCGATGTGCTGATGTTTGCTTGTGCACGCATGACACCAAGCTTGTTAATTTAGTTATTAAGCGAATGTTTACAAGTTCATGCGTCCGATAATACTGCTATCCTTACTTCTGTTTACTATAACTTGTTATCGCAATCGATGCTTCGCCTTTCGGGTGAACCTGCAACTTTTTATTCGAAATCCGCTATTAGCCCTTAGTGATAGATCAAAACGGCTGAGGCCTCGCCCATATGGGCATAAAGACAGATTGGAAGTGCTTTTCGTTATACAGACCCTGGGGACAGAGACGACCGCACGCCGACCTTGCTGCGGAGCACGCCTCCCTAATATCTAGTTAGCTCGCAGTGCTCTCAGCCTACTTTTCGTTGTTTTGCGCCTCAGCTAGGGAGCGCTGCTCCCCTCGGTCCACTCAACTGCATTCTAGTACACTCTAAATACAACTACACTGTCCGACAGCAGTGACAATAGCCGGGAGTGGCTGCACGCGCACCGGCCACTTGCCGGAAGCACTGAAAAGTTCAGTGTTAAAAGCACGAAAACTACAAGAAACTGCACGAGAGGCGCCGTCGCACGTTGTGAGGAATGTGAACGGCTGCACTCTTTTTCAGAGAATGAATCCGCTCGCTGTTCGCGGCCACTGGCGGACCACACATGCTGAAGCCGTTCTGGCGCAGCGTGGCGCAATTTCGGTCCCTTTTCTGTTTGGCACAATTTAGCACAGGCATTTGCGTTTGTATCAAAATGGCGAAATTGGCACAGGAGTCCCACCCCTGTCTATAATTTCAGTTGTCCATATTTAACGACAACCATGATAATGAAACAGGCTACTAAGCATCACTGAAATCCTTCAAATGCGTTATGATTATAATTTAGGATGACAGAGAACGCTTCATTATCCAAACCACTAGACTGTCCTCATTTATTCTTGCATCTGTCCATGTTCCACAACTGCAGATTGCCACCACAATTCCTAGGGCAGACATTTAGAATATGGCGTCCCGACTTGCCAAACAACATAGCTTGTTAGCTCATAGGGAGAAAGCATCACTGGCTGCCTCACTGGCTTGGAAGTACTGCCACTAACAGCACAATGTTTTGGAGGGCACAGTCATTTTGGAGGGCATATTGTGGCACTTAAAGGTGCAATTTGGAGCATCAAACCAAGGTTTTAATGACAAGCACCATTCCTAGTGCTACCCCTAATCATTTAGCATGACTATGGCTAAGAGATTTTTTTTTTTCGTTCGCGTTTTTTTTTTTTTTCACAGACATTCAGCCTACCTTCTGCCATTCATTATCCAGACTTAATTCTTGTTTCTTTCATCAGTTCACATAAAATATTTACTGGCATTTTCTGGTGACTACATAACAGTTCATTGGTTTTCTTGCTAATATCTGGCCAGCACAATGTTATGACTTAACTGCCCCTTGTTTGCATTAGCTGGGAATCACTGTACTTCTATATAATATGTAGGTAGTGTGACTGGGATGGTGCCACATCATTCATTTGAAACCATGGTATGTGTCAACCATGGAAATAGGTTCATGTTACTTGAACATGCCCTGGGCAACATGGACCGAGCATGTTCAGTCATGTCCTGAGCATGTTCATTCATTCATTGCATAGTTGTTGCTTCAAATATCATGCTAAGAGTACTTTTTCATGGACTACTTGGTGCACTTTTGCTCAGAACTCTAAATATACTTTTTTCCACTGATTTTGTGCAGCATTTCAAGTTCACATGCCAAGATTCCAGTATCTTTGCCAGAATTTCATTTTTGCATTGACCGCAGTAATGTATGGTAGAAGTTTTCTGCAGCAGAAGACACAGTATAACATTCACTGGGTTGTGATATGAAAAAGGGTAAGTGACAGTCGGGGCACTCCCGGCCACTTCAATGTCAACAATAAGTACTTTGAGCTCAAGCTCTGTCACCTCAAATGCACACCCATCTCACAAATGAAGAAAAAACACAAATTACAGAATTTATTTAATTTGAACTATAGAACCTCGGCGATGCGGTCACGGTTGATGCGAATGTCGGATAATACGAGTTCGCTAAATTCTACAGAAGAGTGCATTCGAAATTTAGGATGATACAAACCTCTTAAGCGCCATTATGGATTATACGAATCCTTGAGCCACGAGCGCCAGTAGTAACAGTTTTAAAAAAATTCTCAAGTTTATGAGCCAAAACTACGATATGATTACGAAGCACGTCGTAGCGGGTACTCAGGATTAATTTCGACCACCTGGGGTTCTTTAACGAGTGAACCCAATGCAGGGTACACGAGTGTTTTTGAATTCCACCTCGCATCGGAATGCGGTCGCTGCGGCAGGGATCGACCTCGCGACCTCGGCACTGCAACACCATAGCCAAAAAGCTACCGTGGCGGGTAACGCCGACTTGGTTATGACGCAGAGTTTTTGTTCCGGCCCATAGAGTCGGCCGGGCCCCTCACTTGTGATGGCGCTTGACGTCACTCGACTGTAACAGCGCTCCTCGGTGCCCTCGTCGCAAGGCACGGCCAACTTACCCAGCCCCGCGATTCGGCGCGCCATTCGTCAAGATGCGCCCTCTCCTGTCCTTGCCTGTGTACCCAGCCACAGCCGGGCTCGACTGGAGTGCGCGCGCGCCAGTTGAGCCCGGCCGTGACCCAGCGCCTGCACATCGCATCGAGGCGCGGAAGCCTCCACGCTGCCAACGCGAACGGATACGTGCACCGTGCGCGATACTCCAGTGCAAGTTGGCAGGCAACAAGCAGCGGAAGTCGGTGCTAACAATGACGACCGGTTCAGTAGCGATTAATGCGGCAACACGCGACAGCCGAAATGCTGCACGCCGTGGCATGCAGTGGCATCGGGGAACGTTCAGAAAAGCACAACAGACCTATTTTACAGTTTCTCAACAGCTATGAGTGGGTCAATCATAAACGAAAATTTCGGTTGCCACACGGCGTCACGCTTGCTCATGCGGACGTGAACCGCGCGCTCTCTTTGTCGCGAAAACCGAGGCCGTGAACGAAGTAGCCGCCTGCGTCCTCGCTTTCTTTGGCGAGGTGACATCTCAATTTTTTCGAGAACCGCTCAGCACCTAATACCGAATGGATTTCTGCCGGTTCGTCGCACCATTGTAACTTTCAGTCGTCGGCTTGCCGCCTAGGCAGCTAACCGCCTGGCCCAAACAGCTTGGTTGAAATTGTGCAGTCACGAAGAAAGTCAAAAGACTCCGCATCGAAACTAAGCGGGAAATCAAGCTTTACTTATGGACGGCCAGCACTCAGCGCTGCAGTTTCGGAGACGTGCTCAAGCTTATCGAGTCGGCAGAAAGCTTTCTTGCGCAAGCACGTTAGCTGTCACTATGCTTCGCTTTCGGTGCTGCAGTAGCTATCAGGCCAAAGAAATAAGGCGCGCACGTGGACGAGATCGACCGGCAGTAACCTGCTTGTTAAACTAAGTTAGTCAGTACAATTACTGAGATGGACGGGGAAAATCTACATGCATACGCAGTAACCACAAGGATGAATTTTTGCTGCGCGACATACACTGCTGGTGACAAAGATAGGCGGCGTGCATTGGGCGAACCAGACATAACTGCATTGCAGCTAAAGACTGAGTAGCATTCCCATGCTAACGAAAAAAAATTTTTTCTCCTCCTCAAATTCCTGTTTTCAAGCTTACCAATTGTTTGTCAGCAATTGTGCGGAACCATTTCAGCCGCCAATAAATTTGCGAGGACGGATTTCAGCTGCTTATGCACGAATTTCGGTTGCGCGTGTTGATGGGACTTACGTACGGTGTGAATATTTTGCGTGACCTCGCGAGATTCGTATCACGTCGAGGCTCTACTGTGTCGCAAAATACATTATTGTCGCTGTTACTGCTCAAGTTTAGCACCCCCTATTACCACCTTCTGCTTCTCTCAAACCGGAGCGTTCCTTTCTGACTAGTGTTAACTGCTGCAAATGACCACAGCTCCTGCGCTCTCTTTCCAGAGTCCCGGCCCCACACACGGCCCCAGCTGTGTCACCCAACTCCCTCCTATGTTCCTGCTTTCAATGTGCTCCGTGACATGTAGCTGATGCCGAAGCCCTCATTTCTGATGCTGACCACGTGTTGCCCTCCTCTTGCTGATCTTAATGTGTTCGCGCACCGACCGATCACCTCGACAACGGAGAGAAAACAAAGAGAAATTAAAGGAAGGGAGCAGCAGGGGTAACCATTCTGTAGGGATGCTAATAGGGCGAATGGCCATGAGGTAAGTGCTTTTCCTGACGTTAGCCCGCCCTCGCTCACAATCAATGTTTAGCACTTCCCTTCACACTACGCCCAGACATAAGACACATTCTTTGTCGACCGCCAATTGGTCGCTGCACAGCGGCCTAACTTCACGAATTTTGTTGGCGACATTTAGGGACTCCACTTTGCCGCCGATTATGGTCTGGACACCGATGCAGGTCATCAGCAGCCGCTCAAGACCACTAAGCCCTAAGGAACACGTGGTGCCTAGCACCCGTTTGCCCAAGTCATTTCATGTGACACAGACAAGGCTTACATACAATGTTTATAGCCTAGCCCTGTTACATCTTTTTACAGGACCAGAAGGAAAAAACAAACAAAACAAGTGCAAGGGCGAGAAAAGGTTCAAAAGACAGCAGCAGAACAGAAATGTATCAGCCATGAAGATTGCAGTGCAGCGAAGCCTGAGAGGAGGGGGGGTTCCTACATTGTGCGCTACTAATCCTTCCGCGAACCCTCCGTTCAGTCGGCGTTGTGCTGAGATCAGAGGCGGACAGAGGAGGAGCCCGTATTCTGGTTGTCTCACGCAACCAGCTTTATGGCTGCACAGCAAGGAGTCAGATGGAGTACAGTCCCACAGGGGCTCTTTTCATTTCACTGCCCCTGTGGCGATCCATAACTCAGTCCAGAGAACCGCCTCATCAAAACATTACAGGAACCACGCGGGCCCCTGCCAGTTCTGTGCCTGATATGAGTGGGATGTGCCGATAGCCATCGAAGTGTGTGCCCGCTATTAGGTATGCATTCCTGTTTCCTATCGGTATTTACTAAGCAGAAGCAACATGTTCCAGTCGGCAAAGGTGCCTTATTTCGAACGAATTAAGTGCATGAATACATACTTGCAGCGTATCAGGTTCCCCTTCATTAATTCACCGACTGTGCCTCATTGGACCTCTGCTTATACTTTTTAGAGGGCAAGTGTTTTATTGCGATAGCAATTATAGGGACACTCCAGGCGAACTTTCGCCGTTGTTGTCATCACCGCGATGCTCCGGATAGATGATTTGGCGCGCGCGATAACAGCAGCGAGCCTGCGCCCTAAGAAACTTCCGACGTGCCTTCTCGATCTACTATACACTGGAACAAAAAGTGTGTTTCAATATATGTAAATAATTTTTACGTTTTCAGATAAAAAGGCACATAATGCCTCAAGACTAATATTTCTAGAAGTTCTCATATAATTTACAGCAAACTTGACTTGTAGAGATTGTGCACGGGGAAAAAAGCACTGAAAATCTACGGATATCTGTTTCAGTGCATTCCTGCTACTTGCTCAGTGGGCAAAACCGGAAGCCGTCCAGAGACTATGATTGTAAACAGCGGAAGGGCCTATAAAGACGAGAGGTTTTTTTTCGTATTTGGCCGAGCGTCGTGCGCATGCGTGCGGGAAACTTTTGTGAGATCTGGGGACTTTTTTGCTGGGGACTCTTGCTTCTAATGTGCGCTTGCGTAGGTACAACGGAGGACGGCGCACTCTGCGCTCGTGTAAGCGCCGCTTCCGTTCAAACAGGATCATAACGGCCGATACAGAGTCTGTAATGACGAAGCGGCAGTTGTTTGCCTTCAGTGTTCGGCCCGTGTCACTGTGGCACACGTAGCATAAGGTTTGCTGCTTTGCAGTATCTTCGGCGCTCTGCCAGTGCTATTTCTGCCAGTTCGTCGGCAATAGGAGGAGTACGTGCCACATGGGCACGCCCTGCGTTTGTGCCTACTTGCTCAGTGGGCAAAACCGGAAGCCGTCCAGAGACTATGATTGTAAACAGCGGAAGGGCCTATAAAGACGAGAGTTTTTTTTTCGTATTTGGCCGAGCGTCGTGCGCATGCGTGCGGGAGACTTTTGCGAGATCTGGGGACTTTTTTGCTGGGGACTCTTGCTTCTAATGTGCGCTTGCGTAGGTACAACGGAGGACGGCGCACTCTGCGCTCGTGTAAGCGCCGCTTCCGTTCAAACAGGATCATAACGGCTGATACAGAGTCTGTAATGACGAAGCGGCAGTTGTTTGCCTTCAGTGTTCGGCCCGTGTCACTGTGGCACACGTAGCATAAGGTTTGCTGCTTTGCAGTATCTTCGGCACTCTGCCAGTGCTATTTCTGCCAGTTCGTCGGCAATAGGAGGAGTACGTGCCACATGGGCACGCCCTGCGTTTGCGCCGCCCAGCCATGAACAAGAACGTAAGTATTACGTGCAAATGAATATTTTATAATAAAACAAATTCGCGGTAACAACGCCGCAAAGGCGGCACCCATCTAAGCCGCCCGGCCGCGCTTCACTCTCCTTGGCAAGAACCTTCCATGTCAGGCCTGGTGATGAAGCGTAGGTAAAGAACTACGGCAAGTCAACGGGGGAAATGATCTAATAATGCACATTAAAAAAAGGTTAATAAAAATCGTCGCACACGCGACTCGGAACTACGTACCTCCCAATCACAGGCGCAGTGCTGACTGCTACGCGACGAAACACGAGCGGAGAGAGAGCTTACTCCGGAGTATCAATGCGCGGTAGCGTAGTGCAGCTCGGTTAGGGAGAACCGAGCAAAACGCACCCCCCTCAGTGCGCGCGCTTTGCTGCAAAGGCAGATGCCGAGACGCGATGAGATAAGATCCTATCGTGCCCCGCGCGCCGTTAGCTGTGGATGCTAGGAAAATCTTGCGAGGGTGAGCAGAGAAGGAACGTGGCTTGGTGCGCACAGTCTTCCCGTGGTAAAAAAGTGGGAGGGGGTGGAGAAGAGGGAACAGGCAAGCGCGCGTCTGCCCATCCATGCGTGGCGAGCCCTGCGAGTCCTACCTTGGTGGTAATCTCCGGCGAATGCAAAGGCTCAAGATCATGTCATGTCATATGCGCCATCCTCCCGCGCGCCTAGTGTTGATGGTCGTGCAAACTACGTTTCGGGGGCGCGTTGACGCAAGAAGCTGCATGAAACGTAAGCTCCCACGGCCGTCGCTCTCAACACGCCAACGTTGTGAAGGCGAGTGCTCGCGGTCATCGGGTGAAATCTGCTCATGTTCGCCTGTACACGCATGACATCATGTTTGTTAATTTAATTAGTAAAATGTTTACTGCAATTTATAAAACCGATAAAACTAGGAACCTTACACTTCGTGTAGTTGTTTAACATGCTAACGCTATCAATGCTTCACCTTTCGTGCGAAACTGCGACATTTTGAACGTGCCATTTGAACACGGGTGTGGGCACCCAGTGGAATCGAAAGAAAAGGATAAGCAGTACAATCGGACAGCAAGTAGTCATGCGCTTTGACCTTCGACTGTCATGCCATGAACAGTAAAACACAGTTGATGCGATTTGCACGAGACTGCCGGTGAGTGAGAAAAGGAGGCGGGTAATGCAAGAGGCAGGAAAACTAGTCTGCGAATATACATATAAATACATATAAAAAATATGGTATACATATTCAATACCAATACTTCGGTTCAAATATTGAATAATAATAATACAGATGACAATTATCAGAATAAACATGGTAAGTTGTTACAGTAAAATCTCGGTTAATCCGGCCCTTAATTCCGAAAATTTTAGGTTACATTATTCGTTCACCTTGATACCGAATTTAGCGCATTTAGACACACTGCATGCGCGGCGCAGCAGCGAAAAGCCCCAGCTGCAAATAGATTACTCCATTTTCTCAAGCGAGTTAGGTTACATTATTCGTTCACCTTGATACCGAATTTAGCACATTTAGACACACTGCATGCGCGGCGCAGCAGCGAAAAGCCCCAGCTGCAAATAGATTACTCCATTTTTTCAAGCGAGTTACCAAATGCCACCCGCTAGCAGTAAATTTAAGTGGGGCCTCTGACAGGAAGTCTAGTTAAAACCATCAGAACACTTGGCTGAAGTGATGATCTTCAGCTGAAGTTGCGCAGCCAGAGAGCCTGCCACTAGACAAACGACAGCTTAAATGCTTTCAAAGAAGCTCCATGAAGCCCTGTCTGCTCTGTCCTACATGCCAGCCCAGACGTCCAGAGAGACGAGACAAGGCATCTGATTCAGCTTGCAAACTCCTTGCTGAATCTCAATAAATGAGAACATTACCGGGATTGCCATTTCTGTCATTTTTCGCACGCAAATGTGCCCGTTACGTGAATCGGCCAGCGGACACCGTAACAGAATGTTTCCGTCATGACATGACTGTGCAACATATTTTCAGCGCTTGTAAATATGCAAAAATATACAAACCAACTAGTCCAGCATTCTGTCTGAGCAAACGCACGAAGCAGCACAAAATTGGGCATAGTAAAGTTGCAAGTTGTACAGACACTAACGCTAAAAATCTTGTTCAGTAACACGCAGCAATGAACGCCGTTCGATGCCGCCATGCTCCTGTGTCGATGAGCCTTGCGGATGTATGAATAAAATCTAGAGCTCACGGATTGGTCTTTCGAATATTCAGTTCCCAATATTCGTGTTGCCGAGTGATAGAAAAAAGTCGCAGTTTCGCCCGAAAGCCGAAGCATCGATTGCGGCAGCAGATTAGTGGAAAGCTATACGAAGTAAGGATAGTAGTTTTACCGGCCGTATAAACTCGTAAACATAGGCATATTAATTAACAAGCATGGTGTCACGCGCGCAAGAGGAAACATGAACACATCTCACTCGATGACCGCGGAAACTTGCTGTCAAAACGCTGAGATGAGGAAGCACGGCAGCAGCAGCGAGCGAATTGACCTTCGTGGCCGCCTCTCGCATCAACGCGAACTAAGCCGCGAAAACACAGCGCGTGACGGACTCTGTCCCAGTTGCAGATGGCTTCCAAGATACAGAGGCCGTCCGGAGTAGAACGCGCCCCCCTCTCTCTCCTTGAAGCCTTGCGCCGGACGGAAGACGGCGCACTTCCTCCCTCTTTTGATTGAGCCGCCATCGCCGGCTCACCCTAGCACGCTTTCACTCGCACATACAGCATACTGCGCGCGGCAACGATTCCATCGCTGTTGGACTTAATACGAAACCTCGCGGCGACGGCGACAGCAGAAATGCGCCTGGAGTGTCCATACAATTGCTATTGCAATAAAAAAAATATTTGTTTCTCGATCAAATATGAATAATGAAAATACCACAATCTGATACTGTTCCAAATTTTATCATTCGCACGTCCTAACAAAAACAATGTAAAAGTGAGAAAGCCAGACGTCATCGCCTTTGTGCGGTGACCGTGAATATACAGTCAAACTCACTTATAACAATATTCAAGTGCCACGAAAATTCCATTGTTATAACCAATAATTGTTATAACCGGGTTACATGAAAAAAAAAGGGGGAGGGGGGGAATGGGAGAGCTGTTGTGAGAAAACTACAATGGTGGGGAGGCCAGTGCCCCTCCCCACCATCCTCCTCCATTTGGCTGCTGATTGTGTTGAGTCGTTTAACTGTTTAACTTTGCTTCCTGCATGCTCTTATCGCATGTAACAAGTAGCGGCTGTCAGCGTTCAAGAATGACACTGCTATAGTAACACCTCGTTAATTCGGATTTCACGGGACCGAAAAAATGTCCGATTAAACCGAATGTCGAATTATCGAGGGTATCAAGTGAACAATAAACAAATGCTTTCAAGTTCAACACGCTCTTATTTACTGAATGAATCGGCAGAATCCAGTTTCTATTTTGCACAAAATCAGTGCGGAAGCTGCAATTCTCGCGACTGATTAGCGCTCGCAGCGGCGAAGGCCTTGCAACTTCTGTCACAGCGCAGCCGCGACGCGCATCTTCGACACGCTTTTCACTACCGCGCGCACAACCCGATTATTTTTTTCGCCTGTACCGCCAGGTCTCCGCCCCTCGCGATGTAGATGATGCTGTTCATCCTCGACAGCTATGCCTCTGAGTAAAAACGAACTATGGTTTGCCGCAACATATTCAAGGCGCGCGACCGACACACGCACTAAGTCAAAACGAAACTACAGTTTGCTGCAACTGCGGACGAAACCGCAGTCGCTATCGACGCGATCATGGATAGCGACTACTCGGTTATGAAGGCACGCGGCCGACGTGCGTACCGAATCAAAACGAAACTACTATTTGCCGCAACCGCTGCGGACAAAATCGCAGCAGCTATTGACACGATCATGCATAGTAACTACGCAGACATGAAGGCACGCGGCCAACGCGGTGCTGTGCGCAGTGGTAAACGCAATAATAAAGGCTTTAAAGGCACAAATAGACATGAAGCGTTCCGGCGTTGCTTTCATTCCAGTACGATTTTCACTGATGACTATGGCGATGCGAACGCCGTCGCTGCGTTTCGATGGACGCCATAGGTCGGCAGTGTGGGAGAACACTCACTCACCATAATTTTTTCCAGGCCTCGCACTCACTCACGTTCACACTCACCTCACTCACTCGCACTCGCACTCACCTCCACTCACACTCACAGACACTCACTCGCACTCACAATCACTGGTACTCACTCGCACTCGCACTCATTGGCACTCACTCGCACTCACCTGCACTCACAATCACTGGTACTCACTCGCACTCACCTGCACTCACACTCATTGGCACTTACTCGCACTCGCACTCACAATCACTGGTACTCACTCACTGCACTCACACTCATTGGCACTCACTCGCACTCGCACTCTCCTGCACTCACACTCACTGGCACTCACTTGCACTCGCACTCACAATCACTGGCACTCACCCGCACTCATACTCACTGGCACTCACCTGCACTCACACTCACTGGCACTCGCTCGCACTCACCCCTTTGAAATGAGTGCGTCTGTGAGTGAGTGCACTCATGAGTCACTGTGCCGATCTATACCGCTCACAATTCGTGTATATTCATAACGAAGCTTCCAATTTAGCACCTGTTGCATCGGACAGTGCGCCAAGGCAGTGTTTTGGACCCAGGTTTATTTTTAATATACATAAAAGATTTGCCTTCCAGATTACATGGTAACATCCGTCTATTCGCTGACTATTGTATTTCGTACCACGAAATTAATCACAGTGATAATTACCATATACAAAATTCTGCCTTTTCTTGGTGTCAGGAGTGGCAGATGACTCTAAATGCCGAAAAATCTGTAACGCTAGCAGTAAGAAAGAAACAGATGTCTGAGTTTACTTACATTATTAATAACACACCTCTCACTTGTGCATTTCAGCGTAAATATTTAGGTGTCACTTTAACATACGCTCTCCGATTGGAAAGCCATGTTAACAAAATAACCTCAAGTGGAAATCAATGTACATGCTGAGCACTAAACCGACTCTTATTTCTGAGAAGACACCTTCGTCTTGCGCCCCCAGATAAAATTTGCTGGCCTACAAAATGCTTGTTCGAGCAGTGCTGGAGCACGCCAATATTGTTTGGTTTCCGTACACAAATTAACTCATTCCAAGAATCGAAGGGGTGCAGAGGAAGGCAATAAGGTTATGTTTTAATAAATACAAATTAATGGATTCATTGACTAAATTATTAAAGAGAGCTGGTTTATTAACACTGCAAAGTAGAGCAAAACTAGCACGACTAAAGTTTTCATTTCAATTTATTCATGGTGACATAAACATTGAAGTCAGCCCCAAGCTCTCTCTATCCATTTCTCTGTCATTGACATTAGATGTGTGCATGCTTGCCACCCATGCTCGCTAAGCTCCCCTTCGGTCGGATTGAGCCAAGAGAGCGGGAAATAGAGGGAGAGATTGACTGTCGGTATACTTAGTCAACTACTTAACGCCGAAACAAACACAAAAGGGAGAACAAAGCTGTACCTATCATTGCATCTTCGCTTTTTCTCCATGTATGCGAGCGTGCGTGTCTGTTACTCTGTGCTAACTTGGCTAGTCCCTCTTCCGCTCTGCCCGTTTATATAAGGAGCCTGTATGTGTACGTTTAAGAGGGAAGCACGAAGAAAATGAGGAGCCATTCCACTCTCTGAAGGTGGATGACCAGCGAAGCTGTAGCAAATCACACGGTATTAAACGTCTTCACTCAGTGGAAGTCATGGCAAAATTTGCCGGTCATGATTTGGATATATCTGCCATCAGCGCTCCAGCCCATACATATTCCCTGGTGTACTAAAGAAAATGTCGCAGTTTCGCCCGAAAGGCGAAGCTTCGATTGCGATAGCAAATTAGTAGAGAGCTATACGAAGCCAGGATAGTAGTTTAATGGGCCGCATAAACTTGTAAACATTCGCCTACTACCTAAACAGACAAGCACGGCGTCACGTGCGAACAGGTAAACATGAACGCATCTCGCTCGATGACCGCGGAAACTCGCTGTCAGAACGCTGGAGTAAGGAGGTGCAGCTATAGCCGCGAGCGAATTGACCTTCGTGCCGCCTTTCGCTTCAAAGCGAACTAAACGTCGAAAACACGGCGCATACGAAGTTACCGGCTCTAGTTGAACATAGTGCACGTGGCAAATTGCTTGGAAGAGAAGGCGCACGCGCGCGCCCTTTTTCCACGTCACAGATCACTTTCGAGATACGACACCCACGCGGCTGCCGCCGGAGCAAGACGACCCCCCCTCCCCCCCAATGCCTGGCGCCACGGTGCTCTTACATCGTGGCCTGAAGTGCGACAGAAGCAGCGTGCTTCCGCCCTGCCTTTTCCCTCGCGCACGCGAGATTGAGCAGCAAGTGTCAGCTGACCCTCGCAAGCTTGCACTTGCACACGCAGCATACCGCCGGCACGCTGCGACGATGTTACCGTGTTTGGACTTCACAGCGAACCTCACAACGACGTCCACGACCACGGCAGAAGTTCGCTTGGAGTGTCCATATAATTGCTATCGTAATATAATATACCCGCTCATCTCATTATACATTGTCTCACTCATGCCTGATCCTTGGATTATTACGACCTTAGTGAGTGGTTTCTATCTTGGCGTGCACAATCTGCTAGTGCGATTAGTCATCACCTCGAGTGACCTTGTGCACACAATGTGCCTCCATTTTTCCGCAAGCAAGGTGAACCGATATCACCTCTGCTTATCGTTCAAGCACTCGCCACGTTCACACTCACTTCCACTCACAACCACTCACTCAAGTTCACACTCACCTCTACACACCCAGAAGCACTCACCCCGTTCACACTCACAGCACTCAGTCACGTTCACACTCATCTCCACTCACACTCACAGGCACTCACCACGTTCATACTCACTTCCACTCACACTCATTGGCTGTCACCTCCACTCACACTCACTGGCACTCACCTCAACTCAGTCACACTCACTGGCACTCACTCACACTCACCTCCACTCACACTCACCGGCACTCACTCGCACTCCCACTCACTGGCACTCACGCGCACTCGTACTCACTTCCACTCACAGTCACCGGCACTCACGCGCACTCGTACTCACTTCCACTCACAGTCACCGGCACTCACTCGCACTCACTTCCACTCACACTCACTGGCACTCACTCGCACTCACCTCCACTCACTCACTCACACTCACCTGCACTTACACTCACTGGCACTCACTCACACTCGCACTCACCTCCACTCACACTCACAGGCACTCACTCGCACTGGCACTCACCTGCACCTATGATGGACGCTAAACACCGTTTTGGCCAATGCTTGTTTTGGCTCTATTGCGTCGCACATTTGCGGCGCTCTGCCAGCCCTGTGCAGTTGGCACAGTCCATTCGTTTTTCGGAGAGTGGCGCGGCGCGGCGCAGAGCTATGGGCGCAGCCCATTCGTGTTCGGCAGTGTGGAAAGGCAACGGGACCGAGGCATGCGAGGCTGGTGATGTGGAGAAGGATGCAACGGCTCAATTTTTTTTTTCTTTTCAAGGAGTTCGCATTCCATTCCCTTTCGGTACGGACACCCAGTAGCCAGACTTCATCGTTATAACCGATAATGCAGCATTGGGGGCATTGTAATAAGCGGGTTACTTCACCATAGAACATATACAAATCTTGACGGTGCCGCAGCTTCTCATTGCTATAACCAATATATTGTTAAAACCGGTATCTTGACAAGTGGGTTCCACTGTATTAATGGGATTCTATACTGTACCAACAGGGCAGCGAAAGTTCCAATAGCAACAACGGTAGATAGTACCCTTACCCCACTCCACAACCGGGCTACTCTGTACATGCAGCATATTGCTGCTGTAATGCGTGCACAAATTTGCTTTTAAAAGTACTTGTAGTCACAATGATTGCACTGCTGTCTGTGGTAAAGTTGTTCATGTGCAGCAAACCAGGGTGTCCACTTGGTCACGCAATTAGTATTGTGAATAGTAGGCCTGCATGTCATATAAACTGGTGGGAATGTGTCATTAACTCCAACGCCGGCTACGACCAAGGCTATTTTTTAAATGGTAATGAAGAACACAAGCGAGAAACTTCACCAGTGTGAAGAATGAAACAGTCGCACTTGATGAATGTACAGTATAGCATTCTGTAGCAGGATGATTATAAACAGGGTGTGCAGTGGAAATAACCAAGGCTACTAATATCACCTACAGGTACTTAATTTGCAGGTTACAACGATGAACCACAACTTTCTTTCTTTGGCCGCTGTCATTTCAGTCTTGAATCTGAATCCTAACTGTACACAGGCTAGCACCAAAACTGATATGTAAATAAAATGTTCAGAACCTTTGCCTTCCAGAAAATGTTGAGAGAGAAGGTGTGCGGATCCTCGAATGTACGAATCACAGTTGTGTCAAGAACAGTTAGATTTGTGAATCAATTTTGTTTCGTTCAGTTTTTTTTTTTTTTATATTTGGCGCACCTGCTTCAGTGCCGCTCCCGTTCAGCTGTGAGCATGGCTCCTACCATTTGCTGCTTTGCTCCACGGCCCTATGTTATGGACAGTATGCGCATATTTGCTTTGAGCAGCCAGCGATTAGATGACAGGCAAACACCTATGGCGAACCGGGTTGATCTGCATGACTGACACGGATGCGGAACAAAAGAATCCCACAGCCCGGCAGCAGTGCAAATTCTCATGGATGGTGGAGCGAACAGACCTGACTCAGTCCCACCACCTTCCAACTATGCGTGAATTGTGAGCAGTCGCATGCATGCATGCCAAGTACAGTCTGGCAGTGGCCTTCAGAACTCTCAACGGGAAACCGAGGAGATGGCTCAGAATATCAAAGTGAACACCCTCCGTAGCGACCACGATAAAGGTGTGTTAAGCGCGGAATGGTGACGTCAAGTCACGTATTAGGCCTTCGGCGCTTGGGGATCAGGCTCGGCACTCGCGACTTCATCCGGTGTGTGCGAAGCGGCAGTGTGCAATAGTAGGTGAAAGAGCAGACACGCCAGGCAGCTCTGGAAGCTCTAGGCCCTGCCTAGATCTCATGGCGGAGCTAAAGGTCAGTGCGTACCTCGGTCTGCTTGGATCGCTGTCGAGTACCGCTCGGGTCGTGTGAAGCACTTTCTGTACTCGACATTTGCACTCTTTTCCACAGTGGCCTTACCGAACAGACATTGACTAGCAGAACCCTCCTGCTGTAAAGATGACGACCATTTGGTTTTCTGGACGGATATAGAACAAAACTTCCGAGGCTTTGCAAGAGAGCCAGGAAGTATGCGGCCATTCCATGAATGCAAGCACCGAAGTTCTCAATGGCAAAATTTTAAAAGCCAGATGAGGGAAGTAGACTCCTGATCACGTGAAGCAACTGCACAAAATTTCCTGACATGTAGCACTGCAATTACATTTTTTCCTCTTGATACAATTTCTGAACTATTGTACGGTATTCACACACCTATAACTAAAATGATTCTCGGCATTTCTGGCGTCTAAAAGGAACATGTGTACTTGTACTGCAGATCCAGGAGAAATAAAGGTTACCTTCCATTTCAGCTTGCTGTTTCATGAACAAGACACCAAGACTAGTCTGCATAATCGAAGAACTGTGCAATGTGTCTGATATTGCACCAGAGCAAAAACAAAATATGACGTTACGGTAGTGCTTTCAGGTTCAGCATGCAATAACTACCACAGCACTGTGCAACACAAGGTCCATTGAACAATTGTCAGATAATTTTAAGAAATAATCATTAGCCTTCTCTAGTCCCACTTATAAACTATACATCCCCTATTGACACCAGCTACAGTTGACCCTAAATTTAGCAAGATCACACTTTCAAGTCCAGAAAACTCAGCAGGCTCCTAGGACAAGGACACAAAAGCTGGCGTTATAATTTTAGAATCACTTATTCATAGGTTGTGCACGTAATGCATGACAGCACAGCATACATGTGCAGGGCAGGGCAAAGCATCAGAAATAGCGCCAGAACCCACCATTAGATGGCGTCACATGAATCATCACTAGCAGCCAATGCAAGAGACTTCCACCTTTTGCTTGTCTACAAAAGCTGCTAGCAGTAAATAGATCTTTTTTCTTCCCAATACATGCAAATCGTCTGAAACAGCCTGGAGTTCTCTGTGCTCCACAGCAGTATATCTTGACAAAATGCAAAATACATGCTCATAGCATGTATTCACTGCTGTGTGCATCAGTGCCTCCACATACCACTATTACTAGAAAATACTCTTTTTTTTTTAAATAACAATAAAAGAGGGAGGGAGAGAGAGAAGAGGAGGAAAGAAGAAAGTGTGTATGTTTCTGTGGGGGTAGAAATAGTAGTAGTGATGCAAAACTATCAATGAAGTGACTATCGCTAGTATTACCATACTTCGCTACAGTGCTAGTGATAGGTTTTCAATATTCCTGGCTAGTGACATAACAAAAAATTATGTGATAACTACCCATAGCCAACACTCATTTTATGCAGTTCGGAACAAGGAAATGTCAGCAACTTTATGTTTCAGTGTTTATGTGCTGTGTGTCGCATGATTTTACATTATCGATAGTGCACTTGATAGTCCTATCGATATCAATAGTGTGCCATCAATAGTAATATTGGTAGTACATTATAAATGGTACTATCAATAGTTTTGTATCTCTAGATGGCAGTCCACTTATTTTAACAGTCCACGTTGACTTAATATTTGCCTTTAGTGTCCTTCAAGGAAATTACCCTTTCACCATTAATGAGTTCCCCACAATCAAACACACTTTTCAAACAAACTGAAAGCCTTTCTTTTTCTTTCTCAGCGCTAGGCAGCCTAGAAAATATAAAACAGCTATAGAAGGGAAACAAGCACGGTGTTTAGCTCGTGCAATTTATTTGTAATGTGCATGTAACTAGGCCTTACTTACAATACAACAATAAGAAGCACACTCAGCTAGGAAACCAACCATCATATATTTGTATAACAGGAACAGCCACACACAAGAAAAAAGAAAAGAAAGAAGGGTCACAGGAAGGGTGGGAAGAAAGCCATTGGCATGGGAGTGCCATACTGAAATGGAAAAAAAAGCGGGGGCATTTGCTCCAAACCTTCTTTGGCCATGTGGTGAAGACCAGAGGGCCAAGGGGAATTGAACAGTGAGTAAGTGTTTGCTGGCAAGTCGGGCCCTGGCGTCTGCACTGTACCACTTGGGGGAACCACCTGGCAGCCATTGACCTGCACCAGCAAAACATCACGTGCTCTAACTATACAGTGAAGACCCATCATTAAAATAGACAGCCAACTAACCCAATTGGAAGCAAATTTATTAGCAGAGCCCAACATCCAAAACAGTGGCTAATACCGCAGTCGCATGCTTACTTTCAATGACGACCAAAATCGCAGATTACTGAATTACATGAGCCCTGCTGGCTCTCTTCCACGAGCTGGCACAAAGGAGCCTATTTAGCACGCGCACTTCAATGGCCTTTGGTTCCAATGGTCAGTGAAAGCGAGCGTGACTGTGGAATAAACTTTTTGGCATCACGTGCCAATTCACCAACACATAATTTAAGTTTTTTTGTTTTAGTTTAAACTCTGGAGTTTTATGTGCCAAAACCATGATATGATTATTACGAGGCACACCGTAGTGGGCTACTCTGGGTTAATTTTGACCACCTGGGGTTCTTTAATGTGCACTCAATGCACTATACACGGGTTTTCTTGCATTTTGCCCCCATCGAAATGTGGCCGCCGCGGCCAGGACTCGATCCTGCAACATCGGTTTTAGCAGCGCAACATCAAAGCCACTACGCCACTACGGTGGGTGAAGTTATTTATTTAACTCTTCAATTACTTCTGCAATTCTCTTCGAAAGGAGAACAACCATCGGCCACAAGAAACTACCAGGTGTTGTGCTGGGGCCAGGAAAAAAAGTGTTCAGAATGAATATCTACAGTCAATGTAATGAGAACATGTGAGAGCTACATCAACAGGTATGCAATGAAGACAGATTTTGGTGGCAAAAAGAAAATAAGGTCATCATCTATGAGGTGGCATGATGATGCAGAAGACGTTGAAGCTAAGAACTTTCAGGAAGGAGTGGGGACATGAATGAACTAGGAGGAACAGACCCCTCATAAACACTAATCCCTTACAGAAATGGAAACTGCAGATTGAAAAAAAAAAAAAGGAACACTGAGATCCCTACAGTAAAGCACAACACAGCAACGCAATTTTTTTTTACATCGTCAGTTGCAAAAGTCTTTCTGATGGGCTCGTTTGTAAGCACTGCATAGGCCTCGGATGGCTTCAGTGTCGCTTACAAGCCACATGCTTTCTGTGGCTATTAACATGGCTCATGGTCAGCTCCGATGCAGCTTTCCTCTCGAATTTTGTAAGCAGTATTACACTGGTTTCTTCAGACTAGAAGTGCTTTTATGAATTTAATTGTTGGTTACAAAGCAAGCGTTTTACAGTTAAATCTTTACTTAATGAAGTCGATGGACCTGAGCATTACTTTGTTAACTTAAATAGATAACTCCGATAAAGCGAAAACACTGAAAATAGTTATGCGAGTATATAAGTACAGTAAAACGCTTGTTAATTCACAACTCGTTAATTCGAAATTTTGGATAATTTGAAGTAGCCACGGTCCGTCCAACAACCTATTGAAAGCAATACGTATACTATAGCGCATCCTGCTAATTCACACTAAAATCCGCACAGCCACTGAAAATTCGAACTCTGCGCCATCGTGGATGGGGAGAGTGCTAGTGCGCGGGAGTACGTCGGCCTCACTGGTGTCGCCGCGCGGGCTGCGCAACTTTGTGGTGGCATGCACTCGAAAACGCGCCCACGTTGCTTTGCCGACGGTCGCAGACAGCCATGTTCGCGGGTTGGGGATCGTTCTGCGCATGCTCCAAAGAGCAGCTGATGGCGCGCACGTCAAAGGGAGGGGACGGCATTTCTGCTGTCGCAGCACAAGCAGCGTGTGCCAGCCAAAATGCCGTCCCCTCTGTTCATAGTCCGACGTTACCGGCGTGCGGGCGAGCGTCGCTTGTGGCCAGTCACGCTACGCCGCTTGCGCTACACGCCAGCCAAAATGCCGTCCCTCTGTTTATAGTTCAATGTTTTCACCGCACGGGAGAGTGTCACTTGTGGCCAGTCACACGACGCCACTTGCGCTGCGCCAGCCGAAATGCCGTCCCCTCTATACTTTGACGCATGCGCCGTCGGCAGCTCTCTTTAGAGCATGCGCAAAACAATCCCCAGCCCGCGCGCCGCTTTGAACTGCTGTCTGCAACTGTCGGCGAAGCGGCGTGGGCACTCTTTTTTTTTTCTTCGTACAATGCATTGAGTCGGCGCAGTCGGCACGAAGAACGTGCGGATGGAGCAAGAGCCATCTCGACATCAGGCACGTCGGACCGCGTTGGCTGCGTCCGATTACGTTGGCTGCAAGTGCGTCGAACCATAGACGACGTAGTGTGCATGCACGCGCACTCATGCTAGGTTCGGAATATATACGCACCTTAAAGGGACTATATACGCAACTCTTTAACTGAGCGATAAACTCGGATGTCCTACATACTGAGAGCCACTTTTGAAACCAACAGCCTGGTCAACTCGTTGCCAACGTATGAGAATTAGCCATTCAAACTGCGTATTGTAACTTATGTTTGCATGCTACAGCCGCTTGCATGTCGTGGCTGTAGTTTATGATGTTGGCAACTTTGCTTGGTTTTGACTATGATGTCGCAAAAGTGAATAAATAGCAGCCGCAGCAAGCGGCTGTGGACTTCTTCAGTTATGTCGAACTGTGTCAGTGTGTCGTCGCTTCCCTGATAAAACACCACCCTCGTTGCCTAGATAATGGAATGCTATCAGCAGAGCACCGGGAGTTTGTCGCAGATTCACCGTCGGGGCCAACTAAAGGGAAAGGACAACGTCCCCTACCGGAAAGTCGGATGGGTGCCGCCACAAAAGGCTACATCGAGCCATTCAATTTATCTCGGCTGGAGGACTGGGAGGTCTACATTCAACTATTTGAGTTCTTGTTGGAAGGCCATGACATAAAGAACGCCGACAAGCAGAGATCCACCTTCCTGAGCCGATGCGGTCCCGCGACGTTCCAGTTAGCCAAAGCCCTTATGGGGCCACCACAGTTGAAGGACACCACGCTCTCAACGATACTGACTGCCCTACAGGAGCATCTTGCCCCGAAAGCACCCGAACTGGCAAGGCGTTACCGAGTTTCATCGCTGCAACCAGGCGCCGGGGGAGTTGGCAGCGGGTTACCTTGCGGCCCTCAGGAGCACAGTGCAGCACTGCAATTTCACGGCCCTCGACACTGCATTGCTTTACCGTTTCATGTCCGGTCTATACAACGAAAAGGTGAAGAGGCGACTGTTAGTGAAAAAGGAGGCGACCCTCGCCAGCGCCATGGATGCGGCCGTCGCGGCAGAGGTTGTGGGCCGGGAGGCTGACCTTCTGCATCGCTCTAGCACTCCCGCAACACGAATGGAGCCAGTGCACCAAGGAACGACGGGGGACAATGCTGAAGAGCAGGACGTCACAGAAGAGGGCGTTTTACATTTACGAACTACAGTTAAACCTGCTTATAACGAACCTCCATATAATGAATTCCTGGATATAACGAAGTTTTTCTATTCCCCGCCGTTACTCCATAGAAGCGAATGTATTTCAGACCTCTACATAAAGAAGTGGCAGCGGGAGGCCCCCTCGAAATAACGAACTTTCCCCACCAACAACCTAGAGATTTCGCCCCAAATTTTGTCATTTTTGCGCGAGCAGCAACCGGAAGCACCTTCTCTGCCGAGACGGAATGCGAAGCGGCGGCGGCGCGCCTGGCACGCTCGGATTCACAGCGACTGCGAGGCGAGAGCGAGCGCATGTGTGCGTGACCTTTCCCCCTCCCTTCATTCAAACCTGATCCCGCCGCTTGCTGCAGCTGACCTAGCCCGCCAAGCCGGCATTCTTCTTTTCCAGTTGATGTTGCCGAAGGAAAAAAAAAAAAAACATTTTTTTTTTTCGACGCGCTGGCAGCGCCACTCTTTGGTTACTGTGCAAGTCTCTGCGCTTCACTTCACTAACCTGACACTACGTGACACTATACGACGCTACGATGCCATCGTGTAGCTCGCTCTTCGTTTCCGACGCCTCGCGCTTGTGAGAAGCAACACCCGTCCACGCATCCAGTACCAGGTGTGACATTCCAAGGATGAGTGCTTCGACGAAAACGGATAACGGGTGCATGTTGCAATTGAGGGCGGGTTAGAATCGACTAAATACGGTAAGCGTTTCCTTTTCGAATTTTCGTGCCGAACCTCCATATAACTAAATCCTTTTTATAACGAAGTTTTTCAGGAATTTGTCAATTTCGTTATATCCAGGTTTAACAGTATTGCTGGCACTCGGAAGGACCAAGACAGACTGCAGAGTGGTTCTTGCGCTAGTTGCGGCGTGCTGCATCAGCGCCATCTCTGTCATCTCAGGAACGCACAGTGCTGAAATTGTGGAAAAAAAGGGCACATTGCAAGGATATGTTGTTCTCGAGGGTGGTCAGACTCATGAGCAAACTGGGAAAACGGAAGCAAGAATCAATTCAAGGGCGCCTTTTGTGAAAATATCTTGTACTGTAACGACGGTGCGCCAACCTCCATTCATGTGCTGCCGGAACCCGCCAAGAAGAAGGTTTATGTCAACGTCAGCATCGAGGGCACAACGTGTTGAATGTAAGTGGACTAGGAGTCGACATTCTCGATCATTTCCGGTGCCACAGTTAGGAAGATTTTTCCGAATGGACAACTTCCGAAGCTGCAACCGCTCAATATTGTAATGAGAGATCACCAACACAACCGCATTGCCGTGCATGGAATTAGCATAGTCAGGGTGACTTTCAACCATTTCAATGGGCTACTGAAACTGGTAATCGTCAAAGGCGAGCGGCCGAGCCTGCTCGGTCTGGATTGGTTCCCTGCATTAGGCATCAGTATCACCGGGGTACAACATGTCAGCCAGCCGCCTGCTCCGTGCGAAGACATATTCAGAGATTTCGTTTTCGTATTCGACGGAGCGCTGGGTTACCGTGGACCACCGGTGCAGTTCACTCCCAAGCCGGACGCTGTACCAGTCAGCATGAAGGCTCGGAGAGTACCATTTGTGCTCCGCCCCAAAACCGATGCTGAACGGGATAAGCTGATACAGTAGAACCCCGCTGTTACGTTCCCGGGTGCTGCGTTTTCCCGCCTGTTACGTCGTTTTCGGCCAGTCCCGGCACAGCTCCCATAGAACCCAATGCATTGGTAACCCCGCTGTTGCGTTGCAACCGTGGGACAGTTCCCGCATCATACGTTGCGAACTGCCACCCCGCGCTGGCTCGAGCGACCATTTTGACTTTTCATATCGCTTGGCTTGGTGGCTTGACGATGGCATTGGCCGCCCAAAGCGCCGGGGCCGACAACTATGACGTATTTTTGGTTTCAGTCAGCAAAAGCATGGCCTTTGAGATCCGTATTTTCTATCTAAAGATGGTGTCTATAACGCGTTGTGGCCCTAAAATTAGTTTTGGCGCATAAATGTTCCGTATAAAGTCCAAGGGCGATAACGCCGTCGCCGCACGCCGTATGTGCGAGTTAAAGCGTGCGAGGGGAGCCGACGACGGGAGCGACTAAATCCCCACCAGAACACACCAGTGTTGCCAGATCTCGTCTTGTGCAGGTTCCCTAAATTTGCGAGGCGGAGATATCCCTAGTGAAGTGGCGCGACTGTGTGCCGCGTTCGCCTTTATCACCTCCCCGTCCGTGCGTGCGCCAGATTTCACCGTGTGTGCAAGCAGAAGATGAACGTGGACGCAAGGTTTACACTTGCAGCTTATTCTGAAGAGAAAGTTAATAATAAATGAAACTGTGTTTCATTTATTTATGAGGAATCTAAGTTAGAACGTGTTACGACGGGGTAGGTGAGCCTCAGCTAGGCGACTGGCCACGGCCGTCTGGTGTTGAGCGATCGGGCAGTGACGAGACGCGCTTTCGACTAGTTCTTGACGCCTTTTATGCGCCGCCCCCCTCCCCCCATTCTTAAATTTATTTTCTGTTACGTTAGTCACTGTCCCACTCTTCAACATTCACCTGATTTTTGAACGGCGCGGCGGCGCCTAGCATTCCTATATTTGTTTCTGCGTGGACTTCGAGGCCATTCACCTACCTGCCCTCCCGTTTGTTGTGGCGGTTTCGTAGCTTCCCTGGCCCAGCCCACCCGTCCTTGACATATCTTGCCGTGCGCAAATCAGCGTTCTGTAGGTCTTTCGATCTTGTCGATGCTCAACACATTTAGCAAATGTAATGCTATCTATTCCCAAGGCAGTTTCTAAACTTATGGTGGTGCAGTTTATTTTGCAATCAGCATGTCATCAGCACTGCATGGTTCCAGCTAGTAGGCTGACCTGAACCGATTATTGTACAAATTTTGCATGTCTGAAATAACTCGATCTCGGTTCCGTTTGTGCCTTTGCATATTCTGGATCTCATAGCGGCACACACCGTGCGAACTTATCGATTCACAAGTTCAAATAAAGTCAGCCTAACTTGCGTTGACAAACGCGCTGACGATCTACAGGTGCGTTGCAACAGTCGCCTTACTTCTTCGACCTGCCACGCGGACTTCTCGTAGCTCTAACCGGCAACAGCTCACTGGTTCAAGAAAATGAAAAGATCATGTTTCTAACGTGACTTTTTGGAATCATGAGGTTAGTGGGTGCACAGATGTGAACAAAAGAGCCTGAAGCTTGACTGCGGAGCGAACTAAATTTCTTGTCAAATAAACACACACACAGGTTAATGCGAATAACCGATTCCTTATCGCGCACAATCGACCACTTACATACACAAAAAGGGTCAACAATCGTCGCCACCAAGACGATTCATGCAAATGATCGCACATGCCACACAAGACCATAAGCATCGTCGCGAAGATGAAGTTGACAGTCCTAACAATCTCCCCGTGAATTCAAGTGAGCGTTCGTGAGATAACGCAATCCTAGCTAAAACAAACAAACACAGAAAATATTATAAACAAAACAATGCGCATAGGCAGGTCCATAATTAATCATATGGTCCGCAGCGAAAAAAATATACACAGAGAGTTTCAGTTCGCCTGTTCAACTGGTCGACTTGACTAGGGAATTTCGGCCACCATCTGGGTACATGAAAGAGCTAGATTTAGTGAGCAGCCCAGAGTTGCCAGCATGGTGTTTTTTATGCCGCTAACTTTGGGCGATGTTGCGGTCGGTATTTAGTCTCGCGCGCTGACGACCGTGTCTAAATCTCGCGTGCGCAAGAAAAGCAGGGAGGGAGCACGCCTTCTGCTGCGCCTGAGGCACCGGCGAGGGGGAGGGAGGGATAGCGAGGGGCGGATTACTCTAGCATCAACTGCGTATTGCACGGCCCGGGCTGCATTTTGAAAGCGATCTGTGTTGGGGGCAGAGTCTAGGCAGTGTAGGTGTGTCGGCAGCTCATAGCTTTGTGTGTGCTGTGTGTTCTCGGCGCTCAGTTTGCATTGAACCAATAGACAACAGCACGATGATCACTTCACTCGCTGCTGCAGCGGCGCTTCCTCAAGCCAGCGTTTGACAGCGCGTGTCCACGCTCATTGAGTGCGATATGTTCATGTTCGCCTGTGGGCGCTGACACCATGCTGTTAATATAATTAATAAGTGAATGTTTACAAGTTTACACAAACGATAAAACTAGTATCCTTACATTATATAGCTGTCTACTAATTTGCTATCGCAATCGATGCTTGTGGCTTTCGGCCGAAACTACGACTTTTTTTCACATGTAAAAATTAAAATAATATTGTGTGTAATAATAATAACACTACTCTCATTTTTCAATTTTTCCTATTTCTCAGCTCTTGCGTTTCCCGGATCTTACGTTTTTTTTTTTTTTTTTACGTTCCCATGAAAAACGTATCAGCGGGGTTCTACTGTACTACAGGAAATTCTTGAGCCTGTCGACCATGCCCGATGGGAAGCACCTATTGTAACTCCTTTGAGGGCAAATGGAGATACAGTAGAACCCCGCTGTTACGTTCCCGGGTGCTGCGTTTTCCTGGCTGTTACGTCGTTTTCGGCCGGTCCCGGCACAGCTCCCATAGAACCCAATGCATTGGTAACCCCGCTGTTATGTCGCAACTGTGGGACCGTTCCCGCATCATACGTTGCGAACTGCCACACCGCGCCGGCCCGAGCGGCCATTTTGACTTTTCATGTCGCTTGGCTTGGTTGCTTGACGATGGCATTGGCCGCCCAAAGTGCTGGGGGCGACATTTATTACGTATTTTCGGTTTCCACCAGCAAAAGTATGGCCTTTGATATCCGCTTTTGCTATCTAAAGATGATGTCTATGACGCGTTGCGGCCCTAAAATTGGTTTTGGCTCATAGATGTTCCGTATAAAGTCCTAGGGCGATAACGCCGTCGCCGCGCGCCGTATGCTTTCTTTCGCGCGCGAGACGCAGTCGTCGGCTCCCCTCGCACGCTTTCACTCGCATATACAGCATACGGCGCGTGGCGACGTATGCTGTATGTGCGAGTGAAAGCGTATGTGCGAGTGAAAGCCGACGACCGCGTCTCGCGCGCGAAAGAAAAGCAGGGAGGAAGCGCGCATCCTTCCGTTGCGCTCGAGGCACCAGCGAGGGAGCGAGGGGGGGGGGGGGGGGGAGGATAGCGGGCAGCGTTGTGCTCTGGCATCATACTGCGCGGCGGCGCGCGGTCCCGCGGGCCGTATCTAGAAAGCAATCTGCGTGGGGGCAGATTCTACACAGTGTAGGTATGTCGGCGGTTGGTGGCTTTGTGCGTACTGCGTGTTCTCGGCGCTCAGTTTGGGTTGAAGTGATAGACAACAGCACGAAGGTCACTTCGCTCGCTTCTGCAGCGGCGCTTAACTGCGCGTGTCCGCGCTCATCGAGTGTGATGTGTTCATGTTTGCCTGTGGGCGCTGACACCATGTTTGTTAATTAGTTAATAACCGAATGTTTACAAGTTTATACAGATGATAAAACTACTATTCTTACTTTGTATAGCTCATCGCAATCGATACTTCGGCTGTCGGGCGAAACTACTTTTTGTCGCACGAAGAATTAAAATAATATCGTGTGCAGTTCAACACTACTCCCATTTCTCAATTTTTCCTGTTTCCTGGCTCTTGCGTTTCCCGGCTCTTACGTTTTTTTTTTTACGGTCCCGTGAAAAGCGTAACAGCGGGGTGCTACTGTATTCGCATTCGCGCTGACTACAAGTGCACTATAATAACAAGGCCGTGCGCCCTGCGCGTGTAATTTAGGACATTAATTAATAGGACAAGTGTAATTTTGGTGCGGATCGCATGGAATATCTGGGATTCCTTATCGATGCCTGTCACGGTGCGGCATAGTTTCGAGTTAGCGACACGCCGATTAACGGGCGCCATAACGTGGTGGGTGCGGGAACGGCAGAGCAAGACAGGTATTGCCAGTAACTCGGGCAAGCGGCCGAAAAAAGGGAGATTTAGTTTTTTTGTTGGTGAGACCTTGACGCATACCCAGAGAGTTCTTTCTACGAACCCTTGTGTCTTCTCTGCCAAAGGGGCACAGCCAAGACCTTTGGGGAGTGTCATGAAATAATTAGGTGAACTGTCACCCATACCTGCCGTTCCCCAACCTAAGGAAAGGAGAAACTATTTACGCGCAGGTTTTAACCCCTGCTAATCAGTCTAGAAGACGAGCCTGTAATCTGCTGAGAAGCAGTCGAGGGGCAGGGCCGCCTGGGCCACCTAGCCACGTCGTAACTCCGAGTAACTAGTTGACGTACGAGACGACAAACCCAACGTCTGCAACGAAGCTCACGATAGTTCGCCTCAAGTTAGCTCAACCTGCTTGAGTGAAGTAGCCAGACCTTGAATCCCAGGTAACCCAGCCCAGCAATCGCATCCATCTCAACAAGATCAGCTCGCCGGCATTCTTTGGGAAAGCTCTGCGTGCCGACTTCACAGTTTATGGACTTGCTGCTGTTGCCCGGTCACACGGCCACACGTATGACATTGTTTTCTTTTGAACTTTGTTTTAGTGAACTACTGTTAAGTGTATTCTTGTAGTATAATTGATCCGGGCCCTGTTTCATTTTTATATCCACTGTTAATTGCGCGTCATATTTCTTTGTCGTCATGTTCAGGTGTTAGTTGTGTTCTTTTTATTATTTTATTTAATTTGTGTATCGTTGTCAGTCAATGAATATCTTGTTTTTTTTTTGTTTGTTTTTTTGTTTATTTCCGACTCTGACTATTTCACTGTGTTCGCTTGAGTACGGAACGACCAACCGGCTTGTATACCCCATCGACGACTTCACGCCAACGGTGAACAGGTGACAAGCCGTGACAATGCCGAAGGTGTTCATCCGACATCTAGCAAGAGACAGGCAATCATAAACGGGCCTCGCCCCACAAACAAAACCAAACTGCAGGCTTTTCTGGGGATTGTCAACTTCCACCACGCCTTCCTGCCCCACAAGGCAACAATTGCCGAGCTGTTACACTGCCTGCTGGACAAGCATGCAACCTTGGTCTGGAGTCAAGTGCAACAGAGTGCCTTTGTTGGTGTGAAACAGCTCTTGGCATCCAACCAAGTCCTTAAACATTTTGACGAAAGAAAACCAGTGATCCTTGCGTGCGATGCATCTCCATAGGGTATTGGAACTGTGCTCAACCACCCACTGCCAGACGCCAGTTGCGATCACCTTTTATTCGCGAACCTAGTCCGCTGCCGAGATAAACTACGCGCAGATCGACGAGGAGGCACTTGCTATTGTGGCAGGTGTGAAAAAATTCTACGATTACGTGTACAGCCGCCCGTTTCAGATTCCCACGGATCATAAGCCACTGCTCGGTTTGTTTGTTCCCGACCGCCAGACGCCACAAATGTTGTCGCCATGTATGCTGCATTGGTCCATTTTCTTAAACAGTTACCAGTACTTTATACTCCATTGACGTGGATGGCAGTTGGTCCACACAGATGGCCTCTGCAGGCTGCCTCTGCCGTAACTACAACAGGATGACCCCGAGCCGGCAGAGGTCGTTATGTTGTTGAATATGATTCCGGAGCCCCCGCTCCATGCTGCGGACATAGCCACCTGTGCTGCGAAAGATCACATCCTCTCCCCTGTGTTGAACTGGGCGTGGAAGGTCTGGCCAAAGGACCGTGTGAGCGCCGAATTCGCGCCATTAATTTCACGGCAACATGAACTGTCCATTCACAAGGGTTGTTTGCTGTGGGGTGATAGGGTGGTGGTGCCCGAAAAGTTAAGTTTCCATGTACTTGAAACCCTGCATGCAGGACACTCAGGCATCGTCAGGATGAAGGAACTCACTCGCAGCTACGTGCGGTGGCCCAGAATGGATGTTGCTATCAAAGAATGGGTTCGCCAGTGCCAGGCGTGCCAGGAGATGCAGCCAGAGATGCCACGGGGACTAGTCCACCATTGGGAGACCATCCGGACACCATGGACGACCACCTGGACGCCCCTGAAATGGCCCCGCTGCATGCCGATTTTGGCGGGCCGTTTCAGGGGCAGACCTTCCTGGTAGTGGTTGACTCATATTCAAAATGGCTCGAGGTCATTCGGGTGTCATCGATGACGTCACTCACCGTGATTGGTGTCCTGGGGAGGCTATTTGCGACCAATGGACTGCCGGACACAGTTGTCTCGGATAACGGAGAACAGTTCACGTCCCTCAAATTCAAGAGTTTTCTGAATGCAAATCTGATCTGTCAGGTTACATCGGAACCCTTCCACCCCATCACGAATGGACAGGCTAAGAGAATGGTGCGAACGACCAAAGAAGCCGTTTCGAATCATCCACGGGAACTGAAACAAGCGACTGCCTGATTTCATGCTACAGCAGCACATAACCCTGCACACGGCCATAGGTCGTTTGCCAGCTGAACTTTTAATGGGCCGTCGGTTGTCAACTATGCTGGACCGGCTGCATCCGGACAGGTCATCCTGGCTGACAGAACCTGCGCCAACCCCGCAGACGTTCCAGCCAGAAGATTTTGTCTTCACACGCCAATTATAGTCGGGGCCCGCCATGGATTTCAGCAGTTTTCTCAAGAGCCACGGGGCCGGTGTCATATGAGGTCGTGTTAGCGGATGTCCGAGTACTTCGCCGCCATGTGGACCAGTTCTGGCATCGGATTGGCGCGGCTACCACGACACCGGAACTGGCGATTGCAGAACGGCAACTAGAGAGCGAGCCTGCAGAGTTCCAGGCAACCAATCGGCAGAGCAGCGGAACTTCCGAAAACAGTGAAGTTACAGAACAGCAACTTGCAGAAGTTCAACTTCCAGACGGTGCGTCTGCACATCAACCAGTGTTGACCTAAGGAGTCGAGGAACCGGTCACGGAATCGAGGCAGCCGTCGTCCACCATCGATCAGCTGTGCTTGCGTCGTTCACAGCGAGTTCGTAATGTTCCGTGGAATTTGAGAGACTATGTTTTAGCATTAGTGGATTGTTAATAATGTTATGTCTAAAGGGGGAGGGGTGTTATGTTCACATGCTACAGCTGCTTGCATGCTGTGGCTGTAGTTTATGAAGTTGGCAACTTTGCTTGGTTTTGACTATGATATTACAAAAGTGAATAAAGAGCGGCCGCAGCAAGCGGCTGCGGTGCTCTTCAGTTGAGTCAAACAGCGTGTCAGTGTGACGTCGCTTCCCCGATACAAAAGTAACGGACACGTGGGCCATGTTTACACACAATTCCCAGTACAAGTGTGCTGATGGTGGCATGGCACATGTCAATACAGGCTTGCTTGCTTCAGTGCTGCATCCATTTGTACCTTATACTGAATAAGAAAGTGCAATAAGCACTTCAAAGCGCACAAGACTCACCATAATCTCGCATCCAGCCTGTATTGAAACTGCACTGTGCTGACACCAATACACCTAAATCTCAGATTAAATGTGAATGCACCCCGTGTGTTCGTTACAATATGCAGTTTAAATGGCCAATGTCGCCATCCGTCAATAACGAAAGTCAATCAGGCAGATGCCACTAAATTAGGAAAAAGCTCTCAGCTTGCCCCATTTCCCTTGGAAATCCCACGCAAAAGTATAGTGCTCTACAAAGTATAGTGCCCACAAATCACACAGCGATGGGTCTTACGTGCCACTGCTGCGTGGATCTCTTGCACATACTACCAAAGTGTGGATGCGGCGTGCTATGGCTTCTGACTGCTCGCAGAAACCTAAAAAGCCAATTGTGGAACCTAGTTTGAGAACCATACATTTAGAATAATCCTCCTTTCTCAAGGTTCTTTGAGCTTGTCAGAACAGCAATCCTTGTAGTATATAGATGCAGCATGTGCCATGCATTCAGTTTTATGAGCTGCTCACTTCCATCAGCTGCTGTGGCATCCAGGGTGGCTGTGATGGGGGTGCCATTGCTGGTGACGGATTCCCCTGGAAAAGGTCGGCAGGACTGTTGGCCACCTTGCTGGGCTCCATGGGCTGCGGCTGCGGCTGCTGCTGCTGCTGCTGCTGCTGCTGCTGCTGCTGCTGTTGCTGCTGCTGCTGTTGTTGTTTTTGTTGTTGCTGCTGCTGGTGCTGTTGCTGATGCTGTTGTTGCTGGCGCAGCAGGTTCTCCAGCTGTGGGTTCACCATGGGCTGGCTGCCCAAGTACAACAGCGGAGGCGGCTGGGGTCCTGCTGTAGGAGCAGCCATGGGGCCCACCGGGGTGGGCACAAAATAGTTCCACAGGTACGAAGGTCCCATGGCTGGTCCAGCCAGGGCAGGCCCACCAACAAAGGGCGAGGCCTGCTGGGCAGCTGCTGCCTGCTGCCCGCCACCACCATCAGCCTGATGGGGAGAGCAGGGGAGAAGAAACATGTCAGCGATGATTACACCTTTTGCACCCACGGAACACAAGTTTTCCAATATTTCTGGCCTCAGGGAACTCCAGTGGCTTTTCAGAAAATTGCAATAACTCCCCTTTCTCCCTGCCGTGTCCCTCTATCCAGATATGCATGCACTGAGCTGAGGTACAAAACCTTTAACCAAATCTTTATACTAAATCAAATGATTATGTGAGATTCCAAACACAAAAATAAAATTGATGACAGCTCACACTATGACTACAAAACTCTGCATCTACGTCTTCCAGCAGACCAGACAGTTGGGCTAGCTGGTAGAGCATTGAAAAGGGGTGAGGGATGTAGCACAGCTGAAATGATGTGAAATTTCACTTCAATGATAGAGATAAATTTCAAACAGTGCAATTACAGTAAAACACCATTAATTTGGGCTTATTCTCTGCTCCTCTCAGGCCCGTATGCATTATTTAACCTTTCTAGGGTCAATGACGTACATGTACGTCCTCCACGAACACCTTCATAATGGTCAATGACGTACATGTACGTCATCACTTGTACATTTAAAAAGCGCGCCTCTTTCGATCATTTGTTTCGCTTGGCATGTGCTGCCACTCGACGGAAACACATGGAATTTTTTACTTGCGCTAATGCCTCTCCGTTTGTAATTTTTTATTATTATTTTGTCAGCTATCGCTCACGCATCCGGGCGCGCGTGCGTGGCAGCGGCGGTAAGTTACGGTTTTCTCCTGCAGCGGCTCCTGCTTGTTGCACACGCTAAACTGATGGCTATCTAGTTTCAAATCTCTCAAAGGGTGACCGCTTGTTACTCGATCGTTTATCGCTCACCGCAGCGCGCTTACACCTGTTCCTGGGCGGGCGCATATATACACAAACGATGCTGCCGTTTTTGCGTTTACTTTTTTGGAGACCACAAAAGCTCTATCGCACCTTGTTGGTGATAAGACGAAGGCTTCTCACTTGTTTCGGTTTCCGCACGTGCACACAACCATTTTTCAGTGCGCTTGTCTTCTTATTCATGAATAAACATTGTGTATTTTACAACACAAACAATTTTTTTTGTCACTTTACTGTCACTCTAAAAATATTACGACCATTTTTTTTTAGAAATAGGTTCATTCGACGAATTTAAATCAGCAATAAAAAAAATCGACCCTGGGGGGTCACATTTGGCAAAAGAATTCGATCCTCAAAGGGTTAATAGAATCAAACTCTTGTAATTCTAACGTATTTGGCCACACATTGGTTAATTTGGATGATCCACGAAGTGTGGCAAGCGCACGGCACGCCAATTGTGCGACGCAAAAGAGCAATAACACCAGTAGTGCCCAACCAAAACAAAGTGACGGAGTCCGCATCGTTTCAGAGTCCACACTACTTACTGCTCGTCCCGATCATTTTTTCGCCACTGAGCTGGTCACCAACAGATCGCTCTTCCATCGCGATGAAGCTGGCACTCTTCATCCTCAACAGCTTCCACTGTGTTAGCGATATTGTGCGTGCAGCCACTGTAGTGAGTCAAAACAAACTACTGTTTGCCACACCTGCTGTGGACGAAACCGCGGCTGCTATCGACACGATCATGGATGGTGACCACGTAGTTCCTAATGCATGCGGCCGACGCGCACACCTAGTCTAAACGAAACTATTGTTTGCGCAATCAACGCGATCATGGATGGTGATCACATAGTTCTGAATGCACCCAGCCAACGAGTGCACCGAGTCAAAACGAAACTACTGTTTACCGCAACCGCTGTGGATGAGACCGTGATTGCTATTGGCACGATCATGGATGGCGACTACGCTGATGTGAAGAAATGTGGCTGACGCAGTGTTACGCGCGGCAGTAAACACAAGAATTAAGGCCATAAAGGCACAAATAGGCATGGAAGGTTCCGGTGTTCCTGCTGTTCACGTACAATTTCTGCTAATGACTATGGTGATGTGGACTCTGCCACTTTGTTTTTGTTGGACGCTAGAGCTGTTTTTGCTCTTTTGCGTAGCACATTTGCGGCGCTCCGTGCTCGCCAAACTCCGAGAGTTGTCCAAATTGGTGATACAAAACGTATTGGTGTGGCCAAATACGTCCAGATTAACAAGAGTTTGATTCTATTAAGTAATGCATATGGCAGCTGGGACCAGAGGACAGATCTGAATTATCCGATTTTCAGAATTAACGAGGGTTGAATTAACAAGTTTTTACTGTGTAGTAACAAGCCATAAAACCATTACTTTCGGTTTAGTAACGTGTCAGCCTACCAAGCTGAAGTGTGGCTGCGGCTGTGGTGGTGGCATTGGAGCAACCCCTGGGTCAAAGGTGAGAGGAGCAGCAGGGCCATTTAGGGGCTGCCCATTGGCTGTAGGAGGCAGATGGAAGCTCACACGGCTGCCACTGCTGCTTGTACGCCTGCAAATAACAGGGCGGATGTAAGGTGTTTGGCATCAGGATGCCTATTTATTTGTTAGTACCTCAAGGGTCCCACCAAAGGGACATTAAATGTTGGAAAAGATTTGGGGCTGGGCTTCACATGTACTATCGCGCTCAGTATGAGATACACCGCGAAAGCACGTGGCAAAAGTGCTAGTACACTGTAGCTCATACTCGAGTGCGATAGTGCACTGCTTAATGTTTCAAGAGTCTATGGAGGAATGCCAAAAAAAGAGAGATATACTATCCTGAAAATGAGAAATGTGAGCTTGGGAGATGGTATTTCTCGTGATCATTTTCACTACCTCTGCCAGTGCTGCTTCTATGATTAAAATCTATTCATCGTGCACAGCAACCAATCCTGGGCAGCATTATGCTCTTGATGAGTGCTATACGTTTTCAAAGTTGTAACCTTGTGATTAAGATCACTCTGAGCAAGTAACAAGGTTGGGAAGCAACACATTTTAATTTGATACCAAAGTTGGTCTTGAAATGCTGGACCTGGCATCATTGGCATTACCATGACATCATGAGAGAGCAAGATTTGCTCATGTCATGCAGCAGTAAGACTAGGTATGATGGCACTGCTTATAAATAAAAAGAAAACTCGAATGCTGCACATGTTTTTTCTGGCTGCACTCGCCTGTGGCAGTTACAATGACCACAGGAACGGAGCTAGCCAGTGTGCAACGTCATGATGCATCTAACTCCTTGGTACTGAAACTGGTTCGTAAAAACAAGTGTTATGGTAAATTATTTAGGGCGCTCTGGTGGTGCTTGCCAGTCATTTCTTTTTAAGGTTTAGAGAGTCTGGACCTTCATTTCACGCAAGAAAATAAGTTGAAAATATCATGTCAGTATTCCTTTAAAGTTTAAAGGGTTGGAATTTGGCTTGTAAGTGCACTTTATAAAGGCCTAGTAATGACTACGTAGGTCAAATGTTATAACACGATGTGTCATGCAGAGTAAAAAAGCTGGGAGAATAAACGGTTGTCTGTTCTCTGCTGCCTCATATCCCCCATCCACAACATCCATTGTGAAAATGTTTTACCATTGGTTGCACAGAAATTTGTGAGAGTTGGCAAATGCTATCAGAGACAAGGCGTGGAAATCTACCAAGGCCATGAGTGTCGACTACTTGCCCAGAAAAAAAAGAAAGAAGAAGAAATGCATGCCACTGTGCCACAGCAAACCAACAATCTCTCTCATCTCTCCAAAACTGTGTATTAGAAGTCAGGTGTGCATGCTCCAGGATTTAAGGCAGAGAGTTGGGCTAGTTGGAATTTAGAAAAAGACACGTTCCAGCACGTAAGAATAATGGAAAGAGGTGCAGAGACAAAAAGAACGACAGAAAAGGTAGAGCCCGCAGTTTAGGTATTTCTGCATCTTTACTACATATGTTTGCAGCAAAATGTGCACTGGACCACAAATTAGGAACAGTGCAAAAACATTTTTGACTAAGTGTAGTTTAGGGCCTCTTTATAGTGATAAGCAAGTTAGCAAGCAAAAAGTACTGATGTTCATACCGGATGTTTTTCTTTAAACTATACAGAATTTAAAAATTGTGGCAGATAGCACAACTCAAGCACTTGAGTTGGATTACTCAAAAAGGCAGACATAACTTGCATGGAAAATAGACTAATAGACACAGCTTGCAGCAGTGCAACTGTACATGAGACGTATGCCAGTAATTCCAATTTGTGCCAGCCAATACATACAGGTGTTTCCTGTGCGCACGTGGCAGCAGTAATGAATTGTGATGCTAGTAAGTATTTTCGCTCGCTCTTGGTTTCATATTTTTTTTGCAATGAAATATGGCGGTGCAGCTACATGAAGCTGTGATCTTTTTCAGCAGTATCAAGATGGCAGTGTTGTGTCAATATAAAGTCGCACAGTGGTGCGATGGCACCTCCCGAAGCCTGATTTTATACCATATTTTTGTTGACAGCACACCAAAAAAAAGTGCCATTTTCGCTAATTCTACTTCACTTCAGATTTAGTTCTGTGATTTCCCCACCTAATGAATACCTGAGGACTGCAGGAAAAAAATAAAGAATCTGAAACTTGGACTAAATCGACCATTGCCAGTTCCCCCTCTCACTGGGGTTGACAGTCAAATGAAGCAGTGGGCAGTAAACTGGAGCAGAGGGTGGAATTTACCCCGCCACCCACCGTGGGGAGAGCCCTGGGTTCTTCAGAAAGAAAGCTTCACAGCCTTTGGCATATAGATTTCATCAATGAAGACCATAATATCAGCAAGGCTTAGCCACAAGGCCTCTGATGCTGCTGCCGAGTTGGCTATGATGCAAGAAGCTTTTGCCTACATCCAAATATGTCCAGCTAAAGCATGGGCAATCTTCCAGACCCTTCCAGCAAAGTCGTGAGGATCCCCCATTATAATAGAAGTCTCGACTGACTCAGCCCAGTCACGAAGTATGAAAGATATGTGGGAATTCAAGCTCTTGCTGGGGTAAGGAGGTAAAAAGAATTAAAGACGAGGAAGTGAAGCATGATAAACAAAGGAAAGGAGAGTGTCGACAGGTGTTCAGTGTTCTGTTGCATGAAAGAGCTACTAATGATGGCAACAAGCACACGCAACAGATATCAAGGAGGAGAGAGTTCAATCTAGAGGTTCTTATGCAATACTAATCATGGTGCAGAGATGAGCTAGCTGGGAACTGGGAACTGCAGCTGTCAACCTCTGCCAAAGCTGCTGCATGGGAGGCAGTCAAAGCCTGCGGGATGCATTCAATGCATTGCTGACGATTTCTAGACACTGGAAGGATTGATTTAGAACCCGCCAGGATATAAAATATACAGTCAACCTACGTTAATTCGACCCTGACAGGACCATCGAAATTGGTCAAAATTATTCGGTGGGTCAAATTAAACAAGATGCAGAAAAAAATGGCAAAGCACACTGCTGATCCATTTGGTCGTACTTGCCCGATTCTAACACACCCTCGAATCTAATGTGTGCCCACTTTCTACGTGTCAAAAGTAGAAAACTAATGAATTAATGAATAAAATGATATTAAAGATCCTAAACAAAGTAGAAATCTAATGCACACTCGATTCTTTAGCGACAAAAAATGGCCAAGGGTGCTGCACAATGGCAGACAGTAGTCTTAAGTCAGCTTCGCTGCACATTTTTTTTTAAATTCAGCTTCGCCGTGGTACAGCCATGTTACATGGTAAAACGTACTCACGCTGCAAAGGCAGTTTTGGTTTTTGTATTTGATTCAGCCTAATTTTCTTCAAAAAAGAAAAGCCGTGCGTTAGAATCGAGTAACTACCTTAATCAGACATTGTGGGCTACCCTTATTGCTTGAAATGTTCTCTAGGGCAGGCCGAAAATAGCTGTTTCCGACGGGAGATGACGTGTGTTCAATGCCGTGACAGACGCTGTCACTAAAGGGGTCACTATTGGGGTCACCAAGGGGCCACACGCGTGCAGTTCAAATTACCCGGCGAAGGCCAATTTTAGGATCGAAATAACTAAAGTTTTGGTGCATAGAATAGTATGGGCGCTGGCTGGGACCTTCGGCTAGGATCGAATTAACCGGAGTCGAATCAGCGGAAGTTCAGACAGCTATTTGGTATTTCCTTTTTTTTTTTCTTTTTCTCTGGCAGTAAACTGCTCTTTTCAGTGTCAAGCCTAAACAATTATTAGGAAATGTCGAGGGCCCACCTCAAGCATTACTAGTTTTCGATACATGACAGGTGTCACTTGAAATGGGTGATCACTCAGATTCCAAATCAAAGTTCCTTTATGTGGCATGATTGGTACGCACATACAGTTTTTCAGCATCAAAGTGATGACGCTCTTTATGCCTTATCGCACGGTATAAGTGGTATGCACTCGAGACAGTTTTGCGATAATGCCCTCCATCACATGGAACAACTGATGGGCCTCCTGTGCAGGCCCTGAACCACTTTTTAACGAAGTGGAGAAATGCAGTTAAAGTTATAATAGGCTACAGTAAAAGCTCGATGATACGAATCTCACGGGGTCACGAAAAATATTCGTATTAGCCGAAATTCGTATCATCGAAACACAATTAAAACTACTGTCGAATCTCGATAATTCGAACTCGAAGGGGCCCGAAAATTTGTTCGAATTAAAAGGACGTATTTTTGAAGTATTCGTGCACCATAGCACGATGCACGAACGGTGCGAGTCGTGAAATATCGCGGCGCGCAAGCGCATAGCAAGCGCGGGCCACGAAACTGCCCACGCCGGCTAACGGTCGCTTCCCGATAACGACAGAAAACGAAGCTTCAGGGAGCGAGCGGGCGGCGCCGGCACACGGGTGCGCGCGGAGACCGTCGAAGGTGAGGGAGGAGGGCGGCAGGGAAGCGGATATGGCCGCGTCAACTCCGCCGCTTCGGTGGCTCCCCTCGCCCTCCCTCTCAACTCCCTCGTAGCTCTCTCACCTTCGACTCCGTGCGCACATCTCCGTGGGCGCCCGCCGCCGTGCTGGCGCCAGCTTATTTTAGCCGCCCCCTGAAGTTTCGTTTTCTGCCGTTATCGGGAAGCGAGCGTTTGCGGGCGTGGCAGTTTCGTTGGCCCGACTGTGCCTCCGCCGCTGCTTCCCTCTGCGCTGCTGCCGCAGCGTGCTAGGTCAACATGTGACAGAAAATAGAGGAGAAGGGTTCACTGCCATTTTATCCGCGTGGCTGAGACGAGACGTCGGCACTAGTGTGTGCTAGAATACGGTTGTCTAGAACACTCTAGTCAGCACGTACACGCTTGTTCCGGCGCGATGCAGAAACGGCGACCTTGCAATTTGAGAGAGGGGGAAATTTCCGCCGCGGGTTCGGGTTCTTTTTTTTCCCCCCGTTCCTTCGCGCGCGGCATTGAGGGGTCTCTCCTGAGCTTTTGCTCTATGGCGGTGTCGGAGCAATGCCGGTCGGAGGCGCCGCCGCGTTATTTGGCGCGCTGCTAAGAGCATTGTCGGTACACGGTATGTTCGAAGTAAGCGTGTTCGAATTAACGAGATTCGACTGTAGCTAAATTAAAGAGTCAGAGGTGAACTCACTCAGGCACATGTACGTAAAAAGCATTTATTTCTTGAAGCGCCACCGCTTCAAACTCTTCGCGCCCAGTCGCGGAGTCCGCGCTGTCCGGCGCCGCGCCTCCGCACCAAAAGAGGAGAGAAAGCGCGTGACTGCGCGCTGTTCTCTTTCGCGGCCGTCGGTGGGGCGGCGTTTATTCGTATCAACCGACGCAGGCTGAAAATCGATTCGTAACAACCGTTCTCTAGCACGTTGCAAAGTAATGGGGCTCGGCCGGGACCACAGAAAAATTCATATCATCCGGAAATTCGTATTAGCCGTGATCGTATCATCGAGCTTTTACTGTATTTCAGAAATACTTTGCCACAAAAAGTACTTCAATGTGTTCAGCAGAAGGGGAGTTATGGGCAATCAAACACTCCCTTTGCGGTGCGCTTCCACACCTTCTTCAATGCCTTGCACTGCGAAGGCTACGGCAGAGTGGGGCATGCCCACAACGCTCCGACTACTGCATGTCACCATGGGGTGCAGCTCAACTTTGATTTTGGATGTTCATATAGATGCTACTACTTCCGATTTTGGAGCCTACGATGCGCCAAACGTAACCATTACGTGGTTGTCCTCAGCGAGCCACAGTACGGTCAGCCAGTGGACTCATCATGGCACCTTGTGGTGACCGCGTTATCCACGCTACGTAGCAGACTGCAGCTACATGCAACTGTAGTGTGTATGCGCAGCGTTTTCTTAGTGCACAACAGGGCTTGAGTGTGTCCTCACGCTCATATGCTCCAGTCTGGCCGTGCTATGTCGTGCTGACCGGCTTTGTCCCGCACCAGTTTGACCGATGGATAGTAGCCACATCCAACTTGTGCATTTTGAAGCGCTATCAATAGCTCAATACGAAGCAAAGTCTGCCAAGGCATCTAACCAGGAGTGACTAAGAGTGAGGATGCGCTGGCAAGCGTGCGTGTGGTCTGACCTTAAGTTTTGCATGTTTCGAGGCTACTTGAGTGTTCAAAACGAGTTGAAATTAGTGAGACCCAATGGCTGCAGCACCGATAAGCAGGGTGGCCAAAGTTTATTTCCTATGCGGATGGCTGCGGTCGAGCGTGAGCCGACGATAGTCAGCTTCTTTCGGAAATAATTTATTATCGAAATGCGAAAGCAGATTTTCCCTTATTTCAGCCTGTTCATTAAACTTCGTCAATAAAGATACACAGTAACAGTAGGAAGAAGCGCACTGATCTAAACACCCTTGTTGATTGATGTCAGCTATTGGCCAATAGCAGCCACGTATGGGAATCTGCTATTATTACGAAATACAGTCGAACCCGGCCAGATATATCCAATCTGAAGGGATCACAAAAATGTTCTATATAAAGGTATGTTGATATATAAAATAATAATTTTATGCAAACAATTTCAAGGGGATTTTACTGCTGTTCGTTATAGACAATAATTCGTTATATGCATGTTCGATATATCCGGGTTCAACAGTAAAACGTCCAGAAAAGAGTGAGAAGCAGGCTTCTGTTAAAAAGAGAGTGTTTGAGAGAAAGGTGGCTTCGCGCTCCGCTTGCGAGCTCCATGTGCCGTGTACGACAGCGAAACATGGCTGAGATGTTAGTGCATATGCTATCCGTGGACTATGTTTTTTCACCAAGCCCGAGGGGTGGTTTGAGGCCCCTTTAAGCTCCAAGCTGATAAGGGTCTCGGTACATCACATGGGGTTAGTGCTGTATGCAGCCAGTTCTTTAGGACACCACCGATAACTGTGTCAAATGCTCAATGCTCTAGTGGCAGCAAACACCATAGGATAGCACGCTAACCCTAATTGTACACACAGTGATGTACACACACACAATGCACAATGGGCACCTCTCTCACCACACAGTGGTGTACGTGAGTTTCTGTTTTCTAAAAAAAATGGGCAAGTGCTTACGGAAAGTGCTGGTGATGCCAGGGTTTCTCATCAGCCTTGTGGTTGCTCTGACCTGGCATCTGAAATGAAACAGTGTGCATCTTGTGGGTTGATAGCATAAGCAGTGAGATAATGCAATCTATCTATCTATATCTATACATATATATATAATCATATCATAAGAAGCCAACAAACAGTGACACCAAGGACAACATAGCAGAAAAAACTTGTACTTCCCAATTGAAGTAAAGAAATGATGAATTAATGAAAATGAAAGTAGATGAAAAGACAACTGGCCGCAGGTGGAGAACAAACCCACGTCTTCGCATTACGCGTGCGAGCGTATGATTAATAAAAATCGGGCCCCTCGGTTCCCTTTCTTCTCGTTCATTATACTATATATATATCATAAGAAGCCTACAAACAATGACACCAAGGACAACATAGGGGAAATTACTTGTACTTACTAATTGAATTAAAGAAATGATAAATTAATCGAAATGAAAATGGATGAAAAAACAACTGCCTGCAGGTGGGGAACGATCCCACGTCTTCACATTATGCATGCGATGTTCTTACCATTGAGCTACCGTGGAGCCGATTTCCCATCTACTTTCTGGGGTATTTAGGTATGTATGTATGTACGTGTATATATATATACACAGTGGAGCCTCATTGATACGATTCTGCATAATACGTTTTTCTGGATAATACGTTTCTATTTCTTTTCCCGATAATACGATTTGGTTGGATAATACGTTGAATGATACGATTCTCGGATGATACACATTATTTTCCGGTTCCCGTGAAGATCGTATCAACGAGATTCCACTGTATGTTTTCACAACTGGAAAAATTACACATGAAACAAGATAGGGTGGGAGTAAAAACTGTGAGTGAACAAATGCATTGAAACAAATGTTTGAATAAACATGAGTCCAAACTACAGGAAGCAGCTGTAACATGTTGCAGGTAAGTTGCTGTACAATGAAACATTGAGAGCTATGCAAAGGCATGGAAGGAATGCCACAGTACCTATGCAGACATTGTCAATAAGCAGGCGTTAAATTTTTGAGCAGTGAAAAAATGCACAAACGTATTAAATTTGTAGAGCGCACTTACATGCGCTCACTCTGGTGGAGGTGTAAGATTCTGTGAGGCACGAAGAGGCAAATGCTGATTTTTGAGATACAGCACGTACTTCACACACAAGGTAGTTGTAGCATGCATCTGACATGAGAAGCGAGTATTTACGTTTAGCAAGTCACACCATGCACGAGCACTCCCTCAACTTTATTGGCCCATCTGCTATTGCAGAACTATGTTCAATTTATGCGTGGTTCACCAAACCGGGATACCAGAAGGGTTCGGCAGTACTGGCGCAACACACAGAGCCAAGGAATGCTAGTGCAGCATATTGCTTACACTATTCAATGGAGCACTGAAATACAGGCTATGTTGCCTGCTTGGCCTAATTGCATGGTGGCCTCGTGCATGCAGCTGCTTTTCTGGTGTAGTGCAAGTTTCCAGTCTGTGTTTTCAGCATGATTCCCACAGCACTGCACCCTGAACAAACCTGACGTGCTGTAAATTAAGTCGGGGTGTATGCGTCAGCCCCCACAATTATTTCAGAGGGCCAGGGGCAATTCCGGCCATGTTGCACAATTGATTGCTTAGGAACCTTTCATATGGCCTCTAGAAATTTCCTTTATGTCATCAAACATCCCATCAGCAAATGTCATCTGAGTTGTTGTGCACCTTGTGTGCACCCCCTTGCCAGCAGGTGCAAAAGTTTTTTGTACACAGTAAGGCGCAACTGTGGTGAAAGGTGTGCTCTTGCATCGAAGAATGGTGGATACTGTGCTGAAGTGCACTGTGAACTGGTGCTTGAAGGGCAGTAAGCCATGGCTGAATTGAAACAGACCCAAGGTTGAAGTAGGCTTGAGTTGTCTACTTTTTACACATAAACACTACAACACTACAAACTGGATTAATTTTGATCAAGTGGGTTCTTTAGTGTGGAGCCAAGGCACGGTGTGTATGAGCACTCTTGCATTATTACCCCCCCCCCCCCCCCCCCATTGGAATGCAGCCACCATGGCTGGGTTTTAAACCCATGGCCTCGTGCTCAGCAGCAGAAGGTCATAGTGACTAACCCCCCACAAGGAGTAACTACATAAGCTTCAGGAGAGGACCAACCATTGGATAAAAGCATCAAGACCCTATATTGTGCCTTTCTAAATTAAAAAATAAAAACTTTACAGGTTGTGCAGGGCATAAAGAAAATGTTTTTCTTTTTCTTTCCCAGCTACAACAGAGACTAAGCAGGAATCATGGTAGTTTTCTTTTTCCTTACTGCAACAAGTACTGGGAGTTTTTCCCAACACGTCCACCTGCATTTCAAATGTAAAGTCTTGCATAGAGGTAGCTCCATATCTACACTATCTGAAACTAGGATTTGTACACCTTTTTACACAGTCCGAAATTTCGTTGTAGTTGGCCTTTAAAATGGTGCTGAACTACCCCTTGAGCTTACACACTTTGATAGCTAGAGTAAAGCCATGGCCACCTGAGCTAAGTGATATGGCCTGTGCGGCATGTACGGAGGCACAGGCAGAACTTAAAACCATCCCATCCTCACCTTTAAAAAGCTCTTTGATGAATTTTTTTGCCTGATAACTTGCCAGTTAGACCACAATAAAGAATTCAGATGATGACACAAGTACTGATAAAGGTGAACCCTCACAGTGTCCCTGACGTATTAGCCCATTTGCGCATTTCAGTCCCACCATGTCACTGACCCCCGTACCCGTATATTCTCCACTCTCTCCAGTTGGACGTGTGTGATAACATGAAGTTGGCAAGCTCCGAGGTAGTTCTGACATTTGCTGTGCATTTCTAGAAACATATTTTCTCATCTCTCTGGGTTTGTTTGGTGTGGGTTTCGGTTAGCACGTTGCAGAACGCACCCTTTTTGTGAGCAGTGCACATCTGCAGATGGGATGGGTGGCTCCCGGACTTTGTGCACCTCTGCTCAGTTCAAATATTTGCGCTGTAGCGCAAGGCCATCACTCTGGCATTTTACTGCCATCCGTCGTATCTTTATAAAAGGAGATTTTTTTTTTTAAACCCAGAAACGGCGGCCCTATCGTGGTAGCCTGCACATCAGAACAAAACTAAGTAGGAGATACAAAAAGATGAGAGGAAAGTCACGACCATACTAGCTCCCGAATTCAGAAATTCATCTTAACTTGAATCCCACGCTTGACTTCATTTAAATGACACATGTCATGAATGCACCACACAAACGCAAAGAGCATCTTGGGCGTGGTCATTTCAGGCATCATTTATATCAAGTCAAGCATGGGCTTAACGTTAAGACGCATTTCTGAATACAGGGGTGAGTGTGGATTTGCCATTATCTGTGTAATTCTTTCCCTTCTGCATAACCACTGTAATTATGTAATTTATGCAATACAATGTCAATTTGCACTGTGTTTGACACCACAGATCACATTCCACAGTTCACATTCAACCACCAGTCCTGTAGTAAAAACTTGGAAACGAAAATTAACTGACTCTACTGCTGTCAAAGTAACGAGTGTGGAAGCTACGCAGACCTTACGCTGATGCAGGGATTCTCACTAATTACTTCTGTCTTTAATATGTACATAAAATTCCCCCATATATGTGTGTAATTCATTTGTAAGTTTCTGGCTCCTCTTAATAAAACTTCTGAATGCACCATGCGGACAAGTCGATAGTACTGTGCAGCATATCACCAATGAGCAGGATAACAAACTGGACCGAACCCGCTCGAGAACCGTTACAAATTTTTATTTCTCAGAACCGGAACAAAAGCAGAACGAAATCGGAGCGCACTGAACCTGAATCGGTATTTTTTTTTTCGGTTGGACTCTCCCATTGTAATCCTATTTTTATAAGATGTCATTCCATACTGTTTCTGCATTTTATATTGCCTTTTGAATTGGGTGGTGATGTAAATGTAGCAGCGAGCTGAAGAAATAAATGATATTTTGCACACACTGTATCTGGCGGGCAAGCAGGCCTCATTTACCCAAACAACCTCATAACCATGGCAACTTATAGCAGCTGCTGCCGATTGGCCATCTAAAACATGGTATTATCACTCAACTAAAAGCTATTGCATTCGATACATAGAAAAGGCTTCCCGAAGCATGTGACCATCAGTCACAGCAATTATGGGTGATGTCAATCTGAAAGCTTGAAGACAGTTTTTAAGATAAAAATACGACACCTTCATTTAGTTTTGTGAATTCTTGGCTCTCTTGACTCTTACATGTTTCTGCCAGAAGAAAGTATGAAGAGTGTTTATTTTACTGCAGTGCATCAGGTGCAAGACTGCACATTTCACTCGACCAGGAGGTGTGTGCTATGATGCCAATGATTCCAAATTTCAATGAATCATTTGTGACAGCAGCACATTGCACTCCAGAATTCCCTCCTCCGTTGGCTAGTTCCAAAGCCACCCTGTACAGCAAAACACCTGCAGCATAAAGCAGCGTGTCCCACAACTTTGCATTCCCTGTCAATTCAAAGTAATATTCTCTCCAAGTGAACTTCCACAGTAGTGGTAAAGGTGACCCCTCACATTATGTACAGCAGATGATAGAGCGTCAGCAGAGGGACCCCTCCGTCCACTATGGCTGTCAACCAGGCCTGCACTTCGCTGCTCCCACTGCTGAAAAATAGCCTGACGGCAGGAGGGTAATTCACAATTGGAAGGCCACTGGTTCTGAGTGAACTGACAGAATATTGCCACACAGAAAGAAAAGAAGGAAAGACAAAAAAAGCAGCAGCTTGGAAGGAAAAAGTGATCAAGTCATATTTTTCGATGCTGAACCTACAAGGAGAAAATCATCCTATAATCACCCTTTATCGACGAGTGCTGTAGGCAACACACCAGAAAAAATTTGTTTCTTGCCGAGTTTCAGAGTTGAGTACATAGTTTCCGGCTAAATGTCTTCGGCCAACACTGAATGACAGGCAGCAAGTGTCATTTGTTGGATTAAAGCAGGAACATAGGACAAGGAAGAAGAAGCTTGGCATGCGACTCGCTGTCACTTGAAAGCACCGTCAGAGGAGACAGACCAATGCAAGATCTCTGGCTGCAGTGGTAACATACATGTAATGTAAAGCAAAGCCAATGTACACCTGTCGTTCACATATGACAAGAGCTGTCTGCACAAGTTCCAAACGAAGCCATAGGTGGCTTGGGGCTCACTTCCAGTGTCCTGCCTGGTGTTGCCTCCCTATTGCAAAAAAAGCTTCCCCAAAATATTCATTTCTTTTTGATGCTTATGCTTATTCTCAGTGTATTTTGCACATTTAGATGAAAAATAAAGATTTTTTTTGTATATTTATATGTCTTGACCTTCGAAGGTTAAAGGAGTACTGACATGACATTTTAGAGGGGGTTTTTTTTGCGTTAAATGAAGGCCTTCTAAACCTTATAAAAAAATACTGTCAAACACCAGAATGCTCTTCATAGCTTACTATAATATATGCTTCTACGAACCAGTTTCGGTTACGGAACTCGGGAAGTGGAAGTGTCATGACGCCATGACATCGTGGCTGGCTCTGTTGCTGTGATCACTGTGGTTGCCATGCTTGAGTGCAGCCAGAAGAGAAATACAGCAGTCTCTACGACCAACGCCAGCATACCTAGCCTCATTGCTACAACAAGTCATCAAATTTTTATCTGCATCATAAATTCACCACAATGTCTACAATGCCAGGTTCCCCGGCATTGAGAAAATTTCAGTACCAAATTAAAAAATAAATGTTTCCCAACCTTCATACTTGCCAAGTGCGACTTTCTTACATGCGAGAAGTGTGTAGTACAGCTTCTACTACTTCAAAAACATGTATGTCAGTACTCCTTTAAAAGTGGCTCAAGCCTAACCTTCTAGCAGACAGTGCATGCATAACAGAATATTTCCAAGGAAAGACTAGAACCTTTGGAGATGTTATGGCTGCTCTTCAGCCTGAATTTCTTGTAACTTTTACCCAACTTTAACCACAGCTCCATTATTTTTTAGAAAAATCTAGTTTTCAGTGCAATACCAGAGTAACTGGTCATGGTCACATGCATGAAGTTCCTCATGCAAAACATTGCTGATAGTTAAAAAATTTGATTTGAAGTGGCACATACTCCATGACATTCATTGAACCTGCAATCTAGTTTGTATTTAAAAAAACAGTGCTAAAACAGACGAGGGCTAAGTAACGCATGCACATGACCCCTGTGTGTGTGTGTGTGCGTGTGTGTGTGTGTGTGGTTTCTCCTGTTTAGGTAAAGTAAAAATGTCCATCAACTTGCTCAAGCTATCCAGTTACTACAATCTAGAATGCACTGGGAAACTTGGAAGCCAATGGCCTTTCTACTGTTGAATAATAGGCTTGCTAGCACCAGACACTGCTGCCGGAAGGAAAATTAAAAATGGTGCAAAACTAGAACGCAAACAGCAAGACTCCCTACCACACATTTGTTGCTTACGCCAGAAAAAGAGAGAGAGAGAAAGAGAGAAAAAGAGAGAGAAAGCGACCACCACATTCCACACCAGCTGCGAGGAAGTTGCAAGGCAAAACAAACACAAAATTGGCAGACAAGTAGTGACTGACATATAATATTAAGCTGTGACCCACCAACATCCAACTTGTCAAACTTGTCTGCAAGGCTGTTGCTATTTAGTGCAGCAATTTAAACAATTTATAATTCTACATGCTTCAGAACAACTGAAAATGACTCGACTGCAAAGTAATATATACAACATCCACTGTTGTAAGATACGAGAAGGTACTCAAAAACAGCCAGGATATATTTTTGCTTGCGCATGTACACTTTGATGTTCATTAAAACACACTCGTAGACAAACATATGACCTTTAGCATCAATGTGCCAAGTTGTGTACATCTAGGTCCATGCAGCCATTGATTGCTGATAATATTGTGTTATGCATACATACAACATTAAGTGATTGATGAGTGACCCCAGAATGCCATCCCATTTTACTTTACAACAGACCTTAAAAAAAGGGGGGAGGGGGGGAAGGGGGGGCATTTGATGTATCGCTGCTAGCAGTCACTGCTCCGATACATGCGCATGCATAGCAATAATTACGTCATCTTCAGGAGGGAGTCACTACAGTAAAAGCTCGTTAATTCAAATTTCAAGGAATGTTGAAGTATGCAATATATTAAATTCACAGGATTAACAAATTGAAAAGCAAAGTGGCAAATTTAGTAGTGGTATATAATTGGAAGCACTTGACAAAACTCACTCAGTGTTTACAAAGAAAACTGGCAGCCATCGTCACCTCCACTCAGAGTGCAAGCAATTGAAGCCACTTCGTTTTCAAGCACACAAAAGCAGTGCAGGAAATTTTCTTTGCGCTCTTCAAAACTGAAGACGCACGCTTCTTTCAGTGCAACCGTAACTCATGCCATGATGCACGGTGGTGGCAAACTAGTACCTCTGCTACTGCGCACTTGCTAAGTGTTCAACAATGCCCCCTTCCCCTGCCTACCTAACTACACATAGTATCTACATCACATACCATGCGCCACCTACTGCCTTCTGCTGAGCATTCCATTCTCCCACTCACTCGTTCTCCCTGTCCTGCCTCCATATGCACCCCTCCCTTTTGTTTACAGGCTCTATAAGTGATGCTTACTGAATGGCTTAGTGGCAACAGCCACTTTTACCAACTCGATGCCAACTTTTGACAATACCAACTCGATTTTAATAGTAAAAATACCACCGAACCTGACAACATACTTACTAACTGCCGGAGCCTGTGCCAAACCCACACAATGTTTTTAACCAGTGCTGGATACTCTTAGCTCAAACCAATCAGGTACCTAGGGATACACTTACGGTGGGGCTGAGTAGTGGTGATTGTGTGCACTAGATCATACTTGATGCTTGCGCTGGATTCACCATTATGACAGACTGTATACTGCATACACCTACTTAACAGCTAAAATGCTCTCAACTTGTGCTTGAATGAATCACTGTACTGCATCAGCTACAGGTACACGTTATGAGGAACTGTTGCTGACAAACTGTGAATGCTTCAGAGGTCCAGTCCCGTTGGTTCCACCATGTGTAAAAGACACGCACCAACAACTTCCCTACTCATTATCCGCTCACTACTTTTATCCCATGATTTAAGTGTTTGACTTTAACCACTCGTGAGCTGCTTGGCACCATTAATGTGATGTACAGCTTGGCCATAAAGCTGGCAGAGGGAAAATGGCAGATAGAATGAAATAATGAGTTTTCTTTCTGTGAAGTCTGCTATTGACGAAACCACGCAGTCAAGCCTAAGCAACACATCTGCTGCCAAAAAGGTACAAAAGTGTTGGTGCTGAACGTGCCCTTGAGCAGGAAATGGTGTACATAGCAGAAAACCTGTTGGCAACTGTACTGTGCTGCTGGTAATCCCCCAGCAGGTTAACTTGTTCTTAGGGGCACAAACGAGATCTATGAGTCACCAGAATTGCAACTGTCACGAACACTGCGGTTACCAGTTTACTGCTACAAGTGTCCAGCCACAGAGACAAATAACAAAAATAGGGCAAGCAGCTATTTATCTACAAGGTTATCAGAGGAGCCTGGAAAGACCTTGCTCTCAATGCTGGCTGGCAAGGTCTGATGGAAACATAAGAAGAGTGTAAACAACAACGTACAGTCGAGAGCAAAAGAAGAGACCACGCCATCAGAAAAAAAAATTTAATTTCTTCTAGCACAGCCGTGCAACGTGAAATTGTCTTAATGCATGACGCTAGTCAAACAAGCGCACCTAGGCAGTACCACTTGATTTCAGCCTTTATGCCTAGGCTGTGAAGGAAAAAAAGATTTTTAGCGGCACCTCTGGTCCTTAAACTTCTGCTCTCGACTGTACACGTGCATGCAAAACAATATGCACATATGAGTGCTCTTTTTACAAATATGCACGTTTAAAAGACAAGCACAACGATGTGGCCAACATGCAACCCTGCGCTTAGTCAACCTTGTGTTTGACTAAGATACAAATACACTGTGATATGTTTGCCTTTTATCATTTCATGCTGCACATAAAAATGTTAGGGAACATATGTGCAAGATTCAATTCAACACCATACCAATGATTAAGAACCTAAATTCATTTATCAATATGCCACAAGCACAAATTGCAGGCTTTTTATTTTTCTGAATTTTCTGTTAATTAATCTTAAGTACTAATGACCAAGCTCCCACAAGGAGCATCAGTGGCCTTATATATTTACCATGCGGTAAGTAGGCTTTGGTTAGTTTGCAAGAATTAACCAGTACCCATCTTTTTAATGCAGCTCTAGTTATTCCACGAAATTTCGAAGTCGTTTTGTACGCCATTTAGGTGACAAGATGCAACGTGACAAAAGCCAAGAATGCCTGGGGAAAATCTAGAAGGGCAATAAAACTAACAACTTTCCCTGGTCACTGGTGTTGCTATACGTAGTTTTCGTGGTTCACTGGACATACCTAAATACATGCTCATGTTATATGGTTAGCCATATTGTTAGCAATCCTGTCCACAGCAGCGGCTTAACTTCAACATGAACTACAACATTGGCCAATGCAGTGCATCAGATCATATGTTCTGCAGTACATGTAGCTCCATCAAAGTACACATACTTGACATTACTAATCCTACAAATATATTAGTAAATCACTAAGAAAACAAATGCTAGAAGCACTGGATGAACTTATCACAACTAAGCTGTAGACAGAACAAGCACAGAACAAGCATATGAAATTATCTGCAACTAAAATGTGAAGTATGTAGTAACAACAGCAAAGTGAGAGGGCAAAGAAAGAAACAGAGGAACTTGAAGTGACCAATCCCAGCGATGGAACTAACCAAGCTAAGCATATTTCTGCAGAGAAAGTTCTTAAAAGAGATGCTAAAGACAAATATTAATTAAGCAGAATTGGTAAACCATGTTTCAAGAATGACAGAACGCTCACTCTTACCATCAAAAGAAGCTTGATAATCCAGAAAGCTCGAAATGCATGTCAAACATCAGAGTTCCGACATCAGACTAGCATAATGTCATTAATTTTGACAGCAGTTCCTACTGTTAACTACTATATTGCATTCTAAATGTACCAAAGACTCAGCCTCGGAAGATTGGAGAACACATTGAAGTTTGCAATGTCACACTGGCGTACTGGGACTGCAGCTTCATGAAATTAAGAAAGGGAAGTTTGGCCCTCATTTTCTCCATTAGTAATTGCCTTTCCATCAAATGAGTACAAATATATAGTTTTAAAGGAATGCTTTACCAGTCTAAACAGATTTAGTGCTTCTCCCTTTTAAAGGCCCCTCACCAGGTCACATAGCGAATTTTGTTTATATGCTGGAAATTGTTACGTGCCCTCGAAGAAGTGTTCTACCGCAAGAATTTTTCAAATCAGTTCAATTACAGCAGAGATTGAAATACTTGAAGTGCTGCAAACCCCCTTCCAGTGACGGTCTTGCACCTGAGCGCAGCGGACGATTTCGCGCAGCAGACGATTTCGCGCAGCGGACGATTTCGCGCAGCGGACGATTTCGCGCAGCGGACGATTTCGCGCAGCGGACGATTTCGCAGCAGCGGACGATTTCGCGCAGCGGACGATTTCCCGCAGCAGACGATTTCCCGCAGCGGACAATTTCCCGCAGCGGACAATTTCCCGCAGCGGACAATTTTGCACGCAATGCATGAAAACATCTGATTAGCGGTATAAGTCAGTGCCACAATCACGAGCACTGAGGCAGACGCGAGAGCATGAAAGAGCGTGATTGTGGCGCTGGAACACGGTAGAAAATGACAGTTTCGTTCTCGGTGCGTGCGACTGCATGACGTGGAAACAAGCAGACAGAATGGAAGTACATTTCTCTTGCTACGGCACGAAGTAGAACAAAAACACTCAGCCATTCGGTTTGTATGTTTTATTATTTCTCAAAACTTCATTTCATCTATTGAAGCGACAGATTAAACAAATAACTGATGTTGCCATGAATAATTCTAGAAGTCGCATGTCACTGTGAGCGACGTGATAGCACTGCCATGTAGGTAGGTGCACTGGTGCAATTGACGTCGACACTGGCTGGGAGCGCGGCGCTTGTGAGGAGAAGGGCAATCAGCGTTTGTTTTGAAATTTAAGCTCTTTCCAAGGTGCGTAGTGATGTAATACTTAGCAGACACGATCGTCAGCGCACATTGTATGCACTGCACTTGTCAGTTTAAAATGGCCAGACCTGGTGAGGGGCCCTTTAAATATCTCCAACAGGCACCATCACTGCAAATAAAACTTTGCATTCCGTTCAGTGTTTACGACTCATACAGTGGAACCTGGATAATTCAAACTCACTGAATTCTAATTCATGGGTTATTCAAATGAATTACAGTTAAACCTGCTTATAACAAACCTCCATATAATGAATTCCTAGATATAACAAAGTTTTTCTATTCCCCGCCGTTACTCCATAGAAGCACACGTATTTGAGACCTCTATGTAACGAAGTGGCAGCGGGAGACCCCCTCGAAATAGCGAATTCTCCCCGCCGACAACGTAGAGATTTCGCCCCAAATTTTGTCATTTTTGCATGAGCAGCAACCAGAAGCACCTTCTCCGCTGCGATGGAATGTGAAGCGGCGGCGTCACGCTTGGCGCGCTCGAATTCACGGCGAGTGCGAGGCGGGCCTGCATCCCTCGACGCAGCGATCTTGCCGCCGCGGGCGTAACCTTTCCCCCTCCATTCAAACCTGATCCCGCTGCTTGCTGCAGCTGGCCTAGCCCACCAAGCTGGCACTCTCCTTTTCCAGTTGATGTGGCCGAAGGGGAAAAAAAAAACTTTTTTCTTCAGCGCACTGGCAACGCCACTCTTTGGTTACTGCGCAAATCTCTGCGCTTCACTTCACTAACCTGACACTAGGTGACGCTATACGACGCTACGACGACATCGTGTCGCTCGCTCTTCGTTTCTGACGCCTCGCGCTTGTGCGAAACGACACGCGTCCACGCATCCAGTACCTGGTGTGACATTCCAAGGATGAGTGCTTCGACAAAAACGGAAAACGGGTGCGCGTTACAATTGAGTAAATACTGTAAGCGTTTCTTTTTCGCATTTTCATTCCGAACCTGCATATACCGAAATCCTCTTTATAGCTAAGTTTTTCGGGAATTTGTCAATTTCGTTATATCCAGGTTTAACTGTATTGCATTTGATAAGTTGCATTCATTTGAATGGAAGAAAAACCTAAAAAATTTTACAAATTCCCTGCAGCGTGGGTCACCACTGGGTCACGGCAATTATTCCCACTGTGTGGCTGCGAAGGGCTTTCCTGCAGTGCAAATGCGACATCTTTGCTAGAAATCAACGGAGAGGAAAAATTCTGGTTGCTTCTGGTCTGACGCATTCTGGCGCCATCTTTCTCCCTCTTGAAAAAGTTTCAGAGGAGCCCAACTGTCTGGTGAATCATCAGTGGGTCATAATGCACAAAAATTTAGATTTCAAAAAGTGCTGCCACAGTGAAAGTGTTAAATTGCTCAAGATGCACAATGGTGAAGTTGAACGAAGCTACCCCACGTGTCATACAGATTTTTACAAAAACCTGGCATGTAGAAAGAGTTTTGCAGGGTTGGAAAAAGATTCCCCCAAGCTTATGCCATAATTGTACAGTAGAACCCCGCTGTTACGTTCCCGGGTGCTGCATTTTCCCGGCTGTTACGTCGTTTTCAGCCGGTCCCGACACAGCTCCCATAGAACCCAATGCATTGGTAACCCCGCTGTTACGTCGCAACTGAGGGACCGTTCCCGCATCATACGTTGTTAACTGCCACCCCGCGCCGGCCCCAGCGGCCATTTTGACTTTTCATGTCGCTTGGCATGGTTGCTTGACGATGGCATTGGCCGCCCAAAGTGCTGGGGGCGACACTTAAGAGGTATTTTCGGTTTCCGCCAGCAAAATTACGGCCCTTGAGATCCATATTTGCTATCTAAAGATGGTGTCTATGACGTGTTGCGGCCCTAAAATTGGTTTTGGCTCATAGATGTTCCGTATAAAGTCCTAGGGCGATAACGCCGTCGCCGTGCGCCGTATGTGCGAGTGAAAGCGTGCGAGGGGAGCCGACGACCGCGTCCAAACCTCGCGCGCGAAAGAAAGAAAAGCAGGGAGGAAGCGCGCCTTCTTTCATTGCGCTCGAGGAACCGGCGAGGGAAGGGGGGAGGGCAGCGTTGTGCTCTGGCATTAAGTGCGTACTGCGCGGGCCGTATCTTGAAAGCGATCTACGTTGGGGGCAGAGTCTACGCAGTGTAGGTGCGTCGGCGGCTCGTAGCTTTGTGCGTGCTGTGTGTTCGCGGCGCTCAGTTTGCGTTGAAGCGATAGACAACAGCATGAAGGTCACTTCGCTCGCTGCTGCAGCAGCGCTTAAATTCCTCACGCCAACGTTTGACAGCGCGTGTCTGCGCTCATCGAGTGTGATGCGTTCATGTTTGCCTGTGGGCGCTGACACCATGCTTGTTAATATAGTTAATAAGCAAATGTTAACAAGTTTATACGGATGATAAAACTATTATTCTTACTTTGTATAGCTGTCTACTAATTTGCTATCGCAATCGATACTTCGGCTATCGGGCAAAACTACGACTTTTTTTCACACGTAAGAATTCAAATAATATTGTGTGCAGTTCAACACTACTTCCATTTCACAATTTTTCCTGTTTCCCGGCGCTCAAGCTTTTTTTTTTTTTTTTACGGTTCTGTGAAAACGTATCAGTGGGGTTCTACTGTATAATGCACAGACAAAAGTAGGGGAAGTGTGGAAATAACGCGAATACAAGATGATATGGAGGAAGGGAAAGATGCGTGGGGGAAAAGAATGCGGTCCGGTCTGCCAGGAACATGAAAAGAAGGGAAGAGAGTTGAAAGATAATGTGCTGCTGACAGTACATTCCATCACACTGTACATTCCATGTACAGCTGGGCAACTGTCACTAATGCGCATAGTGTGTCGTGGCTCTGGATCCTCATGAACTCCATTTATGTAAAGCCCCGCATTACTCAAAACGAATTATAAGTCTCTGTGGTGTTTGAATTAATGAGGTTCCACTGTACCAAGAAGCATAACATGTAATCATAGAGGATAATTAAGTCTACTGAGGATAAACAGACTACATATCGCAATTAAGGCGATGCACATTCTACTTTTGAGGATGCTGTATTTGCTCTGGTAGGCAACTAGGCTTCAACGCGCGATGGCACTATTCCACAAGAAAACTGATGGCGTTTAATATCCCAAAGCAACACATCGGCTGCGTTATAACAGAGTTTTATAACCACTAGTACTAACAAATAGCTTACACTCACATGACTCCAATATACAGGTCAAATAAATACATTCTCCTGCACCCGCTATATGACATGAGTTTAATTTGTGAAGCATCAGTTAAAGTACCAATTACAACTTCTCACAAGATTGATACAGTCAAGCTACACATGTCATTTCTTTGCAACTCCTTCCTGTCATTAAACTTTTTTTTTCTTCGGGCAAGCTGGTTCTCGACGATATGCAATATGCAGTGCAAACATGACAAAAATAAAAGACAAAACAAATGAAACCCAGATGGGACAAGGGCTAGCATGTGCCTGTCCAGTTTGCACTGCATACTAAATCGATCCTTTCCACTGCCTGTTGTTTTTCTGCCAGAAAGAAATGAGTAGCGTCCTGCTGTGCTTGTTATGTCTACTACGTCTTGTCGAGCGTGAGAAGGAGTTTTTGTGGGGCACCTGCATAGCCACGTTACGGGTTGGTCTCCGGTCCTTGAGCGAAGTCATCCCTTTGATGCCCCTCTTCTCTGGCTCTCCTGCCTTGATCGAGTGGCTGTCATTCTCCAGCTTGAAGCGCACCTCTGAGACACTCTTCTCTGCTGCCGAGGAAAATGACGACAGTGGTAAGCAAGGTATGAAAAACAATCCCTCCAACATTTTTTCTTTTGTTCATACAGTCGTATCTTGGTATAGGATCTAATGAATTATGGGATATAGCAAAGTAACTTTTTATCACTGATATCAGTGTAATGTATGCTTACAACAAATATCGGATATAACGAAGGTATTTAGTGTCGGATATGAATTCGTTAAGACAAGGCTGTACTGTACAAATGGAGAATGCAGGCTATAGAGAGCCTTTTAAGAAATGGGACACGGCATGGTTGCGTTCACAAGCTCTTACACCAAGACTAAAGCGATGCAAGCTAACTGCCAGTTAATGCTTAGCTGAACCTGCAATGAATGCACAGACGCCTCTTTTCTGCTAAACTAGAAGGCGCCCATAATCATGTCAGTCAGAATGACATATCAAAAGAAACAGTAGACAGTCATATAAACAACTTCAAACTTCATCATGTGTTCTAAACTAAGACTGCACCACGTTGTAGACTGAAGATAATAAAGTAATAATAATAATAATAATAATAATAATAATAATAATAATAATAATAATAATGTATTATAATTATTACATTGTAATTATTATAATATGATACATATTATAAAGACTGAATCTGACAAGCATAAGGAGTCAAGCAGAAAAAAGAAAGCACAGGATAGTGAGAGACATGTGAAACCCAATGCTCCATATTAGAGCACAGCTCTCAATGGCCCGTTCCTGCAGCGAGCGGCGGCGGCGTAACCGCGCAAAAGATGAACGAGCAAACGCAAAGTGGGAGATGAAAGATGCGAGCCGCGAATGGTGGAGACCAATGAAAGTGGCCCCTTCAGTGACCTGCGCTCGGGAAACTGGTGATATGCGGACCCACCCCAAACGCTCGATACCTACTCGTAATCTGATCTCAGCTGCACCACTCGTTTCGTACTATCGTCTGCTCGCGTCAGCTCTCACTTGCGCTTGTTTGGTTTGGTCTTGTTTGCGCTTGTTTGAAATGTCACGGCTTGCAATTGTTATTTACAATGATGAGTCTAAACCGAGACGTCCTGATGGAAAGGCTCTTGGAAACAGTGCACCATATCAGATTCTGTACGACAAGACAAGGCGACACCCAGTACCTCATTCTCCTTGACTTTGGAATGCGGCGACGCCACAACAGAAGAGAGCACACCAACATGATTATGATCAGTGGCAACAGCATTGTCACCTTCATAAGACATGACTTGCGTTAAGAACTAAGGACGAAGAGTGTAAACACAGCACACCGACCTGTCAGCCGATGAAGGAAAAAGCATGCGACATCTCGCACCTACAGAGCGGAGGTGAGATTTTCATGCTGTCACTTGATTGAAGCAGCGGCTTGCCACCAGTTGGTGTGACCACTCTGCTGCAGCTTCGTATTAACGCTAGCGGCGTGCCATGCGCGTTTTACTGCTACTGTGTATGGGGCTTTCTGTGGCGACGATTACTCAGAGATACTGCCAAAGTAGCGCGCATCGTCTGTTCCAATGACACTATCGATAAGGCATGTGGCGAGCGCATCAAAACAAAGCGATGCATGAGCAGAGGTCTGTCAGCAGCTGCTGCTGTGGATCGCACCCATGTGACCACAGCTAGCTGCCTCTCGCAATCTCCTGATTAGCGAGGCAGTTGTATAGAGCTACGCTCAAAATTTCGCATTAGGGAGTATCATAATCCTTGGTGAAGGTGTTGCCCTACTTCAGAGCATCTATTCCACAGTGCGTAATAAATACACCTGTGCTGTAATCGCAGCAAGGATGCAATCCACGCAGTTGCATTAAGAATGGTCTTGGATTTTTGGTCAACAGCTTTATAATGCATTGAATAGTCATCTGAGCACTTTTTTGTAGACTTACCAGGCCTTCTGGAGTCCCCCTCAGGTTCAATGGACAGCTGCTGTATCTGTTGCAGCACCTGGTTGCGCATGGCTTCTGTGTAGTGGTTTGCGATGTACCGTGCTGGTGTCTCCTTTGTCAGTGCAATCACGTTTTTGCTGCAGTGCGTAGACTGATGTTGAATAGCTGCTCATATTTAGGACAGTATTTTCGATTGTACAACATGCAATAGCATTATCCACAGTAGACTTTCAAAATTTATAAACAATGGGAAAGTGCATACCCACAACAGGTCACATAAATACCATTTACACATTTACATATATACATATACATTTACATATACAGTCACACCTCGATTTAATGAAATTAGCAATGTAACAAATTACTTTTATTACCTGATCTTAGTTTCATTGAATTAACAAAACCTCAAATTAACAAAATTTGCGGTATAAAGTTTTTCGCTGCAAGTACAACTTCGTTATATTGAGGTTCAACTGTATATCATTTACACACACACACACACACACACACACACACACACACACACACACACACACACACACACACACACACACACACACACACACACACACACACACACACACACACACACACACACACACATATATATATATATAAAAGTGCCAATGACAACACTTTTCATAACCTTGCGTCAGCCTAATAGCTGCTGCTGCAAACTGAGGAATCAGCATTGTTCACTGACTGGGAAGGTTTGTTTACCACATTCAAAAAGCATGGCAGGGACCCTTTAGATTAACGATTAAAAGAAATATCGCCACAAGAGTGGCATCACTGAGAATTTACTGCAAACAAAATCTACCAGATTGCCTTGAGAAGTAGTGGCACTATGCATGCCAGTTTTTCTGACATCCTAGCACAGGTGCTAAAGCTCACCCATTCATGACCACTTGGCTCAGCATCTCTGCAAGATCAAGAAGCCTGCTTGCCCTCAAGTCACCAATTTCACCTTTAATCAGCTTTGGGGGCTTTTCAAAGCAGAGGTTGCTGAAAATAAATACAATGACTTTGGTTACTATGTAAACAGAACCACCAGTTAAGCACAACCTAGCTCATTTTCTACAAATATGATCCTCTTTTAACAGGTGGCTCTAAAGTAAAGTAGTAAAGATGAACGTCGCACAACTAATTAACGACATACATACACCTCCTAGTTCTTCACACTCTGATGCAGTTTCTTTTTTTTTTCTTTTTTTTTCTGAGATTCATGCCACTGCAAATAAATCTGGCCAACTTGCACTGCTCGGACATAATGAACTCAAAGGGACCCCAAAATAGCTCTGTACATAAAGAATTCGATACACAAAACATGTAATAACACCCTGTTAATCTCATTCTCCGCAACTGTGATGGACCACAGTGTCAAAATCACCACATCCAGGACCTGCAAGCAGTGAAGCTTTGAGTGGTTGGAATAGCGTGCAGGGCAAGTTCAATCATGTTGCCGTCTAAACTGCATGTTGGTATTCTGAACGCAAATAATGTTGCAGAACAATGTGCAGTGGCAGTGTCTAGTACACTGAGGGCCACTCACAGGTGTGCATAAACACCGGCATCAGAAGGACCATCTTATCCACAGGAGATGCACTTCAAGTATGCATGCAGTGGTTTGAAGCACGCCACTGAGGCCTTCCTTTGGCGGCTGAGCGCCCTTAATTTTCAGTATCACTTTCATTACTGCTAGTCACCGCACAGCAAAGCGGGTGTCTAGGTGGAAAAAAAAGGGGGGGGGGGGATGGGCAATTATGCCCAAAGTTTGAAAATTAACAGCCACAACTAGCTCAACTCTAGAATCCTGTTGCTTGTGAATCTTCCCCTTTCTTTACTTTGGTTTCAATTTGTGCCTCAGCAGTATCCCATTGTCCTCTTCCTCTCAGATTTTAAGTATATGAGCACTTCTTTGGTTAAAATTATTTTTAAAAATTGTGAGGTTTAACATCCCAAAAACACACAGTGGGTTAGGAGGGACATCGCAGTAGAGGGTGCCGGATTAATTTTGACCACCTGGGGTTCTTTAAAGTGTACCCAATGCACGGTACATGACCCCTAAGATATCTATGTGACAAAATGTGCTATTCTGGCATCCGCCTGCTCCCACCCTTAAGACTGCACTGCATCTGAAATTTGCCAACTCACTGCTTTTCTAGGCATGTCACAATGTGTGCTGTGCTACTGACAGTTAACATGGGCAAGCCCCCTGCCTTTATCTATTCATAGGCACTTTCTTCATTACTGTGTATCTAATCTTCAAACGTGCTGTGAATCGTGCATTGACTAAAGGACACAGATAGTACATGACCATTAACATGCTGGAGTGCCGGAAACACCGCATGGTGAACAGGCTTGATGCCCCAAATGATGGAGTGCAACTAATCAAGCCTTAGTGTTGCAATAGATCCTTCCAACATACCGTAAAAACCCGCGTATAATACGAGGTTTTTTTCTAAATTTTACCATGTAATATTTCTGCCTCGTATTATATGCGAATCCCAAAGTTTTCAGCATAAAATCTGCAGTTTCGGGTTCGTTTTTGCTCACTGCTATCATCATCAAGAATCGTAGCGGAGTATGCGTCATCTTGCGGTGGCGTCGGTAGGCTGCTGCTTTCAACAGGCTCCATTTTGACTACGCTAAGAATTGGCACGTTCGCTAGTCTATCTCGCACGATATCGGGACCACGAAAGTAGTACCCAGCTGCCTTTAAAAGGAAAGTTATTTTAGCTACCGAGGCCATCGGAAATTGCGTCGCAGGGCTGCACTTCAGCGTCACCGAGGGCAGCGTTCACGGCTCTGATGATATCCCAGTTGCAAAGTTGCAACGGCGGCAGATAAGCGCATTTGGCCTTGGCAACGCCGTCGCTTCGGTGGCAGTGGCTCCCTCGCCATCCCTCTCAACTCCCTCTTAGCTCCCCCCACCTTTGACTGGCTCCGTGCATGCCCGCCGCCGCTCCCGCCGGCGCGGCGCCAACTTAGCCCTTTCCCATGCCTTTCCCTGAAGTTTTGTTTTCTGCTGTTGTCGGGAAGTTGGCCGAGACGTCGGCTCGTACAAGCGTGTTCCGACGCGACGGTGAAACGGCGACCTTGCTATTTGAAAGTGAAATTGCCGCCGCGCTTTTTTTTTTTCGTTTTCTTTTTCTCCGCGTGGCGTTGAGGAGTCTATCCTAAGCTTTTGCTCTATGGCGGTGTCGGAGCAATGCCAGTCGGAGGCGCTGCCACGTGATTTGGAGCGCTGCTGAGGGCATTGTCGGTGCGCCGTACGTTCGAATTAACCGTCGCAAATGCTTTCGCGTTCGAATTACCGGCCATTTTTGCCCATAGCAATACACATAACTTTGACGGGACCACAGCGTCAGTTCGAATTAAGCGTGTTCGAAGTAACGAGATTTGATTGTAAATGCTTTCTGTGGGTTTTCCTCGCTCGCATTATATGTGGATGAAAACTTTTTTTTTCGTTATTGCTATCCCCAAATAACACCTCGTATTATATGCGGACCGTATTATACGCGGGTTTTTACGGTATATAAATTTTGTTAATTATATTAACAAAATTGAGTAGAAGTTTGCAGTTTCCCCTGAAGGGCTAAGTATTCAGCACTTTAGAATGTTATCAGAACATTACACAAAGTAAGCTTGGTCGATTTATAGACAGTATAAAGTGCAGTAAACATTTGCTTAATAACTAAACATCGGTGCTATCAAAGATACTATGAAAAACCATGATGCCAAGCAGCCACCCTTTGCTAGAGAAGGTTCCATGCTGTCGCTCCCTTTACCCTTTCGCTGTGCCTTGCCTCCCACATGATCTCCGACATTCTGCGCACACGCATCAAGTTGTCTTGCCTTACTTTCCATGCTAAGGACGAGTCTCACTCATCCAGGTGCTTTCTACAATGAACCGGCGTTAAAGAACCCCAGGTGGTCCAAATTTCCGAAGTCCCCCAATACGGCGTGCCTCATAATCATATCGTGGTTTTGGCACATAAAACCCCATAATTAATTATTTTCTCCAAATGCTCTCCAGGGCACCGCACTAGGGTAAACATTGAAGGGTGCTGCAACCTGAAACAAGCTTCGGGTGGTGCGACTGCTATTTTTGTTTTTCTCTTTCTTTCACCACCTGAAGATGGCCAGACACTGCACACACACACACATACGCCGTGGACATGAAGCCGACACAACGAGTGCAGCTAGAGTGTCCGTATAATTGCTATTTCAATAATATGGTAACACAAGGCGCTCACTCGCTTGCTTTACTGGTGGGAGCTCAAGTTATGGGGCTTAAAACTTGTCGGTAACGTAATGGTATGTGCTTATTTCAAATATGAGGTCCATTTTTATCTCATTTGATTCTAATTTTATGCCTTTCCTTTACTTATTTTCTGTAAAAGTTGAAAAAATTTAATTCTGTGGTCTGACGTGACAAAAACACAATATGAAACCAGGAATCACGGCTGTCGCGGCCGAGATTCAATCACACGCCCACATGCTCAGTAGTGCAATGCCATAGCCACTACGCCAACACGGCAGGTAACCGGAAAAGTTCGTCAGTTCCTCAGATTTCACTAAACAGGGTATTAATGGCTACTACATGATTCAAGGAGTCCAACAAAGCCAACCTTATTGCTCTATCTTAAAACAAGAGTAGCACTAGAACAAGAGTAACAATCACGCTGAAGCCACTGATACCCTGTTTAGTAAAATTTGAGGAACTAATCTTTTGCAAACTTTTCTGAAAAGTTAGGCTACAGAAACCTGCATAAAGTTAAAATCAAACAGGTTTAAAGAAAAAGCGACTACATACGAAATAAGCATATAAAAGTATGTACGTATGAGAAGTTATCAGTATTGTAACTCAGAATTTATTTCATTCCATTCATTCCACTTCAAAAGCCCATGGGTATTATTTAAGCGGGGTCATACATATGTGGTCGACATGGCTTAACAGCAAGGAAAAAAAAAAAACAGAAAAAAAAGACAGGTAAAAAAAATGAAGATTTCTTATAAAAGTTATTGGTCTAAGACCCAACTCTCCCCTTAAAACAGACTCAAAGCCACACCTGTGAGCCTCCTGTAGCGGCGTGAAGCACTGCACATCCCAATCTTCGGGCAGAGGAATTGTGATAACTGGAACAGTATTGAAAGCAGGGTTAATGAAACAAAATACAGCCTTTGAAAGCAGCATCAACAATGCTCTGAATTCACAGCACTCACATTTCTCTTTTGGAAACTCAGCAGGAAGCACAGTGAGCAATGCATTGATCAGCTTGCAGAATCCATGCCAGACCCTTCAAGCAAAAAAGAGCCAGTAAGCATGCAATGTTTTCAAGGCAAGACTGCTCAAAAATTAAATTGTGGGGTTTAACATTCCATAACTGCACAGCGGGTTATGAGGGACGCTGTAGCGGAGGGCTCCAGATTAATTTTCACCACCTGGTGTTCTTTATTGTGCATACGGAGCACAGTACAGGAGGATTTTTGCATGCCGCCATTTCCAGAATGCGGCTGCTGTGGTCGCAATCAGAATGAACACCTCCTCTCTTGTAACATAATAGCCACTTCAAGAAACTCATGCAGTGTTAAATTTTACATAATGCTATCAGGTTTTGAGAGATAGCAGTTTGGAAAATACAATGTGCCCGGAGTCCCCTACTAAGAGGGTACTGCAGTGGGGGACTCGTGATTAATTCTCACCATCAGGGGTTCTTAACCCTTTGCGGTACGGTGTTGGGCAGGGCAAGACAACGCAAGACGGCCGTAGCGGTCCGCTGTCGGGCACCGCCCGACAAGGGGGTTCGGGGGTTAAATTTCGCGGTTTTTCTCACTGCGATTCGTGTGCATGCTTTGTATACACGATGCGCCATCTCTTGAGGGATAAATAAACTTTGTTTGTTGAAGTTTACTTCTCTTTGCTCTAGGGTGCAGCACAATGTTCAGCACGGCTTCTGGATACCAGAGCGTTCTCACTTGCGCGCGGAACAGCACGTTCGCGCGCAATAAACACGATTCGCCATCTCTTGAGGGATGAGCAAACTTCGTTTGTTGAAGTTTACTTCTCTTTGCACTAGGGTGCAGCACAATGTTCAGCACGACTTCTGGATACCAGAGCGTTCTCACTTGCGCGCGGAACAGCACGTTCGCGTGGTTCGCTGAGAAGCATGACCACTTTTTCATAACGTGCGTTTTACGGTGGCGCATTTAGTGAAAGCTTCTAGATGTTTCCATTGTCAATAGCTTTATTTTGAGGCGCACACAGCTGCAGAATCATGCTGAGAAAGAGCAGCGACACCTGCAGTACCGCCACAACCTCTTCCAACAGCTGGTGGGTGACGTGAGGGCTATAGAGCCAAAAATCGGGGCCCGTCTGCGTGGAAGAAGTGCGAAGAAATGCTAGATGGGAGGAGCCACTTTATCTACAAGCTCCCAGGCCGAAATAAAAAAGACTGCTGTTTGTAGCGATCGAAAAACAAACGGAGGCAGGAGGCAAACTGTGTTTTTATGCAAAACCTGCAGTAACAACCCTGGCCTGCACCCAGAAAAATGCTTCGAGCAGCATCACACGCTGCTCAAATATCGGTAGAGGAGTTGCCTGCAGAATGCAAAAGAAAAAAATAAATATCCTATGAGTTTTTCGTCCACAGTTTGTGGTTTTCATCGCGGCGCTATAAACTGGCAAAATAGTTTCGGACCGGGACAGGCGGAAAGTGGGTAAAAGCTTCGGACTGCAAAGGGTTAAATGTGCACCAAATGCACGGTGCACGAGCACTTTTGCATTTTGCCCCCATTAAAATGTGGCTGTGGCAACCAGGAATCGAACCTGTGACCTTGTGTTTAGCAGTGCAATGCCATAGCCACTATGTCACTGCAGCAGGTTTAGAATTATCAGAAGAGTCAAATTACTAGGTGATGCAGAAAAAAAAGGTAAAGATACAGTGCTGCTTTCAATACATTAGCTGACCAATCTTTCAGATTTGAAGGGGACAGTAAGAGCGTCCAAAACAAACGGCAGCCTGAAACAACAAATCTTGAAGAATAATAAAGAAAAAGAAAAAGAAAAAAAGAAAAAAAAGAAAGAGGCAATTTTATTGCCTTTTAGGCTGCCAGCAGCCAGAAAACGGTTATTGTACTTTTGCACAGCCTTGCGTTAAAGTGTGACTATATGTTATTTTCGTGCATATAATACACACCATAAGTTTAAAAAATTTACCAGTAAAGTTGGGGTGCAGGCTATATGCGACTTTTGCCTTAATGGCTTCGCGATAGCACGGCGCGCACTGCCGTGAAGCCACACCTCAAGGCAAGCTTTGCCGCCATTCAAGTTTTGTTATCTCCTAGGGAACCCCACCCCGCGTGTTGAAGCTCCCATCTCACCACCTTAATGGTCGCCCATTCTGCTCCTCTTTACGGCTTGCTATTTTGCATTTAGTAGTTAGCAAAATCTTTAGGCACCAACGTTCAGTACATCGCCAAGCTGCGATCATATGATACGTTTTCCAGCCGCTAGATACCAGGTAAACAAGGAAAGGCGCGAGGCGTGCGCGATCGAGAACAGTAGCCGTCTGTCGCAGCAGCTTCCCCGCAATACTTGGCCTCCCGTCTCACATGAAAACGCTGGCGGTCGCTCAGTCTTCTATCCGGTACCAGCAAATCTCGTCGCGGCTCATCGCAAGTCGCATTCACAGCTATCGCCACCAACCCTACTGCAATAATCACCTTCACCTATCTGTTTTACAGTGTGTGGGGCATAGTGCCGTTGGAAGCGTACTGCACACATTTAGTAGCCAATAACCCAAACGCGCCGCCATTCCCTACAGCAAGTGAGCATCATGTTTTGCTCTGGCGGCATCATATTCTGGCGTTGCCCACTAGTTTGATTTCGTTTAAGCTTTCCGTTGCCATCCAAAAACATTAAGCAATAGGAAAACGACAACGTGTGGCTCGGGCCTCACAGGCCCCACCAGTTCAGCACGTGTCAGCGTCTCATGCTGCAATGATTTGTGCACTGCTTCGCATTACAAATATGTCAATTACAGATGAGTCAGTTAAATTTTTTAGTGACTTCAGATCGTATGTTTTTTTTTCTTCTTTTTTTTGCAGAACAGATGAACGAGGTTCTACTGTACTTCCAGTCTTGCGAACAGTCTTGGATATGGCATTTATGACATGGGTAGGTTATAAGGTTGTGTGGCGGCACTATAGTTGACAATACTTGCCAACTCTTGAAAGTATAGAAGGCTCTTGAGGCCTAGTGACTTCTACATTCTCAGATCAGACCAGAACTGTCAAGCACAGTGCCAGCCACAGCTTTACACACTGACTCCATTACCATATTTACTTGTGTAGGCCTGCACTTTTGTATTTTTGACAGGGTGCAGGCCTTACCCGTGGCAGGCTTATGGCTGACAACTGACTATCACCACTTTTAATCAATCATTCTTGTGGCTTCCGCTGCCCTCGTCTTTTGATGAGCTTGCCTCATCGGTGCCCCTATCAAAGCTCGTTGCCCCAGTGCCAACCATACTGTTGGGCATTCCCGTTCGTTGGAGCTCGACAATGGCCTCGAACAAAACTGTACGCCATGCGTTCAATATCCACGCACTTTTAGCAGCGGTGCCCTTCATGCACCCGAATGCACGATGCAGCTAAACAATGAGCTGCAGCGCAGCCAACAGCATGTATGATCTATGCCGCATGACCCGGCGGGATACCACAAAGTGATAGCAAGGGCTTTCTGTGTTTTGCCTACGGTGATGAGGATGATGCCATAGTTTACAGGACAGTAGCCTAGTGCTATCTAGTAGTAGCCTGCAGAAATTAACCAGTACGCAGCATGACCACAGAGACCGTGTGGTGTGTACTAGCCCGATCTCGGGGATCATGCATGTGGATGTGCACATGTGGGGAAACACCTTTTTCAAAAGTCTCGCGCTCCAATTGGGGGTTGTGGGCCTTACACGAGTAAATATGATAATCACAAGAACAATGTCCTCAAAACTTTATAGGCAGATTGTACTTCATTCACAAAGAAAGTATTGAAATGTACGTCAGGTATATATTTGCTCAAAATAAAGACTGGTGCCCTGCTCAAAGCAAGAGTAGCTAGTTGGCCAAGCAGGTATTCACAGGTACAATGACAACCAATAAGCTGTAACACGACATAACCTCCTTGCTTAGCGACAGGCTGATAGGCGACTTCTGCAAAGAACACAGGCCTCAAAGGCGCCACAAACACCCAAGTCTACACAATACCAAAGCAATCACACGTCAATCTTAGCTGCCCTAAAGAGCCAGGTTTCCTTGACTGCCTTCAAGGGCATGCATGGCTGGAAATTGAACCATCTGCTGTAGAACAACACACACCATTGCACAGAAGGATTAATTGCTTGCCACCAAAATGAAGTCTTATAACACAAAGATGGCACAGACGAAGGCCTTGCAATAGTTTAAGCCACGAGAATCAGGGGAACTGAGTGGCTGACTATTTATAGACAACTACCTGAAGCCAATGGACAATTAAGCCATGGAAAGTGTAGGAAAGCAATCTTGTCACTCATTGCCCAGCGAGGGTTTTGACTACGGCAGCCTTGAGGTAGCATGTGAGGGAGAGTTCACATTGGCCAGTTGCCTGCTTTTAAGATCTTGCACTATATGATGCCTGTCGTTGAAAGGATGTTCTACACAAGCCACTATTGACGGGAGTGGCACTGGCTAGCACTCCCACGTCTAGACACACAGATGCCCAGGAAAGTGGACGAAAGAAGGAAGGAAGAGGGGGGGGGGGGTCATCCACCACTGTAGAGCACTGCAAGTGTCATGCAAAGGATGTAGGCTTGGCGTCTACTGATGGCAAGTTCACATTTTTTCCCCCTTTATTAAGAATACTAAGATCATTGCAAATTTATTTTGCATTAATTATTTCCACATTTCAATTCAGAAAAAAAAAGAACAACAGTTAACTTAGTTATGCTTTGCTTGGCTTCACTGTCTGTTGGCTTCATATGACTGATACAGCTAGGTGACACTGAACTTGTCATGTCAAGGGCCGGTATTTTGTAGCGATGCGTTATGCTTTATTGTATACTAGTCTTATCAACCACCGCTCACGGCCGGCTGATCCCGTTGATAACGTGGGCAGACCGTCGCCCTGACCACTGACCAAGCGCGAATAGCGCGAAAAGGCACTAGCATCAGAAAGGCATCGCTACAAAGGCCAAAGACCCCTAGAATGCTGCAAGATTCACATGCTGAATACCAATACATTTACACATTTAGGGACTCAAACGAGGAGCTACAATGAAATTTTAGGATGCAGAACTTTGCGTTTGCCATTTTACAGCTACGCTTGGACTCTTGGGGTGGTAGCAAGAAATTTGGTGAGGCCCTCTACTCTTACCACCTTCGCTAGCTCTAACACATGTTCAGACTGTGCAGCTAAACTACCCATCCTCAGCCTACAACGAAATGTCACAAGTGTAGCCTCATTGCTGTTCTTGGCTGCCACAGTGCAACTTTTATGCTTCATCTCGTCCGTACAAGGGAAGCTGCTGGAGAGAGAGAGAGAGAGCACTCACTGTGGCTTTCGAACGAAAGGCTCACTGTGCAGCAGCTCCTGTTTGTGCAAAAGCCAGTCAAGGACCAGCTTTACCACAGGCACGCTGCAGCAGTCACGCATGTCTCGAGGGTCCTGGAGCGCATGCATGGGCAGCAGGAAAGCGTGCAACATGCTTGCTGCAAGATATAAAAATACACACTCCAGTAAGGAACGACACTTGGTGCAAAAAAAAAAAGCAATGTTAGAGGGACAGAATGATGCAAAAATAGGCTAGTAAGCACCTTATAATAACACAGTAACTGTCTATATTTTCTTTTGTAACGTTCATTGCAAGCATAGGCAAAAAAAGAACTTGCAAGACAAGGAATATTTTCCTTTAAACGCCACAACCATTCATAGTGACACACATTGCACCACACTCTATCCCTATGCCACAGCAATAACATCTTTTAGATTTGGTCAAACCCTGGCTGTCTTGCTGTGCTGAAGCTACTGCCATCAAAACCAAGTTTCAGTCTAAATAAATGTCTGAAGAGGAAATATGTCAATTCTGTGCCTGCATTTTCTAAACTATGAGCGTAGCAGCCAGGGAACTACCCTTAGCAAAGAACATTTTGAACACATCACATCATTGAAATGAGGGACTTTTTACAGTGAAATGGCAGATGTAACAAAAAATTGTGCTTAATCCTCAAGCACCTTGCATTCATTACCAGTGCCCTCGCTTGGATGATCGAAGAAAAAAAAAAAGGTTATATGAGCAATACTACTACTTCTATGGCAAGAAGAAAAATATGGAGAAAATAGTCGCTGCACATTCCAGCCCTACAGGTCGGTCGGTCAATATTTATTTCACCGAACATCATCAGTGCAAAAGTGGGATGGCAAAAACGCTGCAAATAATGTAGCTTAAAATATCACCATCCACCCAGTGTTATAAAGAAAAAGGGTGGTGTTGAAGCTTGAGGCAGAAGACCCTTGCTTCTTTACAAGGCAAGTGGATGCAACTATGACTAATTTTGCAGCATTTAATGCTTTTATCAAGAATTGGTGAATATTTACAGTGGAACCTCGATGATACAATCACGGCTAATACGAATTTTTCTGCGGTCCCGGCCGCGCCCCATTACTTTGCAACGTGCTAGAAAACGGTTGTTACGAATCGATTTTCGACCCGCGTCGGTTGATACGAATAAATGCCGCCCCACCGACGGCCGCGAAAGAGAACAGCGCGCAGTCACGCACTTTCTCCATTTTTCTTTTGGTGCGGAGGCGCGGACGCGACGCCGGACAGCGCGGAGGCCGCGAATGGGCGCGAAGAGTTCGAAGCGGTGGCGCTTTTGGTGCTTTTGTGCTTTTCCTCCTTTTCCACGTGCCATCGGGCAGAGTGGCTGCCGTGCTTCGGGCCGCGTTCTTTTTTGCGCCATTTTGCCTAGTCGCAGCGAGCTATGTCTACCGAGATACGAACTCAGCTGATTCGCGCGGCCGTACGCCGAGGCGCGGGAGCCTCCGTTGGCGAGTCTTCCGTCGGCTGCGTTATCGGTGCCGATGGCACAGGGCGATTGTGGGTTTCGCTGCTGGAGTCACACGGTGCAAGATAGCGCGGCACGTAATCCGATTATGGTGCAAGGTTGCGCTCGTTCAGTCAGGTGCTCCTCCGTTTCTCCCGCTAATCGCCGTATTTTTCTTGCCGTAGGAGCGCTTCTGTATTCCGAAGGCGTGCTTCGTCCAAAGTTTATTCGCCAAGGAGCGACGATCCATCACTAACCTGGGAGTTCTCAGTAATCCGAATTCTGTGTGTCAAGTGAAGACGCCGGCGTGGTTTACGAAGCAGACAACTGCGGTTGCCATCTTGCCCCTGCCACAGCAGCAACCAATGGAGAGACTCCTTTCAGCACGGCAGCCAATCGGAGGCCCGCTTTTATCAGAGGGCCCATGTGACTACCTATCGCAGACCCGCGCTTCTTTGGTGTTTGTGCGTTTTTTACAAGTTGGCGACGACGGACGAATTGAGAAGCGGAACGGCGAAACTTTGAGCTTTCGAACGATACCAAGATGGCGGCGCTCGGTGGCGGGAAATACGAGATATGGCTCCGTGAACTGCGGTGATTTTGCGCAATTTAAAGCTGTTTTCTCGCTCTGTGCACTGACGAATTAAACTTTTTCGGGCACTTTCAGTGCGTTTTCAGCCAAACCATTTTGATGCAGCGTAGATTAGGCGTTGCAGATACCCAAACGCGTGGTTTTCAAAAATTGATCTTTCTCGCGATTTTCGCGAACTGATCCCCGCGTCCCCCCTTAATTTAGCTAGTTTTAATTGTGTTTCGATGATACGAATTTCGGCTAATACGAATATTTCTCGTGACCCCGCGTGATTCGTATCATCGAGATTCCACTGTACTTGTTTTACCAAAGTAGGTAATTTTGTGACATGCTGCAAAGATGTCAAACTACAGCAATTATTGGTGGGAATACAAAAGCAGCACTTCCCCTTCAAGTTGGGCTTCTTTCTGGTCACACAACATGAGACAATAGCTACCAACAAAGCAAACAAGCATCGGCTGTTTTTCACTCCATGTGTTTTGTATTTCTCCTCTGCAGTGTTGTCTGCTTCACAGGCTACGAGTGAAATCCCTGCCACTTGTAGAGCTGCATGATCGATCACCTCATGGTGCCTATATCAAACCCTGTTCACAAGAACTTCGATATCACATCAATGTGAAACACTGCATTTACGTATGTAATGTCCGCTTTCCCTAGGTGATTCTCTCTTGCTGACACTGCCTCAATTGACAATGACTGCTTCTTGCTTACTGGCAGTAGAGAAGTGCTCCACAGTCAATCTACTTGCCTGTATTTAAGCCTATAGTCCATAGTCATGACAAGTAACTGAAGACTATTCTCAACAGTCGCAGAAATGCGACTCCTAAGTGCCACATAATTATAAACAAATGAAGTTTCCTTGATGCATACTGCTTATAGAGTTTTGCTTCTGTTTAGACTCCCTCTCTATTGATGAGCAGTGGCAGGCAGTAACAGTCAAATTACCGTATCAGTTTACGCTGATGAACTTCTGTGGCGCACACACTGCAAGAGTTTGGCTCTGTGCATGATGTATGATGAAGTGCACACTCTGTGGTCACACATCAGTGCACCATGCTCTACGACTGCCATCTCACGCTAGAAGTGGGCATAATCAGGTGGTGGGCAGGTTAACAAGACATTGGCACTAAGCAGAACCAGTGGAAAGTGAAACCAACACACACTGCAGGGTGAGCCCAGTGTTTCTATGATGAAAGTTCCGACTGACTGAAGCTAGAATAAGCTGTCATATCCTTCCAGTGGCAAAGCTGACCATTGCCCTCTACCCAGTTTTCGTAAAGGTATCCTTTCCATCAATGTTGGTAAATATTTTTTTTTTGACAAGGTTTATTTTTAGTGAAAGTCGCTAAGTGATGATGACGATGACTTGCTTGATATTTACTCTTATTTTTTAATTGTTCCCTTAGACAATTCCCCCTTATTTTTTAAACTATAGCTTCATATTACGTCTTCTGGTGGCGAGTCAATGGTGTGAATGTAAAAAGGGAAAAGAACTGCCGCAGATTTTCTAAAATAGTATCAGATCATAAAATTGTGCTTTGCCTAGAAAAGCAGCTTTGGTGCACCGAGATGGCTCACTAATAAGCTCTTCAGTATGTCTTTAGAAGCAGTGACAAATGGAGGCACATGTATGTCACTTGGAATAAAATGGGGACGAGGCATTTAACTTAGCAAAAGTGCCTTGAGTACCGTATTTTTCCAAAACACAGCTTTTTTCCAAAATTTTTGGCAGTGCATCTTATATATTGTTTTTTTTTTTTCTGGCAAATTCTGAATTGATGTTGATTAGGTTTTTGTTTTTTCAACCTTTACAGCGGTACATTACTAATGATGTGTCCTAAATGTGATACTGAACCGTCAACCTGCCAAAAGTAGAGTGCCATAACGAAAAAGAAAAAAAAAGAACAAAACAAAAATAGGAGAGTGCAAAAAAACCACTGCTCTGCGAGTTTTCAGATCGTGGAGGCAGCGAGGGTTTCGGAGGCCGTGGGTTTTTCGGAGGCCACAAGCAGTAGGTTAAAATGGCTAAGTATGATAGCTGCATTGCTTAGCGAGCATATACATATATTCCCGCTGTACCCACTAGCAATTGTAAAGTCCCGGGCGGGCGGGAGTGCGCGGCGTGGTACGCGGCCTCTCCCCTCCCTACCCTTCCCCCGAAGCCTTGTGGCCCGGTGGGCGCACGTGGAGTTGAACGAAGTTCAGCGAAGTGGGTCTGCGATGCGTGGAGTGCGGTTTTGGTGGCTACAGTCACTGCAGGGTTTTGCAAAGCAGGCCACTAGATTCATCAGCGCCCGAGCACAACAGAAGCAGCGACAACATCGATTCAGAAGCCAAAGGGGATGTCCCAGCGATGCTACCGCCAGAAATTGCCGAACTTTTTGACAGCACGTCGGAAAACGAAGACTTTCAAGGTTTTCAGTAAATGTTTCTCCTGCATTTATGCGGGATGTTTCTTAAAGGGACACTAAATGGAAAAATTATTTCTTCTGTATCAGTAGATTACGCTTCCACAATAACGAAAACACCCCTCTTACCGCGAGAAGCCGCTTGGTAAGCCAGAAAGAAACAAAAAACACAGAGGCGAGTGGTGACACCACCTTGAAGTTCCCGCAGCAGCTCACCGTGATGTCATGGATTTTGATAGAGTCTTCTAGGTCCCAGTTAATTCTTTAGGAGTAAACATTGATTACGTTGTGTTCTAAAGGAGCCCAAGACTGAATATGGCAAGTTCCGCAAACTTTTACTGAACCAACGTGGCCCAAATACGAAAAATTTCTTCAGAAGCCGTGACGTCACACTGAAGTGCTGACGTTGGGGTTTGCGCGCGAAATAAAAAAAAATGAACTTTGAGCTTCATTTTCTCTTCTAATAATTGACATACAGCAGTGTAGTTAACGACAGCAGAGTTTTCGAAGAATACTTTTAAAGTCTAAGTTGATTTATTGTTTTGCTTTAGTGTCCCTTTAACTCTTTCCCTACCAAGGGGAAAAAAGATGTTTTTTGTATGTTACGGTAGATGTTTTTTCTGAAGGAACTACTGCACTCAATATTTAATGTAATACATATACAGAAAGCAAAATAAATATACTTTTCATGCATAAAAGTTTTACTAACGAGATGTATGTCATAAAAAAAAGATCTAAATTGTTAAAATCAAGATTGTGCGATAAAACTGAACAAAGTTTGTAAAGACACGCTTGGTATCTACTAAGAAAAAAAGGTTACAAAAATTATGAGATATACAAAATGTACTGCCGTCTATTAGGTACTATCTCGGAAAAAATCGAAATTTTGCATTGAACAGGTATTCCACTACAAAAATTTAACTGCAAGCACTACAGTTGGGCATGCCAGGCTGCAGCCGCCGATGTTCCGGGATGGTTTGCGTCATCGTCGCTTTCAGATTCAAAGTCCGACAAAAAGTCAGCGTCCTCCGACTTGCTGCTATTCAATGTATTGATAAGATCAGCCGCAGAGGCAGCAGAATCGCGATATCTGCAATCTTCCGAAGCGTGCGCACCGTTTCCGGTGCTGGACATTTTTGCGTTCTGCTTTGACGATCGCGAAACTTCAGAGCGCGTTTAAAAATCACCGCCTGGCGGGTAAAAAAGCGAATTGCTTAGAAAACAAAAATATTATTACGATACCATGATACGAATTTCGGCTAATACGAATATTTTTCATGACCCCGTGAGATTCGTATCATCGAGATTCCACTGTATAGGCGAGTCTTATACACAGGTGCGTCTTATATACTAATTCTTTCTTCAAATCTTGCAAAAAGCAGGGGTGTGTATCATACAACGGTGCGTCTTATACACCGGAAAATACAGTAATTCTGCCAGAGGACTTACTGGCTATTAACGTCACAAAAATGTCTCTGAAGATATTGCCATGACTCCAAAAAGGCAAAGTTGTCATTAAGGTGGCTAAAAACTCCCTAAATTTAATTACATTCTCTCTAAGTGACCAACACTACTTTCAATGAACACAGAGGAGACACGCACCGACTAGGTCGAGCAGGAGGTGTTGGGCCTTCTTGTGCGGGGGGGCGGCGACAGTGCTTGAGTCAGTCGTGCTGGGTGCCTGCGTTGTGCAGTGCTGCTGGCTGAACATGCAGATGGCCACCATCTGCAGCAGCTGCCATGTGTCCAGCTTTTCCACCATCACCAGCGCAGGCAGGCTGCTCGTCAGAGAGCTCAGCACACCCTCGGCTCGGCTCATCTCTGCACCAAGCAATGGTGGCGAAGTGTCTTAGGCAAAAACTCCACAAGAGAGATATTGCAAGGGCAAGGCAGTGTTCCATAATTTAAGTTTTTATTTTTTAACTATAGGTGCGCGAATAGTAATTTTCGAGACCAAATCGAATATCGAATATATCTTTAAATAGTTTTCAAATACCGGACTGGCATTCTTTTTACCACTACTCTTGCATTCTTTTTACCAGGACATTATTGCTAAAAACAATTTTCAATTTCTTGCCGAATTCTAGTGCTATGAAAACAGTGTACTGTTGTTCTTAAAATACAATGTGCTCAAAAAAAAATTTTTTTTTCTACTCCTGCTATTGTATGTGCTTTTGCGGATGTTGAAAAAAAAACAAAAAAAACACCGACCCCGTTTGATTTTTTATTTATTGGTCACTAATATGATTATGATTCTTTCTGTTGATTGTTATTTTCATGTAATCTATTTTTATTTTATTTTATTATTTTCATGTACTAATCCATCTTTTATGCATGTAAAAGTTCAAACATTATATTCATGCTTTGTTACTGGTGCCTGGGTGCATTAATTTGTGTACTTTTTGTATGGGCCCGAACTAGCAAATTGCTAAGGGCCCAGATGCTTTTGTCACCCGTTTTTGTATGCATCTTCCGCAAAGTAAATAAATTGAATTGAATTGAATTCCCTACCGTGCCAATTGGGCATCGTCTAATATAAACCTATCTCCACAGTACTATATTTACAATGTTAGCAAGTTTCTGTCATTACACAGAACGTTATGAAGCATTGCTTGTTAAAAGCAGAAATGGAGCATAGGAGCAAATAAGCAGTTGTTCACATACTGGAGACTTATTGGTGAGTGCGAATGGTAGCAGTTTAGCTGTAAAAGTCTGGCTCCCTGAGCAACGTAGCATGCTCCACTAACTAGTTTCTCGTGTTCTATATCTACTACGACTGCCAGAATTAAATTTGTCGCACATTTGTTCCACTTTTATGCTTGATCACGCACAGTTGGTGATTTGAAATAATCGAAAAATATTCGCATTTATGAATAGTGACTATTCGATTCGACCAAACTGAATAGGATAATATTCAATTCCTTACTCAGAAACTTGCAAATATTCACACACCCCTATCTTTAACTCGGTGTCCATGTGGCAGCCACTGAACAGATATTGACTGTGCACAGACTGCCACACAGCATTGAGGAAGAGGGAGGGAAGCTACTAGCAGAAATGCTGTTGGGACAATAATATGTCTTCAGTGCAGGTTGAAAAGGTTACTGTTACTACAGCAGAACTTCATCAGTATTTTTATTCTTCTCCCAATTTGAACACCTTGGTGTACACAGTCGGAGGAAATGCATTTCGATGAGCTGAGCCTCCGTCACTTCAATGCTAAAAGTGCCATGCCTGGCAGCTCGAAAGTCCCATTGAAGTAGCAACAGAGGCATTGGATGTGGCATTGCAGCCAATTACAGGAGTGGGGAGAAATATATGCACAACAAAATACGGCCTTACACTTAGTCTCACTGGATAGAAGAAGGCTCTCTCCTTCAAAAGGAGAGGGAACCTGTTGTTGAAGTGTGCACATGCAATGCTGTAAATGTCGCTTTGTTGGCCCCTGCCATCCACGATGCCTCTTTCATCTTAAAGGGCCCCTAAACAACCTCCGATATTTTTTGAACATTTCAAGTAAACATGTGCATCGACTTCAGAATGCCGTCACGATCAACGATGCCAAACGCGGCAGCGCTACATGCCGTGGGCGCCGTGGCATGTAGCGCTGCCGTGCTCCTCTTGGAGAGGAGCACAATGCCGTGCTCCTCTCCGGGCCTTTCCGGTATCCCCAGCGGTCGTCGTGACCTCACCAGGGTGCATCTGGTGATGTCAACGGGGGCGACGGTGTCGATTAGTCGAGCAACACCCTACGACTTCCGGTTATAACCTGCTAGCAGGTACAGTCGCCAACCGATTTCTTTGGACTCCGAAAATTTGGACTTGTTGAATATTCCGGACTTCATAAATGCATCGTCAGGGTTCCCATAGAGCTAATGCATTTTCGCAACCGATTTTTCGGACGAATTTAGGCTCCTAAGTTCGATTTTCCGCACTAAATCACTCGTTCCGAGCCATGCCACCACCTGTTCTTGAAAGCCGCCATGTTGGATTTTCCGCTGGCTTGCCCAGGCTTGGCTTCCAGTGGCCCGCTGTATAGCCTCCAAGATTGGGACACGATGAGAGCGTGTGTCATCCTCCGGTCTCAGAGACCATACCCCCTCTTCCTTAGCTGACAAAACGCTCTAGGGGACGGCAATTTTTTTCTTCTATTCGGTCAGTACTATCGTCATAATCACTTTGAGAAGTCCGTTTTTATTATTATTATTTTTTTTAATTTCGGCTGATATTTTTCACATGGTGTGCGCGCCTCAAAGACAGGTATGGCTTCGCATTAGTGTCATCGGCACCACCTCCTGTGCCTTCGCGAGAGCCAAGTAGTGCGGCGAGAGCCAAGTGGTGCGAAGTGTAGCTTCCGCAACGCGCCTTCGCTGAGCCCCGTTACATTAGCAAGATTACACTTCTCCGCTGGACTATGCGCCGAATGGGAATGAATTATTGAAATCAACTTTATTCAAGGTCCTGCCAAATGGGAAGGCCGAAGCGAATGACGCGCTGCCGAGCTGATCTCGGAGGCCATGTGCGAAGTAACGGGGCTTGTTTCTTCAATCTCAATGGCAATCTCCGCTAGCAGAGATCGCCAACCCAGTGACGCTCTTGTTGACTGTATGCGGAGACGACGTCAGTCTTGCGCAAATCCAAGCAAATCTGATCACCTCTAAGCGTAGTATGAGGCAGGGCATTATTAAAGATTTTTTATGCCACTCTAAGCCTAATAAATTTTCTTTTTTGGGGGGAACAAGTTTTTCAGACTGTTTGATTTTTCTGATTATTTTTCGGTCCCTGTGAAGCCCGGACAATCAGTCGGCGACTGTACGCGTGCTCCCTGCTCTTTCTTATCTTGCTCGCTTGTGCGCACTTGCGAATCGGTAATTACAGCCTGCAACACAAGTGCCAAATCGCTCGCGTTCCAACACAGTTAAGCTTAGCGGTCTGATTAGCTGCGTGAACAGAGTCAGACAGTGTTGGCCTTCCTAGATGTGCGCGCAACACAGGGTCCGTAGCACCACGCTTCGCATGAGCACGGGCCGGCATGGCAGCAACAGCGGGTAGCCGAGAAGCGCTGAGTCGCGGCTAAGGCCTGTCCACGTTACCGGCACGGTAACTCGCTGCATGCCGTTTGCCATTCGACGGCACTTTGGTCGCAAACGGCGAGATTTCCTTGCCATAGAGAGGATAATACCGGGACCCATTTGTGCAGCAGCCTCACCGCCACTGATCACTGAATGGCGCCGATATCGTCGCTAGGCCTTCTCCGGTTCACTTCAGAGCTAAAGCGGACGGCGCTTCGGAATGAATCGCCGACACTCACAAGCCGCTATATTTTCCTACCACTGTCGTCGCTCTTTGCAACAACTGTACACCAAGAACAAAATATGCTGATATTAGCGGCGCCGTCGGCTGCGATGCGAGCACAGCTGAGCTGGTCGTATGCCGTCGGTAGCCGTGCACTGCAGCAGAGCTCGACAAGTATCGGAGCTCTCGTTCGTGTTTAACGTTTGACAGTGGATATAGTTTTTCATACAATGTACAATTTACGCATCATTTTATCTAGCAGAAATTATTTTGCTTGGAACAGAAGCTGCAGCCGATGTTTTCGTCGCTGGTGGCGGAGTCGCGCAGCTTCGCGGTCGTCGATTGGCCCGTTGATCGTGCTGCGCGCGGTGCGCCGGCCGAACTCCCGTCTACTTTGGACACCTCTCGCGCGGAAGATGTTCTACGGCACTGGAGGCCGTCTTCGCCGTAGAAATGATGTATTAATAACCTCGACTATACGACGCAATTTTATGCCGACCTGCCTCGTACGACGCCTCTCAGGTACCGTCCGTGGGGGGGGAGGCAGAGTTCTAAGCAGACGTAGGCTGGCACATAAGCACACTGCAGGCGGCAGCTAACGGGGGGTGTGCAATACCATATTTACCCGAATGTAACGAGGGGCGACCTCCCAGTCATGTGAAATAACCAAAATAAAATTGCTAATGTAACGCGAGATGATCGGAAAAAGAAATGGTACCTTTATTCAAGGAATCACAATTCAGAAACGTTCTCTTCACTCATCATGGTCGTCTGAAGAGGAAACGGAGCTTTCCTTGGGTGGTCTTCTCTGGCAATTACTTTTGCAAAATTTTGCGTGACTCGGCACTGAAAGCGTCCCCGACAAGTGTTTCTGGCGCAGTCCTAAGCTTGCAATCAGCGTTAAGAGAGGTGTCGGCAGTATACTTCGAGGGTGCCGGGACGAGCTGAGTCTCGCAAAAGCGAAACTATCTCCAAAAGTGATTGTCCGAGAATTGTCATCGTCCGTACCGACAAGCTTGTTTGAGATTTAAGTACAGTAGAACCTCGCTGGTACGTTCCCACTTAGTACAATTTCCCAGCTCTTACGTTCGCAATCGCGAAAAATAAACATAACCCCAGTCGTATGATACGTTCTGCAGTGAAAAATTATCATTCAAGTGCGCAAAAAGGCCGCTCTCATGTGCTTGTGAAGCGCTAAGTGGCAGACGGCCGGCGTGCAGCTTCTCTGCAGTGCTCAATTTCCTCCTTCCGCGACTTCTCTGCATTGCTCGTTCGCCCCCGCGGCTTCTCTGCAGTGCTCAATTTCCCCCCTCCGCGACTTCTCAGCATTGCTCGTTCGCCCGAAGTGACGAAGCGCGGCAGCAGCGGCGAGCGAATTGACCTTTGCGCTACCTCGCCCCTCGCTTCAACGCGAACTACTAAGCGACGAAAACAGCGCGCGGCGGACTCCCCGTCGCAGATCGCTTTCGAAATAGGGCCAACGCGATCGTATAGCCGAAGTGGATCGTCGCAGAATAGACACTGTTTCAGTCCACTGAAACTCTTCCGTGTTGCTTTGCTGGCGAAAATCCTCTCCTTCTGTTTGCGCCAGTACCGCACGCAAGTTTTGGGTTCTCCGAATGGTACCGCAAATTTAGTGCCGTACTCGATTCTAATGCACAAGCGCAGTACACTCTAGTGCGGCAGGAGCCGCACTAGAGTGTACTATATTGGGGGTGTGGGTCCAACGAAGGCTCCCGCTGAGGCTTTCTTTATTGAAAAGTTGGTGGCGCCACCGTCACTTTCTCCCGAATAAGCGGCCCCGCACGCCGGCCGAACACTTGTCGCGTCGGAGACCCTACCGCAGCTGCATGGAGCTTTTACAGGTGGATACTCGGTGGCATTGCAGATGACACTGTCCTATTCAGCAACAATGGAGACGAATTACAGCAAATGATTGAGGACCTTAACCGAAAAAGTGTAAGAGTGGCGTTGAAGATGAATATGTAGAAGACAAAGAGAATGTTCAATAGCCTGGCAAGGGAACAAGAATTCAGGATCGCCAGTCAGCCTCTAGATTCTGTAAAGGAGTACGTTTATCTAGGTCAATTACTCACAGGGGACCTTGATCACGAGAAAGAAATTTACAGAATAAAATTGGGTTGGAGTGCATACAGCAGGCATTGCCAAATCCTGACTGGGAGCTTACCACTGTCGTTGAAAAGAAAAGTGTACAATCATTGCATTCTAGCGGTGCTAACATATGGGGTTGAAACTTGGAGGTTAACAAAGAAGCGCGAGCACAAGTTAAGGACCGCACAAAGAGCGATGGAACGAAAAATCTTAGGACTAACGTTAAGAGACAGGAAGAGAGCGGTGTGGATCAGAGAACAAACGGGGACAGCCGATATTCTAATTGACATTAAGAGGAAGAAATGGAGCTGGGCAGGCCATGTAATGCGTAGGATGGATAACCGGTGGACCATTAGGGTTACAGAATGGATACCAAGAGAAGGGAAGCGCAGTCGAGGACGGCAGAAAACCAGGTGGGGTGATGCAGTTAGGAAATTGTGCAGGCGCAAGTTGAATACACTAGTGCAAGACAGGGTTAATTGGAGATCACAGGGAGAGGCCTTCGTCCTTCAGTGGACATAAAATATAGGCTGATGATGATGATTCGGTGGCGGTAACACTGGTGTTATTCCCCACTGATCTTTTGTAAATAAAATGGAAAAACAGCGGCGGAAAGAATGCAAACGACGCAACAACGAGGGTGCATCGAGCAGATGACAGCTACTCAGCCCGTGAGCGTGCCTCAGCCAATGAGCGCTGCCGAAATAGCCGGAGTCAACGTTTATTGGCCAGAGATTCAGAATAAGGCGACGGCAGCGCCGCCACAATTTCCACGTTTTTTTGCTTCACCCTTGGCGCTTGCCAAGGCGTTGGCTGGACCCTCCCCCAATCTAGTACATTTCAGCCGTACTAAATTAGCTGTACAGTCGCGCCGCTTCTGCTGGTGGCAGCTGATGCAAGGTTTATTGCAAGGCTACACGCTGCTCAGTAGTGCGCAATTCGCGATAGCTGCAGTCGGTAGTGGTAGCATGCAGCCGAGCATGGCGTCAAGGAAGCGCAAGCCTTTGTCGATTACGGACAAGCTGAATATCCTAGCAGTTGTCGACAGGAACCCAAAGAAGAAGCGAATCGACATAGCGAACGAACTTGGACTGCCAGCTTCTACTGCGAATACCGTCGTGTCGAAGTGGAAAGATATCGAGACGAACGCCATGGTACTCAGTGGCGCAACAAAGCAAGCTCGTGGAGCCCGTCATGGGGACCTGGAGGAGGCGTTATTGAAGTGGTTTAAACAAGCGCGGGCCTCCGGAGTTAACTTCGACGGCAGCGTGCTTAAGGAGAAAGCACTCGAAGTTGCTGATGTTCTTGGGATTAACAACTTCACCACCTCCAACGGGTGGACAAGTCGCTTTCGAGCTAGGCATGGCATCCCCTACCGGCAGGTGAATGGGAAGGCAGCTAACATGAATCTGGCCAACTTGATGAGTGGTTATCGCTGCTCCCCACCATAATTCTTTTCATCCACGCGACGTTTACAACGCGGATGAACTAGGTCTTTTTTTTTTTAGTTCAGCCTAGCAAGTCGTTAAGCATGAAGGGCGAGTCCTGCCACGGTGGAAAAGTCAGCAAAGACCAAGTAACTGTGTTGCTTTGTTGCAACAAAGACGGCAGCAACATGATGAAGCCGTGGATGATTGGGAAGGTGAAAAACCTGACATGCCTGCAGAACATCGCTCGTCTGCCTTGTGTCTACAAGAACAACACGAAGGCGTGGAAGACTTGTGAACTTTTTGAATGCTTCCTGGGTTACCTTGACGGACGACTCGGATGCAAGGGGCGCAGTGGCCTGCTGTTTTTGGTCAACTGTGCTGTCCATCTGAAGGACACGTCATTCCTTCGCAACCTTCGTGTGGTGTTTCTACCAGCAAACACGACCAGCCACCTGCAGCCTCTTGACGCTGGTATTATCAAGAACGTCAAACATTTGTACCGGAAGTGCATTGTGCGACGCTTTCTCGCTCACGTGTCACGTGGCCAAGGCCCCAGGAAACCCCTTATCACTTCTCGACGCGATGCATTACTTCAACACTTCTTGGGAGAGTGTGAAGCATGAAACAGTTAATAGCTGCTTCAAGAAGTGCGGCTTTCGGCGTCAGCCTGCAGCCAAGAATATGGAGCGCAGCGAGGACGACCCTGTGGCGTGCAACTACGACATGGATGAGGAATTTTCCACTGGCACCGATGTGCCCTTCGCCGAGTTCGTCGCGATTGACAACGATGTCCCAACTTGCGAGCCACAAATTGTCGCCGAGATCGTAGCGGAGGTGGTGGGGGACAATGCAGCGGAGCTGGTGGAGGACGAGGCACCTGAAGACAGCGACAAGAACGAAGGCTTGCGTCCACCGGCTACCTTTGCCAAAGCCCTTGCTGGCCTGGAAGCCTTACAAAGCTTCTTTCGCACGAAAGACAACGAAATGGACAAGGGTCTGCAATGTGTGCAAAAGGAGTTGTTCCTATCCAAGGGTGAGACGCACCAGCAGAAAATAACTATGTTTTGCAAGAAATAAATGTTTTCTGCCCTTGCACCTCAATATGGGCTTGTCAGCTTCAATTTTTCCTGGATTCGGATCATACGTTTTCCCGGATCGTACGTTTATTTTTCGCGTAGTTTTTTAAAACGTATGAACCAGGTTCTACTGTACTTCTTAAAAGACCCACAATCATTTTATTTGGGGTCAGTACCAGGCCACTTCATGTTACACAGATCCTGACTGGCTTTGCACTTAAAGTGGGCCTGCCGCTGGTCCCGCCATCCGCAAATCGCCGACTCCTTCACGTCAAGACACCAAGCCACGGCGGACTTTCCCAGTCCCTTGGCCATCAAAATTGCTCGTCTCTCGAAGCGACCGTCATATCGAATGCACTGAGTCGCCATAACGTCGCGAATGAACGGAGTCGAACCGCAAAAGGCCGTAGGGTATTGCAGCATCGTAACCAGTCACAAGCACAGCGAAAACAGCGTCGATTCCAACCAAAAACAAGTTCTGACTTTGGTCGACTTGTCTATGGATTGGATCAAGACGTAAAGTTACAGGTTGACAACACAACGCTAAAAATTGTGGGATTTAGAATATTTGCTTTAAAATGGTCAATTTTGCCGTTATTCGAATGTAACGCGAGGGTCGAGTTCAGGTAACGAAAATCATGAAAAGAAAAAACTCTCGTTACAATCAAATAAATACGGTAACTTTTTAATTCATTCTACTTTCCTTGGAAGCAGCACAGGTTCGTGCCGCGGGCTTGCTTTTGTGGCGGTCTGTACCCGTTTTTGGGGCAAGACTGAGCGTCACTGCCGATATTTTTAGTTTTTCGATTACAGTAAAAGCTCAATGATACTAATCTCACGGGGTCACGAAAAATATTCGTATTAGCCGAAATTCGTATCATCGAAACAATTAAAACTACTGTCAAATCTCGATAATTCGAACTCGAAGCGGCCCGAAAATTTGTTCGAATTAAAAGGACGTATTTTTGAAGTATTCGTGCACCATAGCACGATGCACGAACGGTGCGAGTCGTGAAATATCGCGGCGCGCAAGTCCATAGCAAGCGCGGGCCACGAAACTGTCCACGCCGGCTAACGGTCGCTTCCCGATAACGACAGAAAACGAAGCTTCAGGGAGCGAGCGGGCAGCGCCGGCACACGGGTGCGCGCGGAGACCGTCGAAGGTGAGGGAGGAGGGCGGCAGGGGAGCGGATTTGGCCGCGTCAACTCCGCCGCTTCGGTGGCTCCCCTCGCCCTCCCTCTCAACTCCCTCGTAGCTCTCTCACCTTTGACTCCGTGCACGCCCGCCGCCGTGCTGGTGCCAGCTTATTTTAGCCACCCCCTGAAGTTTCGTTTTCTGCCGTTATCGGGAAGCGAGCGTTTGCGGGCGTGGCAGTTTCGTTGGCCCGACTGTGCCTCCGCCGCTGCTTCCCTCTGCGCTGCTGCCGCAGCGTGCAAGGTCAACATGTGACTAGAAAATAGAGGAGAATGGTTCACTGCCATTTTATCCGCGTGGCTGAGACGTCGGCACTAGTGTGTGCTAAAATACGGTTGTCTAGAACACTCTAGTCGGCACGTACACGCTTGTTCCGGCGCGATGCAGAAACGGTGACCTTGCAATTTGAGAGAGGGGGAAATTTCCGCCGCGGGTTCTTTTTTTTTTTCCCCCGTTCCTTCGCGCGCGGCATTGAGGGGTCTCTCCTGAGCTTTTTTTTGCTCTATGGCGGTGTCGGAGCAATTCCGGTCGGAGGCGCCGCCGCATGATTTGGCGCGCTGCTAAGAGCATTGTCGGTGCGCGGTATGGTCGAAATAAGCGTGTTCGAATTCGCTTGCTTCGCGTTGACGTTGAACGAAAGCACGTTTTTCATGATAGTCTCGCTGTGCAACAATTGTGCTCCGTTGCGAGGCCTAGCTCCTTAGCCAACTCCGTCCGCTTCCTCTTGGGATCCTCATCGACCTTTCGAAGAATGTCAAATTTCTTTTTAAAGGAGAGTGCTTTCCGCTTGCGAGACATAGCTCGCTGCGACTAGGCTAAATGGCGCAAACACGTAGAACGCAGCCCGAAGCGCAGCAGCCACTCCATCTGACGGCTCGCAGAAAAGGAGGAAAAGTACAAAAGCACCAAAAGCGCCACCGCTTCAAACTCTTCGCACCCAGTCGCGGAGTCCGCGCTGTCCGGCGCCGCGCCTCCGCGCCAAAAGAGAAGGAGAGAAAGCGCGTGACTGCGCGCTGTTCTCTTTCGCGACCGTCGGTGGGGCGGCGTTTATTCGTATCAACCGACGCAGGCTGAAAATCGATTTGTAACAACCGTTCTCTAGCACGTTGCAAAGTAATGGGGCTCGGCCGGGACCACAGAAAAATTCGTATCATCCGGAAATTGGTATTAGCCGTGATCGTATCATTGAGCTTTTACTGTATACGACGCCTGGTTTATACGACGGTTTTGCGTGGTCCCCTCAGAGTCGTATAATTGGGGTTCCACTATACTTTGGACACCTCTCGCAAGCGAAGGCCGCGTTTCGATCATCAAACGCGTGTAACTCTGCTATTACGGCACCATTTCAAAAAATTCTTTCGGCTACGTCTTCGTTGTAGACTCGTGCACAGCTGCAACTCCACAACTAAATTTCGACCTTTGGGTGGTTTAGGGGCCCTTTAAGAAAAGGGAAGAGTGTGTCAAATAACCAAATGCACAGGTTTGATGATAGAGAGAGAGAGAGAGGAAAAAAAAGAAAAAGGAGCCGGAGGGTGAATGTAGTAGGGAGATTGTTTAGATCAGACAGAGAGAGGCCAATGCCACAGGAGAAATGCCATCTTATATTTTTGAAGACAACCAATTTTAGATCTACTCTCAGCAGCCCTACATTGAAAGAGTTCTCCATCGGGTTCTCCATTAAGAGAACCCAGTAAAGTTTTCCAAATGTGGACAGTTCAGCAAACCAATTAATTACAACACTAATTAGGTTTCAGCTCAAATAACATTTCAGTTATTTTTTTTGTACAAATATACTGTCCATGGCCAGAAATAAAGGTGAACAGGTTGTTCTAATTTTCCTTGATGTGGAACTGTGTTTGAGCATCACAGGGTTAATGTTGACAGTGAAATGGAAATCAATCCTGTAATGAGCAGTGACAAAGTGTGCACCGTGAATGGCAGCATGTACAATCAAAAGTGATCAAAGTGATGACAACGCGAGCCACAAAGGTTCTGTCAAGGTATTAAACAAGTGCACCAGAGTGCAATGGAACCTGTACTCAATGCCTCTAAGTAGGGGGGTGCGAATACTCGAATATCACAGAATCAAACAGTGAATGTTTGAATACCGTATTTATTTGCATAATGAACGCACTTTTTTTCCCCGAAAACTATGCACAAACAAAGTTGAGGGGTGCGGTTAATATGCGGGGTAAAATTTTGAGCGATTTTTTTTTTCCACGGCCACTTCTAAGAAAGTTGCAGTTTCGCCTGAAAGGCCAACTATCGATTGCTATAGCAAATGCATAGACAGCTATACGAAGTAAGGATAGTAGATTTATCGGCCGTATAATCTTGCAAACATTCCCCAACTAACTAAATTATCAAGCATGGTTTCAGCGCGCACACTCGATGTCCGCGGACACTCGCTGTGAAAACGCTGGCATGAAGAAGTGTGGCAGCAACAACGAGTGAAGTGACTTTCGTGCTGTGTATCGCTTAAACTGAGCGGCGAGAATGGAGCACGCACTAAGGTATAAGCCGCAGTTGCACCTACACTCAGCCCCGACACCGATCACTTTCAAGATAGGGTGGGTGAGGCCACACACTGCGCAGTTGCTGCCCCGCCCACCCCTCCCTCCCCTCCCCCCGGCGCCATGCGCGCGACGGAATATGCGCGTTTCCGCCCCACCTTCCTCCCTTGAACGTGGGAGATTGAGCCGCGATTGTTGGCGCCGACGGCAAAAATGCACGTGGAGTGTTCATTTAATTGCTATCGCAATAAAAGTAGGGAGAGACACAGTACGATTCATGCCTTGTTCCATGTGTTTTCTTTTTTTTTTTTGCCGCTCAAAATTTCTGTTGCAATTCTCTAATAAAGGCAAAAACATATATCAATTGCCTAAATTATCATATTATGCCTGATGCATATAGTATCAGTGTATTGTGACAGTATACACAAACTATTACAGCTGCACATATCAAGCTGGTGCACGTACATGCCTCAGAATCCTTAACACCATGCTCATCTATCATTGGTTCCACCAGTTCTGAGCATGTAGCACAGTGCTTTTTCAAACTCGTCTAAGACAGTGAACAATTGTGCCCTAAGATGTGAATGAAGATTTCTCAGCAGATACTGATAAAAAAAATGTGCATCATGCACACTGCTGTAAACAGCTCAGAGATTTGCATGTCTACACGAATAAGCAAGATTTGATCATGCATGTCTTACCTGTGTGAAGATAGATGTGTGCGTGAAACTGAAGAAATGCTGTAGTGTACTCATACGGTGTCATTTTTGTCTTGCCAATGGATGAAGCACTGTAAAATAAAGTACAAGAGTTAGTCAGGACATACTTAAGCAGAACGGAGCTATGCCTAAGCCAGCAATACCAAGTTGCAGATGTTACTACAGAGCAGCTAATTTCTCAAGCTGTTACTGAAGTCATCCTAAAGACCCCCAACACATGTCAAAAAGAAGAAACAGACCAACAGAAGCAAAGCTTATGTGAGTGGATCATTAGGGAGACTGGTAAAACAATGCCAAACAACAATGAAAAGGCGTATGTCCACAAGCACCGACCCTGCACTGCGCTTGTGTGTGCACGCTCTCCTTTCCCTTGTCTGGCGCTGTTTCACTTGTCTATGATAGGTGTCCAAAATTCAACCAGCCCAAGTCATGGCTTTATTTAGGTATGCTTGTCGTAACCAGCAGTCTGAAACGTAGCCTATGGCTGCAGACACACAGACAAAAACACCCCCCCCCCCCTTTTTTTTTTTCAAAATAAAAGATCACGCAGATCCCATGCACTGTGAAAATCAGTGTAAGCGAAGATTTTGCACCCACTTTGCCCCCTTCTGCAGTCAACCGGGCACCGGCGTGTCATTCCACCCCCAGTGTGCATGCTGTCTCCGCAGCAGCGCTGCCGGCATTATGACATTATTGCTTGTGCCAACCAATCAGCGCATTACTTTTCTTAGCCCTCCTCCCTCCTCTCAGCAGTTGCCCCATCTCCCATTCCTCACTGACCACCACCCTCCACTCCATAGTCCAAGCCCCACTACTGACTGCAGCATCTAAACCCTGTGAGTGTCAAAAAAAAAAAAAAGGTTTGCTTTAAAGGCGACCTCCGCAGTAATGCCATTAATGCAGAAAAGTAACCTTCGCAGTAACCCAGCAAACCACAGCGTCAAAACCCATTCGACACAAAGAAAGCTTCAGTTTAAAAGTGCTCACTCACCTGTCAGACACCATTTTCGAGTAGAGCTTGGAAAGGTTGGTAGCAGCTGCTGGGAAAGGGTGCAGCAGTGCCAGACTGCGCACGTGAAAAAACACTGCAGAGAGTTTCTCCCCACTAGCTGCTTCCAGAAGGGCAAGCTGGTTGTAAGGGTGCCCTGGAGAGATAAGGCAGGGTGCATCAGCCAAAGAAAAAGAAAAAGCAAAGCACACCAGTGTATACAGTAGAACCTCGTTCATACGTTTTAAAAAATACGCGAAAAATAAACATACGATCCGGGAAAATGTACGATCTGAATCCAGTAAAATTGAAACTGACAAGCCCATATTGAGGTGCAAGGGCAGAAAACATTTATTTCTTGCAAAACACAGTTACAGTCGAATCTCGTTAATTCGAACTGACGCTGTGGTCCCGTCAAAGTTATGTGTATTCCAATGGGCGAGAACGCTCGGTAATTCGAACGCGAAAGCATTTGCGACGGTTAATTCGAACATAACCTCGCACCGACAATGCTCTCAGCAGCACGCCAAATCACGTGGCGGCGCCTCCGACTGGCATTGCTCCGACACCGCTATATAAAGCAAAAGCTTAGGAGAGACCCCTCAACACCGCGTGGAGAAATAAAAAAGAAAGAAAAAAAATACCGCGCCGAAAATTTCCTCTCTCAAATGGTAAGGTCACCGTTTCTGCGTCACGCCGGAACACGCGTGTAGGTGCCGACGTCTCAGCCAACGCTGCGGCTCAACGAAACTGCCCACGCCGGCCAACGCTCGCTTCAACGGCAGAAAACGAAACTTAGGGGAGCGGGCTAAGCTGGCGCCGGGCCGGCGGGTGCGCACGGAGACGGTCGAAGGTGAGGGAGCTATGAGGGAGTTGAGAGAGAGGGCAAGGGGAGCCACATAAGCGACAGGGTTGCCGAGGCCAAATGCGCTTCCCTGCCGCCCTCCTCCCTCACCTTCGACGGTCTCCGCGCGCGTGTCGCCGTGCCAGCGTGGCCCGCTCCCTGAAGTTTCGTTCCCTGCCATTATCGGGATGCGAGAGAGAGATTGTGGTTGTGAAGAGGAAGAGGCGCTATCGGGATGCGAGCGTTGGCCGGCGTGGGCAGTTCGTGACCCTCCCTCACTATGTGCTTGCGCGCCGCGATATTTCACGACTCGCACCATTCGTGCATAGTGCTATGGTGCACAAATACGTCAAAAATAAGTCCTCTTAATTCGAAAAAATTTTCGGGCCCCTTCGAGTTCGAATTATCGAGATTCGACTGTATTTTCTGCTGGTGCGTCACACCCTTGCACAGGAACAACTCCTTTTGCGCACATTGCAGACCCTTGTCCGCATTTTCGTTGTCTTTCGTGCGAAAGAAGCTTTGCAAGGCTTCCAGGCCAGCAAGGGCTTCGGCGAAGGTAGCCGGTGGGCGCAAGCCTTCATTCTCGCCGCCATCTTCAGGCACCTCGTCCGCCACCACCTCCGCTACGATCTCGGCGAGTCGTAGCGCGTTGAAGCGAGGGGCGAGGTAGTGCAAGGGTCAATTCGCTCGCCGCTGCTGCCGCGCTTCGTCACTTCGGGCGAACGAGCAATGCAGAGAAGTCGGGGGGGGGGGGGGGGATTGAGCACTGCAGAGAAGCCACGCGCCGGCTGTCTGCCACTTAGCACTTCACAAGTACATGAGAGCGGCCTTTTTGCACACCTGAATGATAATTTTTCGCTGCAGAACGTATCATACGACCGCAGTTTGCCGCAATGCTGAACGTTGCTGCCGAATAATCGGTGTTTTCCGGGAACGTATTAACCAGAATGTATTAACACATTGCTCTATGGGGTTATGTTTATTTTTCGCGATTGTGAATGTAGGAGCCGGGAAATCATATTATGCGGGAACGTATCAGCAAGGTTCTACTGTACACAGCCAGCCTGGCATGAAACATGCTAGTACAAAGTGAAATGTACATGCACAGTGTAGCATCATAAAAAAGAGTCAGAGATGTGACTTCTTTGTTTAACCAGGTGCTGAACGGAGCAAGCGTGATAGCATACGAGTTGCTCACTTGGCCAGAGGTGAGAACACAACAGTGTGTGCTCTAGCTCATATAACTTGTTCAAGTTCAATTCTGGCCCAACAAGACCTCATAAGTAACACACAAAACCACATTTTTGGATCAATATCACAGAGTAACACCTCGTAAAATTTAAGAGAATAGTAATGGACTGGTATAATGTAAAAATTGATTATGCTCAATTCTGGTTCTTTCTCATTATCCACCACTCAAAACCGGAATCCTGGCAATAATGTAGGCAGAGCATTGCTCAGACCACCAATTAGTGCAAAAATAAATAGAATTACAAAGTAACCATTACAATATCCAGCTATGGTTTAGAATTATCAAAGCTTACTTAAGTAGAAAACGAACAAAAGCAACTTAGGTAACTTAAACAGCATGAAGTGCTCCAAAGAGCTACATTTGGGAGTGACAATAGAGGTTTAGTACAGTGAAAGTGGCACCATGCTACATGAAAGGCAACAGTGGCGTCACACTGCATATGCACCGAATGCTATGGGAGCTTAGAGTCTTGCAGGCCTCCGCAATTTTTTTAATTTAGCGCGGGACACTAACGCTTGCAATAATGGTTTAGCATGGAAAACATTACAGTACCTTCGGCGTGACTGCCGCCCGCTTTGGATCTAAGTCGTCATTCTGCATTGTTTGATGCATTTGTTCCTAAAAGATGCGTTTATGTGTCACGAGGCTCCAAGCGTAATGACAACTGGGAGCTATTTTCGAGATATGTTCTCATCTTTGGTGCTTTAGCTGTCTTAGCTGGACGAGGCCTCCGAGATTTGGCGGCTTGCACGGCAAGCCGTACGCGCTGTCAGATCTCAGAGGCCATAGACTACGAATGTTAGCTTGTACTAAAGATGGTGCCACGACCTTAATTTTATAATCCATCATCACCAATGGCAGAAAAACAAAGTGCAGTTGCTGTCACTGTGGTCAGTGCTGTGCGGATAATATGTATACAATACAGCATTGTATTTGGTTGACATTTAGTGTGCCTTTGGTTCACTTATAATGAGCCAAATTTTTAGCAATGTCATGTGAATGTCGAACGCATGCTGCTTCTCGTCTTCTAACGGCGAGATCAGAGATATTACTCACAAACACACGAAGCACTCCTCAGTGCAATCGTTATCTGCTGCGTTCTTCCCTTCAGAAGTAAGCTCATCCTGTTTTTGTGATAGTGTTACAAATTTGGCTGATATTGCTTTGCAAACTTTTACATCTAGGTGGCATCACAACTGTTAGCGTTAGTATTCTGCTTGGTTCTGCTATTCTAAGACTAGTTTGCACGGTGCTCTGCAGCGTACATTAGCATTAGTGTTGTGTCGCTTGCTAATGCTAATGCAAGCATTTTATGCTACACTAAACATCTTTAGTAAACCCTTTAAAGACTAAACATATGTGCAGAAAAATATGTTTGTTTTCGTCTAATTGCACACAATACCAAAATAATCCCAATGAACGAAAAGAAAAAATATTTTGCAGAACCTTTTGCAGCAACAGGGGGGTAACACCAGGCAGAAAACTGGAAGTGGCCTTCACCCTAAGTCACTTATGGCTTCAATTGGAACTTGTACAGACAGCCCTCGTCGTATGCGAGCCATAGTATACATTGAATTTGCTCTATGTTACCTGTGCAATACCACTGCAGCCGGGGATCTTGCATAGGGCTGTTTCCTCTGATTGTGCTTCCAAAAAAAAAAAAGCGAGTTGCATGCCAAACTTCTATCTCATGCTCTTTTCCTGCTCTCAACCAACAAATGACACTTTCTGCCTGTCATTCAGTGTTGGCCAAAGACATTTAGCCTGAAACATTGTACTCTGTCAATACTGAAACTCCGCAAGAAAAAAAAAAATTTTTTTTTTTTTGGAGTGGTGCCTGTACGCAACACTTGTCTAAAAGGGTTAACTGGCAGACACCAACAATGCTTAAAATCAGCTGCTGCTGTTCTATCACATGAATAGAAAAAAACTGAATGCTAAGCGGTAAACTTCCACCCACACACCATCCATAGCACAGAATGAAATGTCGGGTGAAAAACAAAACTATGCTTAGAAGTGCAAGTTTATTTTTTAGTAAGTCATCAAGATATCCACCTAAATTCTGAAAACCTAGAGAAAAGCATGGGTTAAGCATGCACACTCTCAGTTTACCAAATTAAGCAACTACGGAATGCACGAAGTAGGATGCGCACCATTTCGTGGTCCCATGTCAACAGCATGGCGGTAGAAGTTTTCAGCCTGCAGTGATTGACCCCGATAGCGTGCTGCAAAAGATAAAGAACGCACACTTTCATTGCACACCATAGACGAAATGCAAGTGGTTACTGCACAATTTCACAAAGTGAACCTCTCCCAGATTTTCATGCCACTCATCCCAACATCTCACGACAAGTTCGCCAATGATGTGCTTGATTGATCAAGGAATGCTGCAATGCCTCCCGAAGAGACAATGATTTTATGTGAGTAGTTGTCATGGCAGCTTACTAAGGCATGCAGTGATCGAAAAGGATGATGATGGCTTGTAGTGGTTACAAGTTTTCTAAGCAAGTTTATATTGCCAAAGGCATACAACAAGCTTGTTTAAGTAAGCCTATAAAGGATTTTCTTTATACAATTAATAGTCTGCAATGGTTGTGAGTATGCAAAGTCAATTTACAAGGCCAAGGCATGCAGTAAGCAAGGGACTTTCTTTAAGGAAACAAATAATTAAGAAAGTTTTTACAGTTTTTGGAAAATAATTTGCCACAGAGAACGTTGAGGCCGCTTAGTACAGTATAGACCACTTATAACGTAACCGCTTATAGTGCAGGACCGGATATAATACGGTCTTTTCAGACTCCCGTTAATTTTCCCATAGCACTCTATGTAAATGCGTATCGCTTATAGTGCAGTTGCGGGACACGAAATACCGGTTACAGTGTGGCTGCCTGGAAGTCGGCAGTCAACCTAGACGGCAAACGCTCCCCTCAAGCCACAAGTACAGTATTTACTCGAATCTAACGCGCACTTTTTTTCCGATAAAACAGGTCCAAAAATTGCATGCGCGCTAGAATCGAGTACAACCCTAAAGCTGCATTACCATATAGCCGTCGGTATTTCAAGATGGCCGCCTCGCACGCGCATCGAGCCTAGCTACTGTAGCTTCCTCCATGTGCTGCAGTACACGTGCTTAGGCAATAATCTACCATCTGTCTTCACGTTCTCTGCGCCTGCTCTATCAGCGTGAAGTACCGAGTTCATCATGATGCCGGATTTAAAAGGAAAGTGATCATGTGTGCGGAGATGGACGGAAATCGGGCCGCATCACGGGCATTCGGAGAATCCGAAACTTGCGTTCGGGACTGGCGCAAAACAGGAGGAGAGAATTTTCGCCAGCAAAGCAATGCGGAGCGGTTTCAGTGGACCGAAGCAGGATGTAATCTGCGACGATCCACTTCGGCGATACAATCGCCTTGGCCCTATCTTGAACGCAATCTGCGACGGAGAAAGTCCGCCGCGCACCGTGTTTTCGCCGCTTATAGGTCGCATTGAAGCAAGAGGCATGATAGCACGAAGGTCAATTTGCTCGCCGTGCTCCCGTCACTGGTGCGTTTTGACAGTTCGTTTCCGTGGTCAACGAGCGAGAGGTGTTCATGTTTGCTTGTGCGTGCGTGACACCGTGCTTGTTAATTTATTTAGTAAGCAAGTAAGGAACCTAGAGCACAGTGACAGTGATGGCAGAAATGCACCTGGAGTGTCAATTATCGCAATAAAATAGTTGTTTTTGTTATAGTGCGGTACCGCTTATAGTGTGGATATTCGTGACTCCGGCGACTTACATTATAAGCGGTCTACACAGTATATGCCAAGAAAAGTGAAGAAAAAAGTCATACGAAGAAAGACACTACATCTCTGTTTAATTAGTCTATGAACCCCTTTCAAAGTACCTTTTCAAAGAAGCCAAAATGTTGGCCAATGTTTAGTAGGAGAAAAGGCAACCACCCACAGAAGTCACTCTTCATATTGTGAGACAAACAGTAAGAGAAGTACACTTTCCAGACAATGAATACATTAGTAATCGGCGGCTTTCAATCATGATCCAGTCATGTTGAGGCTGTGGGAATCCCGGTCCCAAGGCAGTCTCCCGCGTGGCAAACGTTGGGTGGGCGTGCCAAGCAGGTTGGGGAGAGGGGGGAAATCTCCTTCACACGGGTTGTGCACCAGAGTGCAAGTGCTATCAGCGCCACCGGGTTACTCACTTGAGTTCTTGCCAAGATTGCTCAAGTCTCTTTGGACACTAGCAAGTGGCGAGTGTGGAAGGCTCTACCACTGCTCCCATTTTCCCGCACGTGGTTAGTTAACTACATTTCTGCTGTGACAGTCACCGCGGTCGCCCGTACCCCAGCTGGTAAAAGACGGAAGCCTGTCTTTACCTAGCATGTTATTCTTTTCGAGTAAACCCTCAGTGATTTAAGCTATAGCTAACTGGCCAGCTCGAAGTGTTAGCTGCAGTCGAAATGAATGCTTTCCTAGTGTACATGTGGTTGTCGTCCATTGGTTTCTCGAGCTTGTACCAGACCGCGGTTGACGGGCCGGCATGCACCAACCACGGTGCACGGTGTGCCGAGGCGTAGCGCCGTTGGCATCCCCCTTATTCCTACAAGGTACCGGTATGACACTGACCTTGTAAAAAAATTTACAGCAAAACACAAAGAATGACAAAACAATTTAAAACATTCAGAAAATTTATTTCCTCACAACTATCCTGTCTTGTGTTCATGTATGTGTATTTTTGACATTTTATTGTATACTCTACTACTTGTAAATATGCATTCGTGGTTATGTGCTATATTTACTGGTTTCTTCTCTAATTTTTTTTTCTTTGCCCCTCCCCTCTATAATGCACTCACATGTACCTTGAGGGTAATAAAATGAATGAATGAATGAATAGTAAGACATATGAACTGTAGAAAGGCATACAGTTTACATGTCATATGTACAGTAATAATAGAGCGGCTCGGCTCGATCACGTGAATCAATGCACCACCTCGGTTCCTCACGGCTTTCGGACAAATACATACCACATGGAGCATTCAAGTGGATCAAGGGGAGGCAATGTGGTATTTGACCTGCATAACAGTCACATATTTTTCATTGCCACATTACCATGAGCATGTTCGTGTCCCTTAATTTAGTCCTGCTTTCAGCATCGGCAAAAACTACAAATTTTGTTTCCAGCCACAACGCAGACCAAGTGCGTATTTGTGATGGGATAATCTGGTGACCCGTGATTTCTTAAGGTGTGCTAAGTTTTCCATCCTAAAATATGAAACCAAATGCAAGATTTCAGCCTTCATCATGCATATTTTCTAAGAGCATTAATAAATTAAATTAAGTCCTCTACACATTGCTCATAAATTCACTCCTTAGTCTTCACATACACAGACACTAGACAAACGTGAAACGTTTTCATATATGGATTACGCCATGTTAGCATATATTATAGTTTTCCCAAGAACACTTACGTTATATAAAGATCACTCGACAGTTTTATTGACAATTTTAGCAATTTTGGAGCAAGACTTAGTGAAAATGTAGTGACTGCTTTGCCTCAGTTCGCAACAGCACAAAAAAGGCAACACTGGTGCTTACCTATATCTCCAAGGTGAACCAAGCAATGCTGACAAATGTAGAGGACAGAGGACTTCTTTGGTTTCTCAACATTTACGTCATCCTGCTTCACCCCTGTCATGATCAAAGCATAAAAAAGACAAGGTAAAAATCCTGCACAAAACTTATTGATTAGACTTCAATGCGCCAGTATTACAAAGTAACTTACACTGCAAGATGCCAAAATCCAAGTCATTCAAGCGGCATTTGAAGCTGATGTCATATACAGAGCAGAGTTTTTGAAGAAGCTGAAACAAGAAGAGTAAAATCAGCATTATCCACAAAATGAAGGCTTGCTATATATTTGGTAAACACCACACATTATATTTGTCTTTTTATAAGAGAAAAAAATGAAGTCACAGTTCTTTCCCATTACATTAAAGCACAATACTGAGGATTCTCCTTGCAGTTTGTTCAAGCATTGATCACAACATAGCCTTTTTTTACCACACTGTTTGCAATAAGAATTCCCACTCAACTTTTGATGGCAACTCTTGAGTCACAGTTTCAATGTTCTCTGTGTAGTGGAACTCATGTTTCACAGAATATTCAAATAGCCTTGCCCTTTCCATGCATAATTTTTATTTGATTTTGCATCTCCTGTTATTTGCCTGTTTTTGTTAATCATTTTGTTCATGCCTTTAACACTATCATTTGTTGCTGAATAGTAACTGATAATCTTCGTTGCCAGTAATTGTCAACAATACTGTATACCAGTTCTAGAACGAGACACACACCATTTGGCAATTACAAGTCACAATATTGCTTCATCCCTGAGTACTTCATGCAACTGAAGAAATAACCAGAGAAATAACACAGTTTAGAAAATGCAAGGAAAGTAATTAGTACCTGAAGATAGAAGCCACTGGCTGTCTCCAACAATGTAGACAGCATTGTGTGGGACTCGCCATTCGCCCTTTCCTGCAGAACAAGTTATGCAGGCAATTAATGTTGAACAATGCATTATATATAAACTCCGACAGGCATTTTATAAACTCTGACAGGCAAGCTTTGACAATTGCCAAGTTTTGGCCAAATACAGCGACAAAAGGGCACGCAAAATTCATGAGGCTTTTCTTATTATCGGTGCAGGTGAAAAGAAATGTGCGAGTGCACCTTCTATTAACTTCCTAGATAATGAATACCAGTATCTCGTGAGATGATTCGGGCTCTTGTACATGTGCCTACGCAGTTGTTTCACTGCCACATTTTCCCCCTTTTCCTCCCCCCACCTCCAACTGTACTTTTATTTCCACCACCTGAGCAATGAACTTGGCTGATAGTGTACGCTCTGTCCTGCCGCCTTCTTCCTTCCTTCCTACAATTTGCGCACTAAGAAGGATTTTTCTTTGTCTAAAGAATGTTTCACCAACCAGCCCAAGCAGCCAACCTTTTGCATCACAACACAAATTTACAACAGGGGACAAAGTTTTCACTGAAGATTTTCCTCAAAAACTGGTCACTGCAACAAGCTGGGTGCTCCGTGTATCCATGTCAGCATGGCAACTAAGACATAGCCCCAAGAAAATTGCAAAGCTTTCAAGCATTCCTGAATGTACCCATCCTCACAGGAGGCTGCCAGTTGTTGCGACCAAAATGTGTGCAATAGACCGTTTTCATAATTGCAAAGCTAGTTTTATGGCGAAGCAATTAATCGCATCGCAGTCAGTATTATGACATAAAAAATGTAGATGTGGCTCTCGTGATGAAACAATGCTCAAGAGACAAGTCCCTTTGTCTTCATTTGAATGATGACTGGTGACACTATTAGTAGGACAAATGTGCAGTGTAGAAAAGCTCACTCGCAAATTATGAAAAGGGCCTATTGAAACTGGCCAATTTAGGACAAAATTTTGCCCCCATTTTGCGCAGGTATCCCTATGGAGATTTGTAGGCATCGCCTATCTACAAAATTAAACGACACACTACTTGTAAGCACTCGTCTATGGTAGTATCAAATTTTATCTGCAGCAGTTCTAGGTGTAATGCACACTTGCAAGTGTGGGTGTTGTGCGCAGAACATGACACAAACTTTGAAATTTTGCGTAAAAGCCTTGCCCAGTTCTGAAGACCTCTGCAAAGCTTATTGTGTAGTTACATCTTCGGTTGATGTCCAGAACTTGTGCCCAGTCCGCCTAGCCTCATGTGCCTTTGCACTGTAAACATAATGCTGGCACTAAAACCACTCGTATGTAATCATGAGCTAACAAGGGGTGCTGAAGGTGGTCGGAGAGTTCCAAATGCTCATACAGCACGGCGATATCATTTACACTGTTACATCCTGCAACAAATTAGCAGCATGGTTACCAATAGTGCCCTTGGTGGCAGTGCCAATCAGTACATGAAGCTTCAAGCGACAACAGCAAGAGATTTTACAAGCAGCTGGTCACTCAATGTGGACAAAAAATATCCAACTGTATTTACATTCACAAAAAATTGTCCGTGGGTCGTTTAACCAAGCTTGTATGTTTTGCTTACCTTCTTGTCAGTCGATTTGACCTGGAATGCTGCAATAGGATTCCTAAAAGCACTGTTCCACAGCTCCTGCTCTACTTTTTTGTCCAGGGCAAGCTCCAAGTCTGTCAGGAGCAACTCTTCTAACAGTAGGCAAAGCCTTGTGCGAAGCTTGAAGGCCCTGGCATTCCGAGGATTGTCTTCTGCACATGAAGTGAGAAACAATATGCTACCTTCGTCAAAAACACAGACTTAAGGTAACCCATCATGCCCCAGAAATTACATGTGCTGCTGAGTGTCCATTTAAATTTAATGTGATTCAAGAAAGTGCACCACAGTCCAGGGATGGGATGCACCACAGTCCGGCCCCAGGGGGTTGCGGCCACCTCCCCTAAACTTTCGCCGGCCACCCCTATATCTGCAAGCCACTGTGCTTCTTGGTGTTGTATGGTTGCCATAAAACTGATAAAAAAATCAGGTCTCAAATGGCTCTTTATCTGCTGACTGATGAGATGATGAAAAAAATTATTTAAAAAAAAAAAAAACCGTCAGAGGGGGTTGGGGGAGCGAGAGGCGAGTGAGCGTTCGGAGGAGTCGTGGTCGGCGTGCGTTTGGGGTCCCTGAAGAGCCGGTCAGTGTGAAAAACCGTCAGAGGGGGTTGGGGGAGCGAGAGGCGAGTGAGCGTTCGGAGGAGTCGTGGTCGGCGTGCGTTTGGGGTCCCTGAAGAGCCGGTCAGTGTGCACTGCACACTGACCGGCTCTTCAGGGACCCCAAACGCACGCCGACCACGACTCCTCCGAACGCTCACTCGCCTCTCGCTCCCCCAACCCCCTCTGACGGTTTTTTTTTTTTTTATAATTTTTTTTTGCCACTTTCTCGCTCTCCCGCTCTTGTCCCCTCGTCTTAGAAACCGCGCCTAGCCAGTCAAGCACCGGCGCTCATTTTCTTTTCAGTCTCTCCCTTTACAGGCAGCCACAGCGGACATCGACGTGACGTCACTCCACTAACCCTTTAAAACTAACCCGCCGAGGATGACGAGGCCGCCTTTGACGAAGATAGGTCCTCCTATCGAAACGTTGGCCAGCCTTTCTGAGGCACCTTATCCCTGTTTATAATCCTTATTCCTCGTTCACATCAGGTTTGACATGTAATTACTTATTTCATATCACTCACTGTAATTCAGTTACTTTTATCAGTAATCAATTACATGTAATCAATTAAATTGAATAATTGCTTTCATCAGTAACCAGTTACATGTACTTAGTTCACTTGAATTTGATGGTAACTACAGCACAATGCTCAAAGTCACACCACGCAGTAGCCTCATGGATGTGCATGTTCAGACAGGCAAACCCGGCGCTCAGTATTTGTTTCATCTTAACAGCAGATCATGTGGCCTGTATTGTCGACGTATCACTCTGCATCTCGCAATAATTTCACATTTCTATGAGGGCACGGGTACCACCACATCAGAACGGTCATATTCAGCAAGTTTAGACTTCACTTTTCATTGTCATGGGATAGTTCTCAACCTTTGTTCACTAATTTCCCTGTCCAGTGTTCATACATTGCAAGGTGTTCATAGATTAAAAAAACACCGTCCTTCCAGCGAGCACATTGAGCCAGTTTTCGTTGCTGCTGTCCTCCTCACCAGGAAAGGAGGGAAGATGACTGACGAAAATTTGAAAAGCAATTGTTAGTGAAGATAATGAGTAAAGGGCAGCAGAGGACACACTGAAAGAGCAAGGCCAGTTCACCTAATTCTATTTACTGTATTTGTGCAATGTTAAAAAAATCAGGAGGAAAGTAATGTAAAAGTAATCGATTCCTTTCTAGTAACTGCTCAATTACTTTTGTGGGGCAGTAACTAGTCACTGTAATCAATTATTTTTTAAATGAAGTAATTGTAAACGGCTACTTTTTTCTGTAATGTGTAAAAGTAGGCTTCACACCAACTGGTATATGGCAGGATATGTCTATCTTTTAGTGGTTGTCCTTTAGAAGCACAGGAAAAAAACATCACACAGATGCCATGCATTGTGGGAACACACAAGGTTTCTCCGGAAAGTTTGCAAACTCAGGAAAAATTAATTGCTTGCATTTACCTACCAACTATTTAGGTTTGTTGTCTTCGAAGTAGTTCCTTTCCGAGTCGACGCACTGAATTCAGCATTTCTGCCATGAAAGGAACGTTGCCTGGAATGCCTCTATTGAGATGCTCTGCAGCTTGGCTAGTGAATTTTTCTTGATGCCGTCAATGGATTCAAAACGCCTTCATTTCGGAGCCAATTTGTGGGGTCTCGTATCTCACAAGAGTACCAACCACCGCAGGTTCGGGCTTAGCCTCAGGGCTGCGTCAGCCGTCGCCACGCGTACTCTAGTGTGCCGCTGTGTGTGCACTCGGCCACTAAGCACTGTGTACGTAAGAAAACAGTGCGTTTCCCTAAGTTAACGGAAACAGTTTATTAGTCTCCGGCTACACCCAGCACTGAACAGATGCCCGGTCCCGGGACGGCGTGGGAATCAAAGGGCCTCCCACGCCAAGGGCGAAAAATACAGAAAGTGCTAGCACGTCACTGCAGGAGAATGGCTTCCCGTGTCATGTCTCTAGGAAAAAATGGCCCCACGACTATGCTGCTTGCTCTAGCGATAACCAATGGGCCCAATCACAAAAGCTAGGGCAATCTCGATCGGTTTGGGCCTCTGAATAGTGCGGCTCGGCATAGTAAATGTGACCAAGCGTGAGCACTAGGCACCACTCTTCGGTTTAGTGTTCAGGAAAGGAGCGACACAAGGTACGTGCTCGACCGCTGTTGCGAGTGGAAAGAGACAGGTTTAGGGATGACAGAACAGGCGAATGCCTGCACTAAGGCACCAGGGTGCACCACCATCCTCACAGATTTCAGTTTTAATTGCTTGCATTTACCTACCAACTATTTAGGTTTATCGCCTTTGAAGTAGTTCCCCTTCTGAGCCAATGCATTTAATCCAGCATTTCTGCCACGAAATGAACGCTTCCTAGAACACTACTTTTGGGATGCTCCACAACTTGGCTAGTGAATGGTCTTGATGGTATCAATGAATTCAAAATGCCTTTCTTTCAGAGCAGATTTCAGTTTAGGGGGAAAAAAATGTCTGCCGAGGGCTAAGTCAGGTGAATACAGAGGTTGGAGAATAAGTGGCTTCGAGTTCTAAGCCAAAAACACTGGAGCAGTGATGTGTGGATGGCTGAATTATCATGATGAAGCATCCAGCACTGTTCCTCTCAAGCATTCGGTCTTTCCCTCCCAACTGCTTCACAAAGACGTTTCAAAACTTCCAGATAGTATTACTTATTGACCGTCTTCCCTAGCGGAAGAAATTCATTGTGACTGGTACGTTCAGAACAAAATTTTAAAAAAGAAATGCTGAGTCTTCACGTCCTTCACATTGGGCAAAACTTGTTGCGACTTCTTGGGTGGCGGTAGAAATCGTCCCTTCCACTGCGATGACGTTTTTCATTAATTTTTCCTCCGACTTAGTGCACTGCAGAAGCTCTTTGCTGATGTTCAGTTGCGTCTGCTTTGGTTCATCTGACAAAAGCTACGGCACAAATGTTGCTGGGAGGCGGCGCATCCCTAATGTGTTGGTGAGAATCTCATGACACACATTTTTTTGATATGCCAATCTCTTCAACTACTTCCTGAACTGTCAGGCAATGGCTGGAACGAATCAGTTCAAAAACTGATTCCACAGTGGAGAAAGTGAATGAAGTCTATTATCTTCCTGAATGATCATCATCTGCAACAGAAGTACGACCTTCTATAAAACGTTCCCACTACTTGTGCGTTGCAGTGTTTCCTAAAGCTGAAGTTCCAAACGCTGTTTGTACCATCTAAATCGCCTCCGTAAAAGATTTTCCAAGTTTCGTGCAGAATTTCACGCAGACCCGCTGCTCCCCTGACTTTATCATTTCGACGTGAAGAGAAAAATCGCCAAAAGCAATCGACATTAGTTCAGACAAACATGCATAGCAAAGCAGCAAGTGCATTGTTCAGAGCTGCTCTAGCCAGCTAGCGCAATAAATGCACTGCTAGAAGGTGGAACAAGTTTTATTAAAATCTTTAAATGTTCACAACTTTCTGGACAGGCCTCGTATCTTATTGTGAACCATTTGCCATACAATGCATGTGATGAAATGTTTGAACATTTCCGTTTGTGCCTACCTCCACTCTTAAGATTCACTGATGCATACAATCCAAGCACCTAGTTTATACAGTACTATTCAGATGTGAACCACTCCAACACCATGTGTAGTAGAACTTGTACTGCCAGCTCAAATACAACGTATGACACACCAGTGCAATGAGAATGCGGGAGCACCCACAACCATGCACGGGGCGCTGAGCTAGATGCAATATCTGCAGGAATAGATCATCGCTATGCCCTTAAGGCAACACTTCTTGGAGTCCTGGCACTTCTGTCTACATGCAGCACAACCACCTACTTGTTGCAGCTTAGTTCGATTGTGCCATGATATGCATTTAGCTAAGCTTTTCAAGACAAGAGTTTTGCACTTTGCAAGGCAGCACACTGAAAGGTGTCTGGCAAACTAGCACAAAACACACAGCTGCAGCCTTGGTTCCTTCTACGGCCTTGAGCAGCATTGCAGCTGTGCTGACATTATAGAACAAGAGTTTCGTCACGTGATCCTCTCAACCTGCATTACAACTACTGGCATGAGCTCAAAAAATTCATGCCAGAGAGCCATCACTACAAGATGCTGTGTGCGGTTGCGCTTCACAGATACTGTCCCTGTAGAAAGATGACCACATTATCTAAATCACAGAAATCTTGGATATTAGACATAATTTCTTTTTAATTGTCATGTAGCTACATGTAAAATACTCATATTTAGTGAGAATAAAGCGCATAAATATGGAAAAATGTAGGAGCAGGGCCTCCCCACCCCTCTTCAAGTGTGTGTGAAGCTGAACTCGTCACAACTTGGGCACTTTAAGCCAAGCTTGAAGTGCCCAAGTATGACAGTGCATTCAAGGTGACATTGTACAAGACAACAAGAAAAACACTGACAGTAACAGATGGTGAATCACCGAGTGATAGTTTTCAACTGCTAGCAGTGTAAAGGCAGAGTTGCATTAATGGACTGACAAGCAGTTATTACTGTTTACACTGCACCATTAGTGTTGACAGGTGAAAGAGTGCATAAGGCGAATGTCTCTTTTCACTATCCTCGTTCATATTGTATTCTGCTGCCTGAAATATAAAGCAAGTCTCTAGTTGGACTAGAACATTCTGTGACAGAGTTTCAGGGTTGGCATTTCTACAGTGTATAAATACTGAAATTAAAACTCTGGAAAATGATGTAGTGGCAAAGGAGTGACCTGTAAGATATGGTCTACAGAGTATATAAAATAGAAATTCCCTTCAGTGTCTCTTTAGCATATTTGTTTTGGAATAAATGTGTACAGCGAGACTTCACTTAAATGAACTTACGGGACCACGAAAAAGTGCGGGTTCAAGTAAAAATTCATTCATGCATGCAGGAGCCTGCTATCAAAAACCAAAGTGAAGGAGAATGAAATAACAAGTAAATACATTTATTTGGTATTGCTCAGAAGCATGTTTAGCATCTTGCAAACAGTAGCTTTATCTTAAGCTAGACTTATGCAGTGATTAAATCAAGTTAGAGCTGTAGTCTATGACACAAAAATGAGCATGCTGTCCTGAAATGGTGGCTGCTTATATAGCTATCAAGATTGCTGCAACCTTCCAGTTCCTGGCTAATGAAGGTGGCCTATACAAATTGAGCAGTACTTGTAGTCTGAAATTGTAACGCTTCCTTCGTTATGCTCATGAGGTAAGTGGATAGAGCAACTGCTTTCAACGCGTGCACCATAATGCATCTCTGGAACTAAACATTTTGGCTGAAAATTATAACACGCTATTTCAAATGATGAATCATAGCATGGGTGGCATATAACTCAATGCTGTAAAACTTAAACCTGCAACGCACTGAAGCTGGCTCGAGTGCTCTTTCTGTAGGATCTAACAGTATTTTAGATTGGTACTTTAGAAGAGCACATTGACATTTATGGGCTGCTTAAGTAAGTGACATTCACCCAAGAAGTATTCCCATCACATTCGTTATCTTGAAGCAACAAAAGTTGCAAGAGCAATCCTGCATGTAAAAGCTTGTTGGAAGAGGACTGCTAAAGCCTACCCACTGATTGCCAGGAAAACTTGGAAAAACCATGGGCCCATCAATAAGTGTGCACTGTTATTTCTTTTTTTTCCAACCCACCATATTTCTAAAAATAAGGGCATAACAGGGCTGCTTATTAGGTGTTTCAAATACCTCTATGCTGATACATCTGGGCACTTCCCAAACGACATGTCTTGACAACTCAGACTTTTAAATACTTCCATTTAAAATATTTCACGCAAGATTAGGCACACAAGCTAAGAAAGTGTTTGGACATATTCAAAGCGTACCTTGGATCAATGACTATGTTTCAGCTATAGCGCAGTCTTCAGAATGATGCTAACGGGTTCTGCAGCACTCATGGGTTTCAAGTTTTTAAATGTGCATATCTAAATGCAAGGTGTTCAACCTGTAGGAAGCCAATGGTCAGCTTTTAGTCAACAACTTCAATTTGCCGGGACTGCTGGTTGCCTTTCTTTATATTTTATGTCGACCTATCAAATATTTCCTTCTCGTCAATACAGCATGATACCTCCAAACTTTAGCCATTGGTTACATTCTGGCCCAACTACTGTTTTAAAAGTCAATGAACGCCAAGTCCCGTCTCATCACAACAATAACAACAGTCAATGTGCACTTTGTACTGTACAAAAATTTATATATATATATAATACGAGAAAGAATGCCTTGCGCGCGAAAGGTTTGCTAGTGGTATAGCAGTTCTGCGTTGAGTGCATCGGCAAATAATGAAACCAATGGACTCGTTAACATGTAGCGATTATTACAAGCGCCACTCAAGTTTAGGATCTTGAACGAATGAAAATCTCGCAACGCCGTCTCCTGTCACTCACCAACTCCCGGCGCTGAGCTATCAAGCGACAATCGGCGTTTATTAACGGGCATCGCAAATTTTATAAATGCAAGGAGCGACTTCAAAAGTAAAGCGCGCCCGCTGGCCATGGGCACAGTAAAAACTGCACGCGCCCGCGTTCTTACAGAAACGTAGCACGAGCACCAGCTGCGCAGTTTCAAGAGACTCTGCTAGGAAGATAAGACTTACCGGCTAGTGCTGACTTGACGGTTTCAACTTCCCTGGAAAAAAGAAAATGATACAATCACCTTGCGACAATCCAAGAGCTGCGATCGGACACTGAGAAACCACATGCGAACACAAACGCAAGGTAGTACGGCTACGAAGACTGCACAGCGTGCTCTTCGTACCCGCAGCCACACATCAAGAAAATTTCGCAGACACTGCTACTCACTGGAGCGTTGACAACACAGGAAAATAACGCAAAGGCATTGAAAGTATCGAGAGTTAAGCAAAACCACGGACACTCGGTAGCGCGGGTTTCAGCGGTCGCTGCCCGAACACAACGTTCGATCAGGCTAGGAATGGCAAGACAGACGGCGGGCAATCAATTGCGGGGCTAAATCGTTGAACTAGAGATGTACATGGATCACCCATCGTAAATAAATTCTGCAAGCCCATCACTTTCCAAAAATGGCACAAAATGTGCGCGCGATTGTCGTACAGCCATCGTATCCCAATGGTGAGCCTCGCTGCGTTCGAAAATACACCGGCAACCTAAATAACGTCTACTTACCTCAATATTTCCGGAACTGATGCCTTCATTTCTGCGGCGTTAAAAAAGACGGACAGCGCGTGGGGGCAGATTATATCAAATACAGCTAGCAAATCCGTACAAAAGATTCAAAAGACTAATTTCCATCGTCCGAGTGTTTACAAGCACACCCGACAACTGTAGGCTTTTCAGAACCGCCAAACGCAGAAAACATGTTCGATGACTGCAGGTGGCGCAAAATGTTTTACACGTTAGTGTACAAAAGAGACTCCTGCATAAAAATTAGATCGCACAATTTTAGACAATAAAATAATGCAATTTTAATATGCGAACTTAAACACGTTATCGTAACCAATTTGACGAAACAAAAATTACCTTGCTCCATGCGAGTGCGTGACGTGTGGCGCAATTTTTGAAAGAAGAGTCCGACTTGCACAGTCTCAGTGGTGCCGGTTTAAACGCAAGCAACAGTATATGTCTCACAAGACAGCTCTGTTTTAACTAAAGTCACCACACGTCCCGATTTAGGTGGTTCACATATACCGCTTTTATTTTTGCGGCGTGGTTGTGGTCCCACTGTCCCGCAGCGCTTGTAAGTGGAAGCCATCTTTTGCCGATGGCGGAGGGAACTGGCGGAAAGAGCGACCACGATAACGCTAGCCTCCTCCTATCGCATGCTCACTCGTCATGGCTTTGTCGTCAGATACTCCGTCTTGAAACTCGTAGCACCTGCGCGGGCCGCGGTGAGGGATAGCGATGGCGTCGAGGGGCCGGCATGGTGCTGTGAGTTTCTATGTCATTCCTAATCAAAACACTGTGTTTACATTTGCGTGTTTAATCACACATTTGACGGCGGCTACAATACACGGGCGCTAATGAATCAAGGATATAATAAAGTACAGAGACTGTGCGCTGAAGAATCAACACTCAACTACACTGATCGCGCATACGAAATGACACAAGGCATCATGAACAGCACCAATGCTAATCAGGCGCTATTTTTGAGTGCACCCTGCAATCATACAACGATATGAAAAACTAAATGTGTGACAGCGACTCTGAGGAACCACAAGTTCTCCGTTCTTCGTCCTTGAACTAATTGCGCTGCGATCTGCGCACGAGTTACGCTAATACATGCAAGCTATAGACACGAATATTCCCACATCCTCTACTTGATTGTAGATGTCCGCGAAAAAAGGATAGACAACGCCTACACCAGAACAAGAAAAATAACAACTCAACATAAATAGAGAGGCAGTAATGCGATAACATGAGGTAATACATTCTATGTACAGAGTGGGATGGCAGTAAACATAGGCACCTAATATTGTAAAAGGGCTTCTTCTGTGCTATCATTCCGTCACACCATGTCAGAAATTGGAATAAAAAAATTTTAAAAATTACTACCTGTTGATAGTGCACATATATCTTGCGTTTTTTATTCAAATTTTAGTGATCAAAACATTCTACCGTTTTAAATGAAGATAAACATATTTTTTTTATTGCGATAGCAATTATATGGACACTTGAACCGGATTTCTGCCGTCGGCGTCGCCGTCGCCGTCGCCGTGAGGTTCCCTATAGATAAAATCTTCGCCGCGCGCCGTATGCCCGAGAGGAAGCGTGCGGGGACGCGCGCTATCACGGAGAGCGAACGCACTCAATCTCCCACGCGCAAGCAAGGAAGCAGGAAGCCAGCGCCGGAGGGAGCAAGGGGGGGGGGGGGGCGCACTTCTCTGCCAACAACCGCGCTCGTCGCTCGCTCGCACCGTCTCTTATCTCCACACGGCTCTGACCTTTAAGCGCCGTGTATTCGCCGCTCAGTTTCCGTTGAAGCGATAGACCGCACGTACCTTCGCCCGCTGCGGCGTATGCTTGCTGCCAGCGTTTTGACAGTCGTTGTCTGCTGTCATTCAGTGTGATCTCTTCGTGTTTGTGCGCGCTCACACCACGCTTGTTCATTCAGTTCGTAATAGTCGGGCCACATTTTCCAACGCACGCTACACGCGCAATGCTGCCCGGATCGGCAGTGCAGCGCTACAGGTGTGTCCCTTCGCACGCGCTGCCCACGGGAAGCGCTTCTCATCAACACCACCGTTTCACACGCGCCTTCTCGTGGTCATCGAGTCTCTCTTCATGTCGCTCTACTTACGCCGCAGCACACCTGCTTACTTAATCAGCTCATGTTTACTACAATTCATATTGCTACCAAAGCCGCTCACCTTACTTCGTATGACATTGCTGTGTTGCTATCGCATTCATTGCTTCGCCCTTAGGGCGAAACTGTGACATTTTTTTTTTTTTTTACTGGAAGAAATAGTTCTGCGGGAGGTAGGCGGTTTCATCAACGGATTGTGTTTTGGAAAAAGAAGTGTTGCTAAAAGCCGATCTATTTCATTTGTACTCTCGTATCTTGTGTTCATGATCTCAGCGTGCTGATATGAAGTGTGGTTGGAAAATATATACATCACGAGGAAGACCAGTTTGGGATTATACAGGGTCATCATTTTTATGTTTTCCGGAATGTTTTTTTTTTTTTGCTTTTAAATAGCCTGTGTCAATTAGCATAATTCTTGTCCTTGAGCTGGATTTTTCGAAGAGGCCGACATTATTAGCACGAGGAATCGAAACACATATTCACCGAATTAAAATTCACTAATTAACTTCCTAGTTAATTATTTAACGGCACATATTGCAATTCACAAATTGTAGCCAGTGAGTTTGCAAAATGCATCTAGTTGAAATGAATCGCAAGGATGACACCAGTTTAGAAATATTATTATTGCGATAGTAATTATATGGGCACTTAAACCGGATTTCTGCCGTCGCCGTGAGGTTCCGTATAAAGTCCAAGGAAAATAAAATCGTCGCCGCGCGCCGTGTGCACGAGTGAAAGTGCGCGAGGGACGCGCGCTATCACGGAGAGCGAACGCATGGCGGAAAGCAAACGCGACCTTCGTCGCGCGAAAGGCCGTGGGGGTATGGGAGGGAGGGAAGCGGGGCGACGCTGTGCTGCGGCACCGAATGTGGATCTTGCAACCGGGCGCAAAGGGGAACTGGCCACTCAATATCCCACGCGAAAGCAAGAAAGCGGGAAAGCAGCGCGGGAGGGAAGGGGGGCAGCTTCTACTCTGCCAACAACTGCGATTGTACTTTGCCCGGCTGTGGCGGTCGCCCGCACCGTCTCTTAAAAGCGATCTCCAAACGGCTCTGACCTTTGTATGCACTGTGCATTCGCCGCTCAGTTTCCGTTGAAGCGATAGACCGCACGAACCTTCGCTCGCTGCGGCGGCTGCGCTTGCTGCCAGCGTTTTGACAGTCGTTGTCTGCGCTCATTGAGTTTGATCTATTCATGTTTGCATGTGCGCGCTGACACCACGATTGTTAATTCAGTTAGTAAGCGAATGTGTCCAAGTTTATGCAGCCGATAAAACTACTATCCCTACTCCGAATAGCTCTCTACTAATTTGCTATCGCAATTGATGCTTCGCCTTTCGGGCGAAACTGCGCCATTTTCCCAAAAGTGTGGGACGAAATCATGGGCGTTTCAGTTACTTTTGTACTTCAATGCATAAAAGAGCGGTTCGTTAAAAAAATCACCAGCCTTTCCCGTGTCGAGAAAATGGGGGTAAGCGAAGCTTGTCGTGTGTGTAACTGACCTACTACTTTTCCTTTCCTTTCGTACTACTTTTCCTTCCCTTTCGTACTACTTTGTCCTTCCCTTTCCTTCGACTTTTCCTTCCCTATCGTGCAATTTTTCCTTCCGTTGCGTTGTACAATTCTCTGCTCGCCTCGTCACTGTTGTCGCTTGCGTTCGATGTCTCGAGTTTGCTCGGCGGCGTGGTTAGCAGCATTCGCCCGCCATTGCCGCTTGCGATTCTTCGAAATTAAATTGCTTTAAAGTTTAATCTGTCCGTTACGTGAGACAATGAATGGCTCATACCCCCTTAAGCAATGGCTCATACCCCCGTAACCGCGGCCTCCCCATTACGACGACAGAAGAGAAGTGAACGCTGGAATGATAAGCGGCAATGGGGGGGGGGGGGGGGGGGGGGCGCCAGCTGTGGCAGAAGACGACGATGACGAACGTGGGAGCAGTGGTAGCCACCGTAGCAGTGGCACGAGCGCGTGCCAAGCACGAGCACGAGCGCAACCCGTGGGGCGCCAACGAGCCAGCTGCGGAAGAAGACAACGATGCTCGAGCCAATGCTGATGATGATACCGTTTACGCGTACCTCGACACAAGTGAGCCTATAAAGCCTCGCTTAAAAAGTGGGTGGAACAGCAGCGCATTTTTATGGCGTATTTGATGGTGCATATCTCGAAACTGGCGCATAACCCCCCCCCCCCCCCTCTGTGATGCCGAAGCCTACTTCCCCCTAGGGACCCTCCCACTAAAGTTTCATTACCAGAGTTATGTTCCCCACATCATTTGAGATTTCTTTTGAGTTGTCTCTGCCTTTTCTGTTAAAATTTTATTGTGGCTAAAAGCTTACTGCATCATTGTTGGCGCGGACGTGCACGGCTTTCAATTGATACTTTCGCTTCATTTCTGCAAATCCTGACAATAGGAGGACAAGCGCATTAGAGGCTCCAGCGGCGGCTACCTCATGCGTATTTTTGCACTTCAACATTTTTTTTTTCATTTCCGCTGTTAAAACAATGCACAGACATAATATACATTTAAGTGTATACACAGAACAATGTTTATTATATTTTTAAAGAGACGGAGGTAGCCAACAAACAATGATTTCTAATGGTATGGATAGCCTATGCCTAGAGAATGAATATGTTTCTCTATGTTCACCTCGCTTCAAATTGATTTGCGTGCTTTTATAATCCTGAGAAAAACCTGCAGACTTCGGTGACCGCTTCGGCAGAGTCTTTTATCAACGGCGTGTGAAATGCACGTGAATTATATGTCGCAGTATTACTTTTCTTTCCAGTAGGCGATGCTAACGACTCATGAAAAAAAAAAATCTTGTAATAATTTAGAACATTTATTAGGGATGAGAACATCGCCACTTGCAAGCAGAAGTCATAAATAAAAATCAAAGCCCCTTTCTTAAAGAAAGATTGTTGAACGCGAAGCTTTCTCCCATGCAAACTGGATCGAAGTCTAAAGCCAACGACCAAGCAACGAACCCAATAAATGCTGAGCAACCCGATGCGATGCATAAGTGATTTGATTGCTTGTTCAGGGTTGTATTTTTTGAAAGTCGAAGTTGAATGAAGACACATTTCGTTAAGTTGCATAGCCTTTATTTTAGATCATGTATAGCCATTGATTATACGCACACACTCACACTTTCACGGACGACTCTACACTTGCACAGTATTGCCTTGTGATCGCTGTGGTAGACGGTCAGAGGCTCTGCCGTTGCCGATACACGGGATCGGCCTTACGCGCACGATCGCGGCTCGCGCTTAGGTTCGCGTACGGCAGCCTCTTCTGCCGTGTGCTGCACCCGCGGCCTACCCACTGGTGATGGCCAGGAATGCATTGCGTGACGCGTGTAATGCAATGCAGATATACACAGTTAGTCTGGGTAGCGTGGCGTTGCAGCTCCCATTGTTCTTATCGGTACAACTGCGAATGTAAACTGTAGTGTTCTACGATCCGTATGTCGTGCGCCGTTGTCCTATTGTGTCCGCAGATGCGCAGGTAGTTCCATTGTGTAAGTTGGCTTTCCTGCAGTGCGTTTTCGGCACTCACGGACGAATCAGTGAGACATAGAAAGCTTCGCTTTAATATATAGTAACTGGCTCAGTAACTGAAATGAGACCAAGCAGGATTCACTCCAAATCACAATCAATTGCACTCATGCGCAGCAACGCTTACAGTCGAACTCACAAGAAAAAAGAAAAAAAAAAAGCTGCAGTTTCGCCAGAAAGGCGGATCAGTATTAGGGATAGTGAAGCATAAGACAATTATTCCAAGTGAACAATTCTTCGAGGTCACACGAAGTTTCTTTAAGTGCAGCTGCTATTAAATGTAATACATACATACATACATACATACATACATACATACATACATACATACATACATACATACATACATACATACATACATACATACATACATACATACATACATACATACATACATACATACATACATACATACATACATACATACATACATACATACATACATACATACATGGGTGGGGTTCGGAAAGCTGGTTGGGCCCCAACCCCCCTCCGAAAAAATGAAAACTTTCTGCTATATGTTTCACTGTATGTCCACGCATTTTCTGAACAAAAGCTCCGGCAGATTCGGAAGTTAGAGGTAAAATTACGAGTCCTTTGCCTCGTCGCTATATTCGAGGGTCCGCTCTAAGGAAAATTTAACTTGAATGACCCCAATGTAATATACACATAAAAATTAAGAAAAGGAGGGCTACGACAGCAGCACACACTTGAGGACTGGTTGCTGGAAGTTCCAAGTTATACGGGACAAGCAAAGTGGCGTTATATTGCAAGCCCAAATCATTTGCTGAGCACGGAGTAATATGTTTCAGTAGTATACTCAGTCTCACAAAAAAGAACGTTTGTTCATATTTATAAGGGCTCGTTTTCTGTATACGAATCAAAGGCTAGCTTTTCTTCTGTGCCATTTATTTAGTTGTATGCTATGCAGGCCCAATAAAATTCAATTTTTGACTATATTTACCATGGCAGCCTGTGTGCAGACTTTTTTTTTTTTTTCCTCGGGTTTGGGAGCTTTGAAGTTGCGTTTTTCTTTAGCAGTTTTTTTTTTTTTTAATGCTCCACCTGCGGGTCATGTGATTTCTAGTTGACAGTCGTGTCTAAGGACACGACTGTCAACTAGAATTTGTACTGCTGCACTCACAGACAGGCGCGGGTGGGTCTTCTGCCTTCATCGACACTTTGAGGTTACTCTTTGCATCCGATGTAATCACATGCGTACTCTGTATGACACGTGTGGCACATCCGTTAAGCATATATATCTTCTATGACTCGGGTGTGATACTGACACGTGAGACACACCGTACGCTGTTCACCAAGAGCAATGGTTCTTCACTGGGACCTGCATGTATTGAACCTCTTACGACGCGTTCCGCAAGAATGTTCCGCAAGCATCGGCCGACGACTCCTGTTTCGGACAAATTAAAGTGTGTCGCAGACCTCTGATAGCTATCACTGTAAAGGAAAAAAAAATGCTTTAATAAGAACCAAACCCAAAGGCTGTTGTCAATCGTGTTTGTGGGTTAGGTTATACATCCCTTTACACGCAGTAACCTGATTATTGTACTTCCTACTACAGAGCTTCCCACAAAAGTTACTAGAGGGAATTCTGGCACAGCGATCGTTCTGCTACGGTGTCAATGATGGCTTGTACATGGATTTGTTTAATCTTTGTGCTTGTGGACTCAGAGGCTCCTGTGACGTTATTTCCTACGTTTTATCTTTCAAATTCCCAAGCACTCTAAAGACAATGTCTGCGCACATGCGTAATCGTTCCCAATTGTAGCATTTATAAGGCGATAAGCTATTGAAAATCATCAATTCGCAAAGTCACAAAGCCGTTTGAAGCCAGAATGGCGAATGGCCAGATACATGCACTGCACATCATTCCTATGCTGGTTGAACCGCCGCGCTTGGCACTAACGACATAGTCCCCCCTAATAATTTTTATAGGAAACCATGATTTCGGCACGCTTCAAGGCCTTCTATGCGTTCGTGCACATGTGCCATGCGCTAAAAAAAGGGCTATCAAATGTAGCTTCTCCACACCTCTTGTAATAATACGTCCGACTTCTGTTCACTCGGTTTGACAGGCGATGCAGCCTCCATATTGGGAGGCTTTTAAGTGGAACCTAGGATTTCACCACGACAGCGACAAGTCCAACGTCTGGTGCGCGTGTTGATCACTGAACGCTGATAAAGACTGCGCACTGTTTTGTAGCGAGGGAGTGGAGCGAGAATTGGTGTGGAATGTAAGATATTGCGGGTGTACGTATATATAGTAGTGCGTCTCTGAGTTTTGTCGTAAATATAAATATAAATATAAATGTGAATATCAGGCATATCCAAAGCAACCCCAGTGTTGCTAAAGACGAGCCAAAGCGGGTCGGAGGTGAGTCGGAGGTTAACCAAGGCTTTGGAATGGAGTGCTGCGGAAAGGCACAGGGTGTTTGGAAAGGCTGTCGCCTGTCCATTCTGCCATGGGGGTGTGAACTCGAGGCCTGTTTCTACTTTACAGCTCTTCTCTGTCACCCTCTCTCTCTCTCACCTGAAATAAAACATAAAAAAGAGCGCACTTCTGGATTAGAACGCTTCAATACACCCACGCCTTCCTATAGGCTTCAAGTATACCTGGCCTGCTTGTTACACCTCCGTCTCATACAGTGGTACCCGGTACTCTCGCTTTCTATATGCGACGGACTGCAGCTTAAAACTCATTCATGCCAGAAAGTGAACGAACTTGCGCATTGTGGTATAAGTCTGAAAAAAGCACGAGGGGTGTCAGAGCGAAAGGCCCGCGCCACGTCCACTGTCGTCGTCCTCCAACTAGCGCCCGCTGTCACGCGTGGTGTTGTCCATCTCTACCCAACAGACACGCATAGAGTGACGCACAGGAAGCGGCGCATCCGCGGTATTTATCTCAGAAGCATAGACGACGATCCGTAGCGTATAAATTACAGTGTGCAGCGATCGGTTCCACCAGCGGAAGCAGACGCAACGTGCGACCACGAGTACTCTCCTCCAGCGTCATTTAGCAGATAAGTCGTGACGTCAGCAGATTCCCGTATCTGTAGCGATTCCTGTCCCTGTATTGGAGGAATTAAACGATGGCCATGAAAACGGCTATGAAAAATGGCTACGCTAGAGGGGAGCCCTCGGCCCAGAAAATCTTTATAGTAACCGTGTCCTGCGGCTTGCTGTGAGCTCCAGCAATATGAGTGATGAGCGCGCCATTTTCATGTTCTGCAAAGCTTTTATCGGGGGCTTCAAAGTAAGATGAGCCAATGAGCATCACAGACATCATCGCTGGCCGTCAACAGATGCTATACAGTAACTATTTAGGATGTGTTTTAATTATTTTTTTTACTGCACATAGCTTTTTAACCATGAACGCTTTGCCTAGTTGGAAAATCACAGGTAACTATAGCTACAGAAGAAATTCTGAGGTCTTTGTTAGTACTTGAATTTCTGTCCTCTTCAGCGCTTAAACTGTTCACCGCTGCTTGGCAACTATACATTACGAACGGGCGTTGCAGTCAATGCTGGCGTAGTAAGATTTGCTGAGCGTTGTTCTGTTGCTGGCTGCTTCAATCTGATCCAGCGAATGGAGATGACTTTGTGGACAATTACTATGTGACCTGGGCGGCTTTTCTGTAAGTGTCCACCTATCGGATATGTCCAATTCGTCTGCTGCTGATGTGCTGATTGACTGGGGGCACCTGTCTAATTTTGACGTGTTGTACCCCAGCCCAGCCAATCAGAACTTCCGCAGCAGACGAAATGGACATGTCTATTAGGTGGACACTTACAAACGACCCCTCCCCAGTGGGGGTAGACGGAATAGGGGAATGGAGAGGGCGAATTCTACCACCTTCGCGAAAGAGCAGGGGCCCTGAGGACCTCGGCGACAGGAAATGTCCCGCCCCTGAAGACCTCGATCTATCTGGCGCCGCCAGTATTGATGACAAAGTCTTACTGGACCTGTACGGCAGCCCTGTCGACAACGGCGCATGAGGAGATCAACTCTCTCAGAGAGAACGCTGGTGGATGCGGGCGTCTCGGAGCCCAGGCGCAGTTCCAAAGCATGTGGGAAATAGACGGGGGTGGTGTTGCGACTTGGCAGGTAAGAGGCCGGGCAGTGACGAGACGCAGGCTTGCAAAATTGAACAGTTTATTTACTTAGTCAAGATCAGAAAGCGAGTGGGCGTAAGAATCGGGAAAGGGTGGGGGGGGGGGGAGGGGGCGAGAGGGCACTCATTGTATACCCTCCGAGGCCCCCAAAATGTCCCTAAGTTCCCTAGAAAGGGAAATCACATTGTCCTCGGAATGCTTTTCCATTCCTTGCATGGTCGACGGGCCGGGCCAGTGCCACCGTAAGCGACGAAGACGGAATGCTGGAGTGCCGCGATCTGTGCGTGCGACCGCAACATCCGGCTACTGCAGGCGGGACCCGTTCTTGTCATCTTGAAACGCCAAGGCGACAGACGTACTTTGCTAGCAGAGTTCATAAACATCGTCGTCGTTGGGGCGAGTCGTAACAGTGGGGAGGTTCAGTCATGACATGCCGAGCACTTGACCCTGTTTTTTTTTTTTTTGCGTCACATGGTCGTATCATTCCTCAGATGTCCTGTGCTTAGCAACGGGCACGTTAGCACGTCGCTTCTCCAGGACACCTTCCAGGACCTGCGCGCTAAGCCTCTCCGGCCCTTAAATGTGCTCCTCTCGGGAGGCACTTGGGTAATGGATGGACGTTTCGTGGGTTCTTCACCCGTAGACTTTTGCGGAGGGCATCAGACGCCTCGGCACTCTCAGTGTTCTGGAGTGACTAAAGAGCACATTCCAAAATAGGCTTAACAGATTCAGACTTTAAAAATTAACATTCTTACCTTCCTCCTATATTTCCTTTCCTTAATTTCCAACCTAAGCTGTACTTTCCACCCTAATAATGCTATAACCAGCGAAGTTCTTCGGATCACGTGTCATGTGTAACCATAGGTCGGCAGTGTGGGAGAAAACTCACTCACACTCACTCACCATAATTTTTCCAGGCCCCGCACCCACTCACGTTCACGCTTACCTGCACTCACACTCACTGGCACTCACTCGCACTCACCTGCACTCACACGTACTCACATCCACTCACACTCACAGGCACTCACTCACACTCGCACTCACCTCCACTCACACTCACTGGCATTCACACGCACTCACCTGCACTCACATGCACTCACTCGCACTCACACTCACTGGCGCTCACTCGCACTCACCTATACTCACTGGCACTGACCTCCACTCACACTCACTGGTACTCACTCGAACGCGCACTCACGGCTTTGAAATAAATGCGAGTGAGTATGAGTGAGTGCACTCATGAGTGAGTGTGCCGATCTATATCGCTCACAATTCTTGTATATTCATAACGAAGCTTCCAATTTAGCACCTGTCACATCGGGAGTGCGCCAAGGCTGTGCTTTGGGCCCAGTTCTAATTTTAATACACATAAAAGATTTGCCTTCCCGATTACATAGAAACATCCGTCTATTCGCTGACTATTGTATTTCGTACCGCGAAATTAATCGCAGTGATGATCACCATATACAAAAATTGGCGTAGCCTGCACTGGAGGCGCAATGCTAAAGAGACAGGGGAGCTGATGGGCACCTAGCTAGTCCTGGCTTTTGGGCTAGGCTAAGCACTAACAAGTCATCCCCAGCGTTTCCCGGAATTTATTGATTATTGATCAATTATCGATTAGCTATTGATTGGCCATCGCAAGGTATTGGTCACGTATTTGGGCTAGGCTAAGCACTACCAAATCATCCCCAGTATTTTCCGGGATTTATTGATAATTGATCGATTAGCTATTGATTGGCTATCAATTGGTTATCGAGGACTTCCTAAGCTTAAGTAGTCCCAACCATGCTTATCTGACTTAGCCAGGCTCAGCTTCGCTAGTTCACGGGGGTATGTGCCATTGCGTTTGGACCCTTTCTTCACTACCGCCAGGATCGGCCCACATTTTTTGTCCGCGACGGACCGACTAACGGGCGGCTTCATTCACACCGGCGACTGACAGTGGTCGCGCGACCAAGTTGGTCGCAAAGCGACCAGTCGCAAATGGTCGCAAATGATCGCTTTTCTCAAAAAGCGACCATTTTGGGCCAGTTGCTCACTGCGCGATTTTTCAGTCGCGCGACCGTGGTCGCAAAGCTGCTCAACTAATCAGCGTCGCGCTGAAAGTGATGTGTGTCGTCGTCCACTCCAAATGCAATGTCCGCGTCACGATATGCAGGCTACAGGCCGGTAATTGGTGTCTTGTCTTGTTATTCTGAGACGCAGCAGTTGCAGCAACGTGTCGAATGTACGCGGTCGCATTCGCTGGAAGCTAAACAGCAGGAAAAGAAACAAACCCTTTTTCCAGCTGCCGTTCGTTGGATGAGCACGCCACCCAAAGATGAACAGCGGGTGAACAGCTTTACTTTAATATTATGCACCGAATAACACGCATTGCGAACTAGAAATTACAACTTGCTCTCGATAATACTCGTTGTCATGCGCACAAAGTTCGGGCAGGAGGCGGCTTGTGTGGCCGGTCACTTCACGCGAGCGGAGGCACGGGCGCACCCACGAGCGTCGCGTTTTCTTCGGAGGCTTCCGCGCTGCCACAGCTGACACCCCGGCGGAGCACATCAGCACAGGGACGACGTCTTCCTGTTCGCTCGAATCAAAATCCAGCCATCGCTCGAATCAAAATCCATGGCTGTTGCCGGAATGCGAAACCAATTTATACAGTGCCAGCGAAGTGCGCGCTAACTGCGTAGATCCCTAGAATTCTCGCTGAAGAACGAGAATGTCCGGGATTGCGACTTGCAGGTCGCGCTCTGCCGGGCTTGCCGGTGTGAACATCAGTCGCCTTCGGTCGCTTTTTGTTCGCGAGTCGCAAATGGTCGCGCGACCTCCTCAAGTCGCCGGTGTGAATAAGCCTCTAAACAGCTCCGCTGATATAATTCAGCCTTTTCTTGGTGTCAGGCGTGGCAGATTACTCTAAGTGCCCAAAAATCTGTAACGCTAACAGTAAGTAGAAAGAAACAGATATCTGATATTACTTGCATTATGAATGAATCACTTGTCACTTGTGCATTTCAGCGTAAGTATTTAGGTGTCATTTTTACACACGCTCTCCGATGGGTAAGCCATGTTAACAAAAAGACCTCAAGTGGAAATTAATGTACATGCTGAGCACTACAAAGCGACTCTGAAATCAATGTACATGCTGAGCACTAAAGCTACTCTTCTTTCTGAGAAGACACCTTCGTCTTGCGCCGGCCCCAGATGCAAATCTGCTGGCCAACAACAACAGGTAGCGAGCCGGCCAAGTCGGTATAATAATAAAAAAATGAAAAAAAAAGGAGAGGTACTGCGCGGCTGTTGTGCCTGTTGCCATGACGACGTAAAACACCATGTGCGCCGCCGTTTTTATTAAGTATCGCCCGCCTGTAAAGGCCGTAACTACGGCACCGTACCGTAACTTCAGGGCGCCTTGGCGCTAGCGTCGAAAAGAGCGGCAGTATTACCGACTACTCGACCAGTGGGAGCCATGCGGAGATTCTCACGGCGGTTTGGAACACGAGACACGGTCTGGTCCAATCAGGAACGCAGGCGCAAGATCGTACCATAAATGGGCACAACAGTCTCATGCGCGCTACTGCAAGCTCCCTGCGCCAGTCTGTCGCGTCGGCGGACGGGGAGAAGGGGGGAGCGTCCGAAGGAAGAGTAGGGGCCATTGGTACACACACGCACGCACACACACAGCTCGCGTGACTTCCAACAGTCATGTCTCGCCGACTCGTCGGCGCCTCCGTAAAGCCGAGGAGCCTTACGACTCGCGGCCCTTTGGGGCCGTCTGCAACGGTCTTCGCAGGCTGATGTTGAATGTCTGCCGTAGAATAAAGAACCAACGTGTCTGCGCTTTGCGCTCGCGATATCCGTTGCCACACAAGCGCAGCGTAACATTAGCTATGGTGGAAATGAATGCACATGCTGAGCAGTTTCTGTGAACAATTTTTTTCTTTTTAAACCTGTATCGGGATTTTGGTTGAATAATCTGATCGCATCACCGCGCATCCTATCATTGTATTTTTCGTAATTTCGATTTTTTTACTCATACCAACGTAATTGCTAGTAATAATTTCATGTATTCGGCTAGTGTTTTAGTGCTTTCCATATATGAATTACTTGACTGCGTTTTGTATTTATATGTATGCCCTCCCTGAAACGATCTCAAGATCGGCAGTATTGCATTTCGATGGAGGCGAAATGCAAAAACGCCCGTGTGCTTGCGTTGTAGTGCACGTTAAAGAACCCCAGGTGGCCAAATTAATCCGGAGCCCTCCACTACGGCGTGCCTCATAATCAGAACTGATTTTGGCACGTAAAACCCCAGAAAGAAAGAGATCGGAAGAGTATTCGCAAAAAAAAAAAAAAAAAGTAAATGCTACGCGACTTCCGTTCGTCTGCTTAAGCGCCTTTAACCCCCGCTCTTTTCGCTGCAGGAAAGGAAACATTTTCCCACCCTTGGCCCACCTAACAACGAGAAGGATTCTGCGGAAGAGCCGTTCGCACAATAAATGCCGAGAACACGACAAAACCATAAACTATACAGCAATGTAGTACGCGCAAGTTTGGCAGAGCTGTAGAAAGCGACCTGGCTTCAAAACACTTCCGACTGGCAGCAGCAGACAGTCAGCACAACGCGACAAAAAAGAAAAAAAAAAAAAAACTGCGCAGATGTTCCGCTGAAATGCACTAAAATCACTTGCTTCACGCAGGTCAACAGCGCTCTCTCATTGTTTCTAAGGTATTACACAATATAAAATACAATCAACGCCAAAATCATAAGAGAGACCTGAAAGGTTCTTGGAAACCACCAAGTGGACGTATGCAACCTTAGCTACGGTAGCACGGTGAAAACCCATGCGCAAACCGCAGAACTTATTATTTAATGTCTCAACTCGCGTAACTCAGGAAGAGGCTCCACGCCTCCCGAGCAAGCGCCGAAACTGGGAGAGCGAGTGTCAAGTGACGAGAGGAAGTGGGCCGCGAGGAGTTTAGGATGAGGAGATATGTCTCTGTGCTTAGTTTTTTTCAGCCCTGAAGAAACTAGTGAAATGTAACATTTTGCAGATTTTATTTCACTTTATTACCAAAGCAGTTTTCGGGGGGAATATCACAAACATGGTGAACAGCCCAGAATACCTGTAATCCTAGAATTTACACCAGTACACACGTCAAATTGAGCATAATAAAATCCGCTGGCTATTGGCTTTTGTATTTGTGCTATCTTTTAAGACTATTCTTGAGGTTCTGCCAAGCCCCATTACATTTGAAAAGTAGCAATGCTAGGCTCGAGGACACGGGTTCGATTCCCGGCCGCGGTGGCCGCATTTCGATGGGAACTGAATGCCAGAACCCCAGGAGCTCAAAGTTAATCCATAGTCCGCCACTGCGGCGTGCCTTTTAATCATGATGTTACGGTGAAGGGAAAGAAGAAGGGGACACTAACGAGAGGAAGACGGAGACTCTGGCCTTTGCCTGAACGCCATATACTTGGCTTGTAAATATACATTCTTCTATACTCGTGGGCCTGCTTTCTTCCTGCAACATTTTGGTGGAGGTGCGGGGTACAATCACGGAACTTCGCAGCGGACGTCATCTACCTGCCGCCACAATGGCAGATCAACCGACACAACCGACAACGCCTCAGCAGTCCATGCCAACGGTCATCCTCCCTCATCCGCGGGAGCCGGGAACATTTTGTGGCACGGACAACGCCGACGTCGAGGACTGGCTTGCGATGTACGAGCGAGTGTGCGACAACAACAGGTGGGATCCAACAATGATGCTAGCAAACCTGATGTTTCATCTGAGAGGAACTGCGAAGCAATGTTACGATACGCATGAATCTGACCTAACAAGCTGGGATGTCTGCAAAGAAAAAATGCGAGACCTGTTTGGCAGACCTGTGGTCGTCAGTTGGCAGCAAAAAAAGAACTTGCATGCCGCGCTCAGACGTCCACAGAATCCTATGTCGTGTACATACAGGATATGCTGGCTCTCTGCCGCAAGGCTGATAACAACATGACCGAGGCAGACAAGATTTGTCACATACTAAAATGCATTGCAGACGACGCCTTCAATCTCCTGTTGTGTAAGGATTGTGCCACTGTGGATGCAATTATAAAGGAGTGCCGGCGCTTTGAACAAGCGAAAGGCCGCCGCGTCCCTCAAAATTTCGACAGATTGCCCAATACCGCCGCGAAATCTTCGTGCGAAGACCCGCCGCGGTTCGTTCAGCCGACAGGACCGGAAGATATAATGCGTATCGTTCGCCGTGAGCTTGAGGCCATGGCTCCGGCTCCAATTCGTTCCGACTGTCGGGAAAGCGTGCCCGCTATCTCGCTTATACAAGCGGTCGTTCGGGAGGAAATAGCGAGTTTGGGCATTCCATCTCTCTGCTCGGTCCGCCATACGAACACCTACCAGATTTCTCCGGCCGCTCGCTCCCAGACGCAAAGCTTTCCGACCCGGAAGTGTAGTTTTGGCAAGTAAAACCCCGTAAATTATTATTATATTTTGAGAAGTTCGCTGACTCATGTGTAATTCATGCACCATAAATTTAAAAATCCTTTTAAATGCCATTTTTGTACATCATTCTGGTGAATAAAGGTATAAGGACGTGATCTCCAATTCTCCTTAAAAAGCATTCCATTATTTGATTACCTGAGCGTTCTGATTTATTGAGCAGTGCAAAAACTAATTCAAAGAGAAAAACATTTTAAAATATAACCGCACCACCAAGCGATGCTGCCCCGTGTCAGTTACGAGTTCTTTTACAGCGCAATTGGGCATTTTCGACAAAAATGTCGAGGAACAAGGCTGACGGTACTGTTCCCGCGGGTTTATTGCCGACGAAGCTGCTCATCCGAAGTATGGCTGTTCCCGACAAGCACAAGTGCAGTTAGGCGTTATGGGTCCATTTTCATGCACTGCAACATAACTCACGACTTAATTCTAGGCATTCCAGGAACAAAAAGTAATTATCTTGCCTTCAACTTCCCTAAAGAATTAATAACAGCTTTTGGGGCATAAGCGAATACTACGTTGCGTCACAACAGCTTTGCATTCTCCGTCGAAGATACATCAGTGTACTTGAGTCCTTGGCGCCATGACGCCGCTTTCTTACCCCCCGCGCGGTGGACCGTGGAGACCATCGTTTCAGTCGCTAAACTGGCGATAAACAGATCAAGCACCGCTGTTACGGGCTTCCAGCGAATGTTTCCTATAGACGCCAAAGGTGGTGGTGGTGGTGGTGGTGATGCTGAAGCAGGCGGGGTTAGCCTGGCATACATAGCCGGCAATTGTTCCGCCTGATCCTCCTTCGAGTTGAGATCAGGGGTGTGTCACCAGGTGTCGATGAGTCCCGTGTCTCGCAGGAAGGCTATCAGCAGTCGTTGCGCTCTCTTCCTGATTGCCGCGGGCCCTCCGGGGAAAACGACGTCTTCAAAGGTCCTGTGCGTAAGACCACTCTTTTGTAGGCTGTCGACCATCGCTTTTCTTTCTATGTCAAACTGCATGGCATAGCCCCGGGTACCAACAGCCAAAACCGTTAGACAAATAAAGTTTATTCCTATCCTATCCTAGCCAAATGAAATGCTCGATGTCACCAATGTCACCACAGAAAGCACAGAGTGGGGAAGCGCGAAGCCCAGTCTTGAATAACCGAGCTGGGGTGTACGCGGAGTCGGTGCTGATGCGGTGTAAAAGCGTCGCTTCTTCGCGGGTAAATCCATGAGTCACACAGGCTTCGTGTGGATTCTTGTGGATCTCCCTAAAGTGAAGGCGGATTGCACCCTTAGGGTTCTGAAAAGCTTTTGGAGCTTTCACTTTTGGGCACATGTCAGCGCTAGGCGTGCAAGGGCGTCAGCTTTCTCGTTTCCATCAATTCCTACGTGTGATGGTATCCACTGAAACCTTATGTTAAATCCTTTCCTGGTTAGGTCGTTAATCAGTGCCAGAGATTGCCTTGTAAATTTCTCTAGAAGTAGGCCACGATGTAATCTCTGTAACGCTGACTTGGAATCCGTCAGCACCACGACATCTCGTGCAGAAAAGGCCCGTAGTTGCCGCAAAGTTGCGGTGATTGCGGCGCTTTCTACTGTTGTAGAGGAAACTACGCGATCCATTCGGCCAGACCATGACACATAAAGGGATGGTATGCAGAATACCGCTGCACAGCTATCTGTTTGCGCGCACACCGCAGGTGGTGGGAAGAAGAAGACGCGCCTCCGTCAAGCGGCATCGTCAACGCTCGGCCCTCTCAACTCGCGCTGTTGGTCGCTGGTGTTATTGGAGACGGTGCTCCACTCTGCCTCGCCGTTTTTGGAACTCGTAGCGTCCTTGAAGGACACCGCCAATAAACCTCTTCTCAAATGGTGGAGGTTGCTGGAATTCCCCCGCCACTTGCACCCTGGAGCTTCGAACCCGAACGCTTCCGCCCATCATGACCGACAACACAGACCCGCCGGCGCCCCACTCCGTCATCTGCACCGGGGTTCCTCGGCAACGTGATCCGAAGGTCTTCAGCGGTACAGATGACACGGTCGTGGAGGACTGGTACATCCTGACATGGTCAACTTTCAAGACGTCTTTCACACAAATGTTTGGTCGACCTGCTGTCCGCAAACTACGCGCTGAACAGCGCTTGCAAGCCCGTGCACAGCAGACTGGTGAAAATTTCACTAGCTACATTGAAGAAGTCGTCGACCTTTGTAAACGTGTCAACGCCACCATGCCCGAAGCTGATAAAGTTCAGCACATCCTCAAAGGCATCGATGACGGCGCATTCCAAATGCTTTTGGCCAGGAATCCGCGCACCGTTTCTCAAGTAGTCACGTTATGTCAGAGCTACGAAGAGTTGTAGAAGCAACGCACGATGACTCGGCAGCCTCTGTCGATCGCCGACTCGCTATCGAGTCTGGTTGCCGTTTCCGACCACTCTCCAGTGCTTCAGCAGATTCAAGACTTCGTGCGCTAGAAGGTTGCCCGTCAACTTTCCTTGGTCCCGTTCACCCAGGAGCCGTCCTGTCGTCTGCCTATTCTCGTCGCTCATCTCGTCGCTCATCACCAGCCATCTGTGGCTGCGCCTCTTCCCTACACGCAGACAGTGCAGCCTGTCGCCGCGCCTCTTACGTATGCGCAGACAGCGCAGCATGTTGCCGCGCCTCTTACGTATGCTTTTGCGACGCCGGATACACTAGAACCTCGACCGGCGTTACTTCTAGGTAGCGCGGCGTTGTCGGCAGGCTGCAGGCGTCCGGTAGACCATGGCGACCAGGTATAGGGGCGAGACGATTTTTAGTGCGAAACTTGCACTGTTTATTTCATGGTTGGTGAAGGATAAAAAAAGAAGAGAATAATCAGAAAATACATTGCGGGGCCGCTTAAATAGGCCCGCTAAAATCGTAGACGGGATTTTGCTCACGTCAACGTCACGTGACATGTACTGAGTCCGGTCGGGGATTGGCGGCTGCTCCCTCTCTCCTAGGCGACGTTGCACGTGCTTGCCTCCGCTAGCGGCAACTCGTGGGTCCCGTTTGGTACGCGGAAAGGAGTCTCCCCCTGAGTTGCACAGTTCGTGGAAGGCGGCCCTCCCTCCTGTCACGCACACACACAAAAGGGCCCGTAATCACTGCGGGGCGCCCGCCAGACCGGGGACCACTCGAGACACTCATAGCAAATTAGGGATCCATCCTCCGTTTCGATTAGGCATGGTCTTCCGATAATCGTTCTTGCACGGGGTGTTACACGCCAGTCGTAACAATGCTGTTATGATCGGCTTGGAACTGTACCTGTCAAATGTGGGAATCAAGCTCGAGCGCCTTTCCCGTGACGAGATAATCCTCTTTCATCCCCGAGAGAGCGTCTGACCTCTACGGAGCAGACGAAAACAGCGAGCTACCAAGAAGGAAGACCCGAGGGAGAGGAGGTCGCCAACTTGACCGCCCGACAGAGGTCTGACACTTCCACAAGTTCCCCGAAGGAGCCATCGGCAGGTTATGCCTGGAATCTGTATCTTTCCAATGTGGGAAGCAAGCCCCAGCGCTTTTCCCGTGACGAGATAATCCCCTTCAGCCCCGAGAGAGCTCTCACCTCTACGGAGCAGACGAAAACGGCGAGCTACCAAGAAGGAGGACCCGAGGGCGAGGAGGTCGTCAACTTGACCACCGGAGAGAGGACTTCCCCGAAGGAAATGCCGGCCACCACGAGGGGATTTAAGGCCGTCCTGGCCCCCGTGTTAATCAGAACCGCTCGAGACTCGGATAGAGTCAAAACCATGTACCAATGAAGTGAATACAATCTTTTCTATTTTTCATCCTCACGATGCCCGCCTTCATCGTCGTCTTTTGATTCCTGCGGTGACGACCCACCTCACCCGGTCGAGATTATATCAATGCGCAGGCAGTGCAGCCTTTTGCTGTGCCTCCTACCTATGCGCAGGTAGTGCGTAGGTCTCCCCAGCCGCCTTTCTCGATCCTGCAACAGTCTGCACCACCCGCCGCTCCTACTGCTTCTTGGGCCGGGCCGAGAGTCTTTAATCCATGGCGGACGCCTGACAGTCGTCCCATTTGTTACGCCTGCTGCACTCCTGCTGCACGCTAGGACACGTCGCTTGCTATTGCCTCCGTCGCCTTCCAACTCCCGACGACGCTTCCCGGCCGCTCCAGCATGGCAGTCAGCCCATGCGCCAATCAGCCCCGGGTCCCTCTCAGCGGTACGTTTCTTCTGACCTCCCTGAATTTCCGTCGCGCCGCTCCCCATCTCCTCGTCGACGATCGCTCTCCCCAATGCGTCGCCGACCCGCACCCTCCGACCAGGAAAACTAAGCACAGCAGTTCGCGAGGCAAGAACTGCGCCATCTTCGAACTGCCCAAGTCCTCGCTCTTCTCCTGCTAACACGGTCGCAATATCTGTCGAAGGTATTTCTACTTTTGCGCTTGTACACACCGGCGTCGCCTTTTCTGTTATAGCTGCCAAACTCTGCCGTTCGCTGCGCAGGGTGACAACGCCCCTGTCACAGACCCGTAACTCGAGCAAATCTCGAAGAACTTCTTCCGGAAATGCAGACGCTCGATGAACTCAGAACCCGTCGACTAGCTTGCCGGGGAATCCCCTTCTTCCGCAGACGCTCGGTCTTCGCATTACATCACTTCACCGGTGCGGACTGAACTCTTAAACTCCAGAATTCCTGAATTCCACTAAACGATTCTCGCACAGGCGTTCTCGAATATTCTTATCGGTGTCGTCCTCTCGTAGCATGGCCAAAGCTTGGGAAGCTTCTACTCTTTTCTGGTACCTTCGAGCGCCGCTGTCGGAGTACATTTTTCTCGAGGGGGGTGATGACTCATCCTGGTGGTGCGTGCTCTCGCTGTATACTAATGTCTCTCGACTCGCCGGGTGAGAAGGTGTCTCGGCGCGCGCGTGTGCTCTCTCACTCTCTCTCTCCGGTTAACGTCGCTTCGTCGAGTCTCTTCCAGACGTTTCGGCGCCGTTAGCGTTGTTGTTTGAGGCGTATGCGCTCTCCCCCTCTGTTGAAGTTGCGGCGGGGCTTTAGCGGCGGGGCCGGCGTGTTCTTTCGCTGGCTTACGTGACACTAGAGTGTAATTGTCTAGTACACTCTACGTGACACGCGGCGCGCGCTTGGATTACGCGCTCTTTTGTGACACTGCCCCCCACTTTAAGAATATTATGCAATAATATTCAAGAAAACACAAAAGAAGCGCGCACAAAAGTCCACTACGCACGAGTCCGTAGGTCCATAATCAGTCCACCACAATTCACACATCACTCGCGATACATCGAATACAAACACAAGTCACACAAGTACACTTGGACTACACAATAACACATCGCTTGTGTAACTAGTACACTGGTACTATACAAAAATACATATCTCGCGTAACAATTAAGACAATCATTTGAAATATAACATGTGCAACAAGTATACAAAACTATGACATGTTAGTTTACAGAACACAAACAAACGCTATGACCATGATGCATAAATAAACACTCGGTGCACTCAATCAAAACGCTTTGCACCACGGATAATGGTCAACGGTTCTTAAATTTAAATTTTCTGTCCTTGGTCTTTCTATAGTAGTGTTTCGCGTGGTTATGGGTCCCGGTCGGTTTATTTTCGGAATTGGGCCTGGAAAGGGGCTGGAAAGGTCTTGCCTGGGCCTTCGCTCGAGCTCGGAAGACAGCTGCCGCGTTGTTCTCGTCAGCAGTGAATGGTTTTCCGCGAGCTTCTTCAATAGTCGAGGGTTCGATCTTCGACTCTTCTTCCAAAGGTTTCGGATCGTCTGGGGCGCGAACTCCCTCGATGTTCCCTAGAATTAGGTCGTACAGTGGGCTGTCCATGCAAAGCGCAGTGACATTCCCACTGTAATAGGGGGTATCGACCTCAATTTTGGCTTCGGCAAGTTTCCTAGCCGTACCATCGACTAGGTAGACCAATCTGGTTTCGCCCGTGAGCTCTTCGTCTTTGACTAAGTCCCTTCGCCCGATCACTGTGCTGGTGCCGGTATCTCGTAACACCGTAATTTGTTTTCCTGCCATTTTTCCGGCAAGGACAGGCATTCCCTTATCGGGAAATTCTGGGCGTTGTGTCATCACCGCATTAACAACCGGAATTCTTTTTCCGTCTCGAAGTTCTACAAAGCCGTCGTTTATGTCTTCTTCTTGATGTTTTGGCGGGGCATACACACATGACGCTTGAGGAATTTCCTTCACTCCGTTGCGACATGAATCGGCTTTGTGCCCCGTTCGCCCACATTTAAAACATTTAACCTCGTTGGGGCGCGAAAAATTGGTCCGACAATTGCTAGCATGGTGGCCCAGTCGTTTACAGAGATAACACCTCGGAACAGGCTTCTGAGGGTTTCTCCTTTCATCGGATGCCGGTTTCTTTGCGTCCCCTGGCTCCTCTTTTCTGATCTTGGAGAGATTGGTGCCTCCCTGTGCTTCCAAAAATTGGTCTGCCAATTCCAACATATCTTGAAGCGATTTAGCTTTCCTTTCTTTCAGATAGAGTGACAGGCTCGGGTGGCAACTGATGAGGAACTGCTCCTTGATGAGAAGCTCTCTAAGCGCACCGTACTCCTGTGCAGTCTCTGAAAGTCCGGTCCACCTATCAAAATAGTGGCTGAGCCGCGCGGCAAATTGCGTGGCAGTCTCGCCATCGGCGGGCTTTCCAGTCCTAAACTTATCTCGGAAGCCTTCTACGGTGAACCTAAATCTCTTCAGTAAAGCAGCTTTCACCCTTCCATAATTAGAGGCATCGGTTGGCGTCAGCCTACCGTACACACTAAGTGCTTCGCCACTCAAACACGTACTCAACGCAGTGGCCCATTGCTCCTCTGGCCAATTCTGGCTTTTAGCAACTGTCTCAAATCTGTGCAAGTAAGCATCCAGATCATCTTTTCTTTCATCGAATGCCACAAGCAGTTTGCTTGGGTTCAGACGGAAGCTAGTTTCTTCCCTTTGAGTGCTATCGACTCTTGCCTGGACGGGAGCGTCTGTGCGCTGCTGCAAACGAAGTCGTTCGAGTTCTAACTCGTGCTGTCTTTGCCTTTCTCTCTCAGCTAATTCAGCTTCTCTTTGTTCTTTTCGCTCCTTTGCTTCTCTTTCTTCTTTTCGCTCCTGGGCCTCTCTTTCTTCTTTGGCTGTTTCAGCCAGTAGCTTTTCTCTCTCTCTTTCTAAAGCTTCTTTTTCCTTCAGGCTAACCCACTTCCGTAGTTCCGCTCCGGAAAGACCCATCTTTTCACCAAGGGCAACTAATTTCTCGAGATCCATAATGCCCTTCAAAAATCTAGCCGCGTGCAAAAAAATATCTGCCTAGATTTCAACTATCGAACTGCTCTCTGCACACAAGTTAGCAAAACGTGGTGCAACACTCAAAATCGTTTACAATAGCAATGTAAACGACCCTAGGCTCTTTCTTTTCTACTATGGACACACAATTTGCACCAGAAAGGTCCTTGTCGCGGACGCCAGAAATATTGTCACAGACCCCGGTGAACGAGGCGCAGACGCCGGACCAAATTCCAAAGCCGACTTATCAGCTTCCGAAAATAATCCCACGAAAGCAAGGACAATTAAGAGTGGGCCCTCTGGTGCGCCAGCGAACGCCGGTTGCTGTCCAAAGACCGAGTCAGAGCCCAGAGTTGTCAAAACACAACAAAATATATTCTTCACACAAGGCAGTTACACACACACTTGCACACTTAGGCTAGACACAACACAATACAAATCAGATGAGTATTAACAAACACAAGAAAATAATTAACGACAAGCACTAAGAGTCCAACACGTAAAGTACAAAATAAATAGGAACACTAAATGTCCAATCGTATTCACCGTGTTGGTCTTGAAGTCAGACGATCTCGGCGTAACTCGAGCAAATCTCGAAGAAAGAACTTCTTCCGGAAATGCAGACGCTCGATGAACCCGTCGACTAGCTTGCCGGGGAATCCCCTTCTTCCGCAGACGCTCGGTCTTCGCATTACATCACTTCACCGGTGCGGACTGAACTCTTAAACTCCAGAATTCCTGAATTCCACTAAACGATTCTCGCACGGCGGTTATATACCTTCCACAGGCGTTCTCGAATATTCTTATCGGTGTCGTCCTCTCGTAGCATGGCAAAAGCTTGGGAAGCTTCTACTCTTTTCTGGTACCTTCGAGCGCCGCTGTCGGAGTACATTTTTCTCGAGGGGGGTGATGACTCATCCTGGTGGTGCGTGCTCTCGCTGTAGTAAAAATGTCTCTCGACTCGCCGGGTGAGAAGGTGTCTCGGCGCGCGCGTGTGCTCTCTCACTCTCTCTCTCCGGTTAACGTCGCTTCGTCGAGTCTCTTCCAGACGTTTCGGCGCCGTTAGCGTTGTTGTTTGAGGCGTATGCGCTCTCCCCCTCTGTTGAAGTTGCGGCGGGGCTTTAGCGGCGGGGCCGGCGTGTTCATTCGCTGGCTTACGTGACACGCGGCGCGCGCTTGGATTACGCGCTCTTTTGTGACAGCCACTCTCTGGACTGTCGCTTCACACGGCAAGCGCGCGGCACGTGACACCTCTCGCAGCCTGTACTGCCCGTTTGCTTCTACAAGGCGTTTTGTACATTGTCGAGTTTATTGTTCTTCCTGCCTGCTCAAATGACGTCATCCTTGGTTCCCGTCCTTCTTGTCCCGTCATAATGCCGTCATCGACTGCATTATGACGTTATTCCTCGTTATTCCACCATCCCACAGTCCCTGGGCATCTCCTGTCGTTCTCGTTCGCAAGAAGGACGGGTCTATTCGCTTTTGCGTTGACTACCGTCGATTAAATCAGGTCACGCGCAAGAACGTCTATCCTTTGCCGCGCCTCGACGACGCCCTTGACAGCCAGAACCCTGTCCCGCTCACCTCTACCTCCAGACTCGGCCTGCGGCACCTCTTGCGCTCACCCCCTCTCACACCTTGACCTTGACTCGATTGGCACCGAACAACGCCGTGACCCGTGGATCGCTTCTCGTTTCGCCTATCTTTCTGGATCATCGACCACCCCTGTATCCCGATCCCTCCGACGCCAAGCTGTTCATTTCGCCATTCGTGATCAGCTGCTCCACCGACGCAACTACACTCCCGAAGGCCGTAGATGGCTACTAGTAATTCCCCGCAGCTTAAGGTCCCAAATCTGTGCCTCTTTTCACGACAATCCGCAATGTGGCCACGCCGGAGTATTTAAGACTTACGAACGTATAAGCCATCGCTATTACTGGCGGGGAATGTGCACTTTTGTACGAAAGTTTGTTCAGTGCTGCCCTGACTGTCAACGTCGCAAATTACCACCTTTACGTGCGTCTGTCGCCTTGCAGCCGCTTCCGTGCCCTGCCAAACCTTTCGATCGCGTAGGCATTGACCTCTACGGCCCGCTTCCCATGACACCGGGTGGCAATCGGTGGATCATAGTTGCGGTGGACCATTTGACACGCTACGCCGAAACTGCTGCTCTACCGAATGCTACAGCGCGGGATATAGCCTCTTTCGTCCTGCATCGCTTCATCCTTCGACATGGCGCACCTCGAGAACTCCTCAATGAGAGAGGTCGCGCCTTCCTCTCCGAAGTCGTCGAAGCTCGGCTTTCGGAATGCCACATTATTCATTGAACGAGCACGGCTTACCATCCGCAAACTAACGCGCTCACGGAACGGGTTAACCGCACTCTCGGTGTTATGCTCGCGATGTACGTGGCATCTGATCATGGGAACTGGGACCACGTACTTCCTTTTGTAACGTTCGCATACAACACCGCGATACAAGCTACTACGGGATTTTCACCTTTCTTCGTAGTATATGGACTGGAGCCATTGCATACCATCGACACTCTCCTCCCATACCGTCCTGACGCTTCCGAGTGCACCCCTGTGTACGAAGCTGCCCGACAAGCCGAAGAGTGCCGCCAGCTCGCGCGCAGCTTTACGTCGCAAGAACAGCGCCAGAAGGAAGGCCGCGCCCACTCGCTGCCCAGTCCCACGTATGCCCCAGGGTCTCTTGTATGGCTGGCTGTTCGTTGCCAAACTCCAGGCCTTTCCTCAAAACTCGTTCCAAAGTACGAAGGGCCTTACCGCGTCTTGGAGCGAACGTCCCCGGTGAATTTTCTCATCGAGCCACTTTCTCCATCTGACGACATGCGCCGGCGTGGACGTGACCTCGTCCACGTGGCGCGTCTCAAGCCCTACCATGACCCTCTGCCAACAACCTCTTAGGTCGCCAGGATGGCTCTTTTTCTGCGGGGGCGATTGTGAAGATGAAGACGCGCCTCCGTCCAGCGGCATCGCCAACGCTCGGCCCGCTCTGCTCGCGCTGTTGGTCGCTGGTGTCTTTGGAGACGGTTCTCCAGGCTGCCTCGCCGTTCTTGGAACTCGAAGCGTCCTTGAAGGACACCGCCAATAAACCTCTTCTCATAGCGATCATTTGGAATAACTAAGTACATGAATGTGTCATATGGACTTGCCATAAAAGGTAACATACTGTACGTTGCTGGCGCCAGCAGCAATTGTAACAGTTTTAATTGTTCATCATACCATACATTGTATAATGGTACTGATTTGTATTGACAAGCAGCCATTAGTCATAGTTAAACCGTATTAAGGATTGACTTCATGGTTTGAGCGAATATATTAAGCCAGTGTGTCGGAACAGAACGAAAACAAAAACGAAAAAAAAAAGTGGGCAGCTTGCACTAGTGGTGCAAGGCTGGAGTAAGCAGCTGAGCTGGTGATCGACCTAGCTTCTTCGAGGTTTCACTAGGTTTGGCTAAGTTTTGCTAAGAAATGCTAAGCGCTGCTAGGCACGGTATTCCGAATCGGTTCGCGGCCAACGCGCAGATTCTCGCTTGGCCACGCGGCGCGCTTCAAGATGAGCGGCTTCTTCTTCGGGTGTCCGGATCTTCTTTGGTCGTCCCATGTACATGTAGTCGCCACAGAGTCAACGAGAGTTAATTGTGCCGCCGTCGCGGCGGCTCCGAGCTTTATCTCTCCGGTGACGTCACGGCCAAGTGCGCCTCCACACTTGCCGGGGCGTGGCTGGTCGAAACCTGCCGAGCTGCTGCCGACGCCACCCGCGTTTCCCGGGCGCGAAAACGGAGAAACGCAGGCGGCGTCGGCAGCAGCTCTGCGCGTTGCCTCGTTGGTGCTGCTACAATTTCTTTCTCTCTCTATCACGCTCATTTTCTCTACCCTCTCCCGAGCATTGCGCGCGCCACGCGCATGCTCTCCTTCCCTCTCCGTCCCATGTCAAGGCAACATGTGCACGGCACGCAGAGGAGGCGAGGCACACGCCGCTCCGCCAGGTGGTTGCTAGGCAACGCATTGACGTCATAGGTCGGCGAGGTTTTGCGGCAGGCGACACTTTTTACGGTTAGCTAGAACAGCTTCGCTGATAAAAGAACAATATTTTTGACCGGAACAAAAACGTAACCGAACCGTTATTTATTATTTTGTTCCGGAGTGAAACCGAAATATTTTTGATCGGTTTCCGGTTCAAGGGGAAAGTTGGCAATCCGCAACAACCGACGTCAGGCAACGTGAGAATTATAGCGCGTATCTCAGGCAGGGATAGTGTGAGCGATAGCCGGTCGAGCGCTCCACTAATCTAAGCCTGCCGCTTGGTGCACTAGCAGATTGGAATCGTAGCAAGAAACCCAGGGCTTGCGCGCTGAAGAGCCTATCGTTTCGTTTTCTACGGGTACAACGCTCTGTTACCGAAGCTTTATCGTTCGTTTAATGTTCCTTTAAGTTCGTTTTATCGGAACAGCGGTCTCGCATTTCGGTGAGTACATTCGATGACGTGCTGCTTCTGAGATCGTGCTCATTGCCTTGACTGAGGCACTGAGCATGATCTCAGAATTCATAATAACCCGAATAGCGCGAAGCAAGCACTGGCTCACTGAGGACGATACTAGTGCAAGCCCTCGTCGTCAGCTGCATCACATTCACGCTACCGTATCAAACCTCGCGCAAAACGGTTACAGCGCACATAGACAAATAAATAGAGAGAAAAATATTGGAGAAATATACTGAGAAACATAAATATTGAGAAAGCTATTCTGAAATTATTGAGAAAAATAAATACTATGTTTTTATCGTTACTTTGCTTGGAAATTTTTGCATGCGAACCAAAACCGTTATGAACCATTACGGATCTTTTTTATTTCGTTCCGGAGGAGAACAGGAACGGAACATTTTTCAGTGGAACAAAACTAAAACCAGAACGAAAAACATTTTTTTCCGACACCCTCCTTTCTGTGCCGACGTGGGAGCGGCCCGCTACGTGCTGACGCGCGTTCCGAGGGACAATAATAAAGTTTTACCATACCATACCATACCCTGTATGAAGCTGCTTAATGAACATACAAAGAATACACATTTGTTATTTTTGCCTCACATTGTTGCATCTGCTTATTTGCAGCATACACCTGCAGCACCTTCGGAACGACTGACACACGAAGGTCAAGGCCAGCCTGGTGACCATGCTTGCCAAGGGGAAGTAGCTGTAAATATGCAAATATAGTCTTTTGATGATAGCATACAATTTTAATAAATTATTTGTATTATATCGTTCAATAAAAACAGATAATTCAATATCGGTGCACTTGTTTTCTTTTTTGCACTGCATTATTCAGCACTAGGGGAATTGCTTGAAATATTTGTTTCTGCAACATATGAGAGTGCAGCTGGTTCAGGAACATTATTAATTTATTAACATTAATGCATAAATGCACATGGAAAGCAACAGGTGCACATGAATAATATACCTTCAAAATTTTGTTGCCACCATATGTAAGCAAAAATTTAAACTAACTTGTAGATAGCAGATTTCATTCAAGCGGATGCATTGCATGCGACTGTAATATTTCTTAAATGTACATATGCACAAATGCTCATGCAGCCTTACATAAAGATTCACGGCTACATGCATTTTCGATTTTTCGACTGCTTCCATCTGCATGTATGCTTTTCTATGTACAATTTCCTATGTATGTTCCCATATGCATACTGGATGCAATAAATTTTTGTAGACCCTTCCCAAAGACTGCTTATTAAGAACCCCCAACAGGGAGTGTTTATATATAAGCAGAATTATCTAAATAACATAGCCTGCCGAAACATAGTTGGCAAAATGTGGTCTATTAGCTAATATAGGGTGTCCCAGCTATTTTAGCCAAGCTGGTAAATGAAAATAACAGGTTAAAAAAAAACACGGTTCCAGGTATACTATCATAAAAAGACCTACAGGTCAGACCTCTGACAGGCCGAATTCAAGCCATAGGTCTTAAAATCGGCTCTTAATATTGCACCGTCTTTTTAAAATTATTTTCCTTGAACAGCTTCACTAAATTCGAACAATAGGCGACAGAAATTGTAAGGCTAAAGTCTATAGATTAGCTATAGACTGATCACCAGGAACTGTCTATAGATAGTCAGTCAACCACAATGTACAAAAAGTGTAAGGCCATAAGTCCATAGAGACTATAGACTGATCTATAGGAATAGTCTATAGATAGTCTATAGACATTTCATGGACTTATGTCTACAAAAGTATAACTATATAAGTCTATAGACTTGTCTATAGACATTCTGCAGACATTTATCTACAAAAGCGAATTTTTATTGAAAAATATACCGTATATAGCCAGTCTCAGACATTTTGTAGACTTGTCTACAAAAAGTATATGACCATAAGTCCATATACTGTCTATAGACTAGTCTAAAGAAATGTCTATAGAAAGTATGTTGACTTCATAGAAAAATGCCTATAGACTTTATATAGACTTTGTACAAAAATGTTTGTAAGAGTTGGCTTGTTTGTGGAAAGATTGCACGCGCAGCTTTCATTTGCACCTCCGTGTGAGTCTGCTGGAGGGCGCTGCTTTTTGACACGGCTTAAGCGTAGTCACATGGTCATTTTCAGGTCTTGCGGGCTTCCTTGTTAAGCTGGAAAAAAAAAACACGCAAATATTATTCTCCTGAAAGCAATCCGGTTCGATGATTATCTGCAGCTTCTTAATTGACACCTTGACAATTTGAAATAATCAACTGATTGAATTCAATTGAATTTTGTGGGTTTACGTGCCAGAACCACGATTTGACTATGAGGCACTCCGCAGTGGGGGACTGACCACTAGGGGATCTTTAACGTGCCCCCAATGCACGGGACACGGGCGTTTTCGCATTTCGCCCCCATCGAAATGCGGTCGCCGCGGCCGGAGTTCGATCCCACGACCTCGTGCTTAGCAGCACAACACAAAAGCTGCTAAACTACCGCGACTGATAAATTAACTGACTGACTGAATAATAAAAAAGTCACATTTTCGCCCGACAGGCAAAGCATTGATTGCGATAGCTAATTATTAGACAGATTTACGAATTAAAGTTAGTCGTTTTTATCATCTGCGTAAACTGCTGTAAACATTCGCTTACTAAATTAACGAGCACGTTGTCACGGGCGCACAGGCAGACACGAACACACCTGACTCGATGACCACGGACACTCGCTCTCAGAAAGCTAGCGTGAAGCACGGCAACAGTTGCGAGCGAATTCCCCTTCCTGCTGCCGCTCGTGAACTATGCGTGCGGGAACACGGCGCAAACGAAGCTATCAGCTATCTAGCTAGCTTTCGAAACCAGCGCAGGGGTTTTTCCAAGATAGTACCAGCGCGGCAGCGCTCAGCCGCCGCAGCTGGATTAGAAGAAATGCGCACTAACCTGCCCCCCTCCTAGTGCGTGATACCCCCCTTGCGAACGCCAGAAGACACCGCTGCATCAAGCCACCGTACTTGTCGGCTCTCGGCTAACACTCGCAAGCTTTCCCTCGCACCCACAGCATACGGCGCGCGGCAGCGATGTTATCGCACTTGTACCATAGAGTAACATCCTTGTATGTTACTCTATGCTTGTACTTCCTTCCGAACGTCACGGCAACGCCAGCGGCTATGGCGGAAATTCGCCTGGGGTGTCCATATATCACAATAGACTAGTGGCGACTGCTCGACTGTAAACAATACGTACTGCTTCGTTTTGTTCGCATAAAATGATGTACGTTTTTAAACCCACACTCTAAAAAAGTTTACACGTACCCTTTGGGTCGTATCTTGTCCCCAAAGAATAATCGTCATCTGCCTTGCTTGCGTTTGCTTTCTTGAAAGCTCAGCGCTCGCTACTATCCTGCCGAGAATGCTGTGTCACGCTGGTAAAGCGCAAGCCTTCAGTGCCTAGGAATGTGCCGGGCTCGCAGCGTTAAAGAAAGGAAATGCGGACAAGACATGACGATCATTGTTTGAGGACAAGATACGACCCAAACTTTTTTTTTTTTTAGAGTGCATCGGTGCATGATAGTTGGGACACCCTAAATGTACTTCACAAAAACGTTTATAATCTTTCTGCACATTGTATAAATATTTTGTGACGGTATTCTCCCCACCTGGCTGTTACAGTACCTATAGAGAATTAACCTCGCGCACAGGTGCTCGGCATCGTGCAGATCGTTTTTGAGCACCCGTTCTCTGTTGCCATGCTATTGCGTGGCTGACTGTTTAATAAGAGCCACTATTTAGATATAAATTATATTTGCAGCAATTTTGTTCGTGTTACGTTTTGCAGCATGTACAAGATCTCTTGAGCGAAACAGTTTCTCATGTACCGCGACGGGCGTAATGCTGCTGCCCAGGGTCTCTTGTCACAGGGACAATCATAGCAGACATCAAAAAAAAAAAAAAAAAAAAAAAAAAACCTTAGATTGATGGAGCTGGAAATCGGAGGAAAGGTGCTGCCGCTGCCCAAAGCTGACGTTTACGTCTACATCGACGCGGACAATCCTCTTGCCGTCAATTTCTCACGTGAGTACGGCGTGTAGCCGAATTTTCAGCCAGGACGTAATACTGTAACCGCGTTCCATTAAACGCAGACTTGTACACCTTTCAGAAAAAAAAAGTAACCGATTACAATTACAATAACTTCACTAGAAATGTACTCGAGGAATTACTCATAAGTAATCGATTACTGCTAGGTTACCTTCCTTCTAAAGTTTTCAGCATCGCATACCTACAGTAAACAGAACTGGCAAGCAATTCCAGTGGGTCCTTGGCAGCGGCACTTCATAAATTGCTTATCCACACTTACAATTGCTTTAAAAAATGTGTTGGTCATCGCCACTCGTTTTTGTTGTGAAGACATCAGCAGCAACGCTGAAACCTCGATCGTGGAGGAGAACGAGAGTTAAAGGCAGGCAGGTTAGCCAATGCGCTCGATGTGCACGCTGTGGAGTTGTGCGTTGCTGCAACGTATACGGATCTTGCGCACAATATTGTGGCTACTCCGCGCATGAATCATCTATGAAGCTCAGCGCTGCATTGACCATCCCGGTTGGGCTAATGAAAAGTTGAAAAAATCGTCAGTATGTAATTTCCAAGCATTAACATCGTTAATGGCCTTCGCTGTCGAGACATGCCAGCATGGGTTCAATGAGGAAACGATTGCTGAGACCCCGGGTTTGCCTGTCTCCACATGCGCATTCGCTAGGCTGCCGCGTGGCAGGGTCTCGGGTGCTCTACTGTATTTCTCGCCAAATTTAGGTTCCCAAAGCTCCGTGGCCTATCACAGCTTGTCTCGTCAATAATGTCACTTCATGGTTACATGTAATCGGTTACTGAAAACAGTAATTGAATTACAGTGAGCGTTAGCGAGTAAACAAAGTATTTGTTAACTGTAATTGATGAAAACTAATTATTTAGATGTAACTCGTTACGTACAAGTCTGATTACACGTGAGGCATGTTCGGCTGAATTCTTGGTGACCCTGACACATTATCCAAGCATAAGAGTTATTTATTTTAGATGTTTATTTGCACAACAGTGGCGGACACTATAGAAGGTTCCATCAGGAAAAGCAATGGAAAGCATCGCGGCGCCGACGTTATCGTGTTTGCACTTGAAAGCGCAATCGCATGCACGCGCTTTTCGAGCGACAGCGACGGCGACGAGCGACAGGTTTTGCCGTCGCGGAGGGCGATCCGTGGCTGTCGCTTGTCGCATTGCCGGCTTTAAAGCGATAACGTTAAAACCAGCGACGTGTCGCAGAAAATCCGGCGTCGGCGTTGGTGTCGGCGGCGTTGTTCGGCCACGAAAAATCATCGCGAACCACGCCGCGACCACGCAGGCCCTCCGCGTGGCGCACAGGCGCGGTGAACTAATTAAATATCTCAAGTAAAATGCGTCAGAAAAATCGTAAAGTATGACTTTACCACAACCTACAGGCCACGATAGCGTCGGATTGTAATTTGAATGTACGAGAAAACATAATTCTGTTACGCGGAAACTCGAACACAAACTGCTTTTCCAGCATTTCTACCGTTCATACAGCGGCGGTCCTTGCAAAAACGCCGTCCAGGTGGCGCTTGCCTACATCCAACGGGAGCCTACATCCAACGCTGTTTTAGGGTGGTGATAGCCATTGTAAGTACAGTGCACTAGATATTCTAGTTCACAATAATTGTAAGGGTACTTGCCGCCGCCCGCCAAGGTTTAATGTGGGGCACAAAATGGCGAAAGACCAGCCGACAGACCATGTTTCCCTCAACCCTTGTCGACGTGAAACTAATTAACTTCTTTTATTAAACTTTGGCTTCAGCAGCCAGAGACATACATCGTGTCTGAGCGCAGTACACGGCACGTCTGCGTTTTAGTTAAACAGGCTATCGCATGCACAGCCTGTGCTGTAATAAAGGCTGTGCATGCTATAGGTGGATAGCAAAATGACGATGTCGTCAGCTAGCGACTCCCGGTTCGAGGATTAGCGCTTTTGTTGCTTCGTTCAGCCTTGTCAGCAGTTTCTACAGTGCAAGTTCCCGCTGTTCGCGAAGAAAACACGCTTCAGCAACGTGATTATGGTTGGCTGCTCGGCATTAGGGTGCGCGAACTCTTCCGTGAAAGGAAAAAAAAAAGTTTAGTTTTCCACGGAATGAAGCGCACAAACGTAAATGGGCAGTTGCCGTCAAACGAGCGACCGTGAACGGCAAGCTGTGGGTACCGAACGTAGGAGCCAGAATATATGTGAAGATCAGTTCGTCACAGGCAAGTGTTTTGGCGAATAACTTCGTCTACTAACGTTCTAGTACAAATACCCCCTTTTTAACAATCAATTAAGTACACACAGGTGCACCCAGCAAGGATCCTCAGCACATTGATTATGTGCCGTCTTCATTCCGGTACAACGAAAAGGCAACCGAGGCTGCACGAAAGAGGGAGGAGAGGTATCGTCAAAATAGTTCGTGCACTTTTCAGATACTTAAATCAGTGCTTTCTCTCTGCAGTTATACACGACATGCGTCTCGTGAGAAAAAACGGGAGACTGCGAAGGCACAGCAGCTGACGACATGGCGCGCGCTGGGAACCGCGCTGCAGACAAAACAGCGGACGAAGCGATCGACTGCACCGTTTGTTATGGGAAGCGTTACAAACAGCTACTTATTAGGTTGACTTACCACTCATTAAAAACTACTTCTAAGTTAACGAACGTTTATTTGCGCTCGACAAATGTTTGCGCTTGATAAACGTTCTATGACTATTTGACGCGACACGAACACGTTAGGGCATGAAATGCCTGCCAACTAAAAATACACGAGTCTAAGGGCGCCAACATAAGTACGAAGGAGCGATAGCTCACGCCTACGTTTTGGAACTGCCCAGCGGTGCTTGCATCGTGGTTTTTCACCAAAGTACCGCAGTAATTAAAAAAAAAACAAAGCGCGTGAAGCATGGGCATGAAGTGACGGCGGCATAGACGGCGTCGTGGTCTCGAACCGGAAGTCTTAGCAGAATACGCCGTACCCCACAATCCCTTGCGACAACCGAGATTTTGCTATCCACCTATTGCATGCACAGCCTTTATTACAGCACACTTCGGAAAACACCCTTTATACATTACGTACAAGTGCAAGGCAACGACAACGCTCAATGCAGTTCACATTCTTGGCGCGAGATAATACTAGCACGAGGACGCCACCGTGCCTTATAACTTGTTGCTTTATACGACATGCACTAGAAAAATAAGTTTGATGGGTTAAAATAAAAGGAAAAGGCAACTAGTGTATTAAAGATGTATGCAGGTTTCGTGTGCGCATTGGTGGAAAACTAAATTATAGAAATTTAATAGATCACGTGCAAACATGGGTACATCAGAGCATGACAAAAAAAAAAGCAAAAAAAAAAAAAAAACACACAGGACCGCGCCGCGACTTCTAGAGAGAATGGGGACCAAAATGGCTGTACTCACCCACCAAATATGGCGGTAAATAGCGGTCAAAATTTTGGTTTTGTCCCCACCCTAAAACAGCGTTGCATGGCTCCATACGGCAGCTACGGCAGCGGCGCGCTGAGGCGAGGGTCCACAAAAAAGAAAGCCGCAGTTGCCGGGAAGCCTGACAAACAGTCAGGGGTCTTCGAATGCTATTGCGTTCCACTCTTAAGGCGAAGCTTAAACGTCCTCCAAATTGTTTGGCCAGCCCGAAGATATCGCTTGTTGCCCGGAAGTCAGTGCGGTGATATCCGCTGGAAACAGCGATTGCGTAACAACATGGCTGCAACCATTCCGCCATGGTCCGCACATTTCGATCTGGATTCGCTCTTGCAACTTGCTCTCTGCCATGAGAGCAAAAAATCTCATCTCATGCTGAGGACAAAGTATCGGCTCTCTGCTGCCGTTATTTTTGAGATCGGCTGTTTGTTTTGACGCTGTTAGGTCTTGACGCCACCGAGAGCCACGAAAGCGTTTTAAGTGTTTCTCACCGGATGGCGCCACGGCATTTTACGCTGGCTGCTCGGGACGGATTCCACTGGGGATGCTAGCATGTTAAAGCTATAGATCTAGATAGAACGTTGACCTCTTGGTACGTTTGAAATTTATTTACGAGCGCACGATAGCATTTATTCTCACAGTAATAAAAATTTGTCGCTACTCCTTTTCGCGATGCCGCGTGCATGCGTTTTCTTCATGCACTCCACGACGCGACAGCGTGACGTGATCTGCCTGCCGCGTGGCTTGCCGCTGTCTTTCGAAAATCGCGTGCATGCGGTTAAGCCTTTATACGGAACGTCACGGCGACGGCGACGCCGACGGCAGAAATACGCTTGGAGTGTCCATATAATTGCTAGCGCAATAAAAATGCAGGAAAAAGAACAGACAGTTGCAGAGCATTTTTTCAAAAATTATTTGTCATGCGTAATGTGCTGACTGCGTATGCACTTGAGTAAAAGCTTAAAATTTTCTCGGCCTTGCTTCTGTACAAGCCAGATGCTTATAGGGGGCATGTATAAGCACATATAAAGTTTAAACAATTAGAGACAGATAACAAAAATTTCTCCCGCGATAATCCGGAATGTCAGAACACTTATTAAGAAAAACAGTGAAATAATGCTTATTTGTAAATGTATATATGCGATAAAGAAAGAATAGCGTTCATACAGTGCATTCGTAAGCAATTAGGAACAAATTTACCTTAGCTCAAGTGGTATTTGCGGAGTTATATCGGCTTATATAGGCGCAGACGTCAATACACAAACATACGCGCACGGACACTATAGAATTATGTCAATAATATGCCCGTGAGTAGGCTTCAATGCTGCGGTATTTTGCGCCGCTCTGGGTCTGTTAATTTTCTAACTTAGAAAGCACAACCGGGCGGCAAACTATGTGGATTTTCACCTTCGGTGTGTGGTGAACAGAAGCAAGCTCGCCGCATTGAAACAGTAATAGCGTGGTCAATGTGGCGAGTTCGCTTCTGTTTTATGCACAACGTTTGGTTTTCGTCTCCCATTCGTGGGCGCCACTTTTCCATGGGGCGGGAAACGAAACTAAGAAAGAAGACCGCATGCTGATATATTCAGAGATGTTGAAGAGTTTCAAGGGCTGAAAATAATGTGTAACCCTATACATTACGGTGTCTCTTGTTTAGCTTAGCTTTCCAAGATAAAACCTAATTTATTTCATTTTCCTAAGCCTTACTCTTTATCAAGTTTGACCTCTGACAGTGCACCAATCATAACATGCAGCTTATGTGAGATGAAACATGCCGTTAAGGCGTCCGCTTAGTAGTTTTTAAACTGAAGAAACTGTTTACAGGAAGTACAGGACAACTTACTGTAAATTATTCATAACTGTGAGGCTGAGGAAAATAAAATAAATTAGGTTTTACCTCCGAAAGCTAAGCCAGAACTACAAGCGACCCCGTGATGTAGGGTTTTCAGCCCTTGAAACAGAAATTTTCAGCCCTTGAAACTCTTCAACATCTCTGATTATACCAGCATGCGGTGGGATCGAATCCCGGCCGCGGCGGCCGCATTTTGAAGGAGGAGAAATGCAAAAAACGCCCGTGTGCTTGCGTTGTAGAGCACGTTAAAGAACCCCAGGTGGTGAAAATTAATTCGGAGCCCTCCACTACGGCGTGCCTCATAATCAGAACTGGTTTTGACACGTAAATCCCCAGAAAGAAGAAGAAAAAAGACATGTTATGGCAGCACTCGCGGCCGTGTAGTACACGGTGTAAGATTAGATTACTGTTCTCCTTTCCATCTTTAGAGCGATAAGGGGTATGAATACAACGAGAGGCTCAAAACCTGAAGTCCCTATTGATAATCTAATATTCCCGGTGACTCGGGCACAGGTCTCATGCATCCAAAGCAGTGCTGTACAAATGGGTGGCTCAATTTTAGATGCGTGAGGTGGTTTGGCCAAACTGCAGAGGATATGTTTAATGGTCATAATGCAAGCGAATATAGCGCAATCTGCAATACCTTGTTAATTGGCCTCTTCATCGAAAGCCCGTTTCCGGGTCTTCTCTTCGTGCAGCACCTTCTGGAGCTGCATCAAGAGCTGGCGCTTCTCCTCCTTGAGAGCGGCCAGCTTCTTCTCCGACTGCTCCAACTGGTCGCGGACCTCCTCGAGGATCATCGCGTCCTGGAGACGCTTCCGTTCCCGCTCGCGTCGTGCCCGCACCGCGGCAGCGTCTGCCTCCTGTTCCTGCTTTTTCTTCTGGCGTTGTCGCATGATGTAGTTCTTGAGCGCGGCCCGCATAGCTATTCTCTTGTGACGTTCCACCAGCGTTGGCATGACGGTCGCGTGGCAGTGGCGTCGATGGCCGGAACCCGCACTTAAGCTGCGACGGTGGCTCGCTGGGCTTCTTCACCTTTCGTGCGCGTACGGTCGACAACCTGAAGACAGACAACAACATTAACCTCCTCTTCAGAACGCAAAAAATGCTGATGTTGTCAGTGCCATTGCGGGCTGCCAAGTCGTAGTGGCCCCGACATTACATTTACATCATAATTTAAAGTACTCGACGGCAGTTTAAACTTGTTCTTGTTCCCCAATGAAATGGCGCAACCCACTCTGGGGGTTCGGTCATGAATCGGGCGGTGAGAAAAAGGCGCAGTTTCACCTAAAAGGCGAAGCATCGATTGCGATAGCGAATTAGTGGATAGGTATACAACGTAAGGATAGTAGTTTTATCGGCCGTATTAACTTGTAAACATAGGCAAACTAACTAAATTAACAAGCATGGTGTCACGCGCGCACAAGCAAACATGAACGCATCTCACTTGATGACCGCGGAAACTCGCTGTGAGAACGCTGGAGTGAGTGAGCGTCGCAGCAGCAGCGATAGAATTGAGCTTCGTGCCGGCGCTCGCATCAACGCGATCTTAGCCGCGAAAACACAGGGAGGGCGGACTCTGCCCCCGCCTCAGATGCCTTTCAAGATACTGCCGCACGGGCGGGCGCTAGCGGCGCGGAACGCGCCCCTCCCCTCCCGGAGCCTTCCATCACAGCGGGACCGCGCGTCCGCGGTAAAGCGCGGCGCCTCCACCTCCCTACCCTTCCTCTGTAGCATTGAGCGTGACTGGAAGACTGCGCGCTTCCTTCCCGCTTCCCGCCCTTGTGTGCGCGAGTCGCGATTGTCGGCTCACCGCAGATTGCTTCAGTTGCTACAACGCCCCCGCGCCGAAGCTCCGTCAGCAGCAGCCGCGGGAGCAGAATGCGCCCCCCCCCCCCCCCCCACCGTCTCCGTCGCCTCCTCCCCGTGCAACACCACCTAGATAGCACAAGGTCTAAGCACTCCGATCATAACGTCATGCTACCTGCCCGGCCCGACTGCCATAGAATCTAATGGGGGTGCTCCCGCGAATGCAGCAGTGATTTTGACGTCACCGCTTTCGTCACACCAGCCTTGGCAATGGAAATTTCGGGCCAGTTGCATGAGGTAATAGATCGGAGTGCGTAGGCGTGTGCTATCTTTTAATTTCCATGGGGAGGGGGGGGGGGGAACAAGCGCTTTGCATAATATGCAATCTCCATGCTTTAGGCAGAGGAATCCGAGAGCAAATAAAATGCCTCATAATTATAATAATGACACCAAGGATGATGACGATGTTTATTTTTTTCAGCGTTTTACTCAAAGTAATTTAAGAGTGAATGAATAAATACAAGACAGTGATAGAGCGTTTTTGGTAATCAGGAAAATTCGACCTCAAGCTACCTCCTGAATTGTAATGAGAATGTGAATAGAGCGCTGAAGGTACACTTTGGACTGGTGGGGCTGGATGCGTTTGGGGGGGCGGGGATAACTCGGCCTCAGGGGGGGGGGGGGGGGGATTACAACACCTGAAACCCCCCCCCCGTCGGTGCGCCACTGGTCAAAAGCACAGCCCATACGAGGCTACCGGCACTCGGCGCATGCACTTTTGCACTCTGTACCCATAGCAGATCGCTTTGAAGATGAGGTCCCCGCGGGCGCACACTTCCGCCACCTAGCAGATCGCTTTCAAGTAGAGTGTATTAGAATACGGTTGAGTGGGACGAGCGGCTGGGGGCGGCGCATGTTTTGCAGTGAGGCGCCCGACGTGGAAAAATACTATGGCGGCGCTGCGATCGAAGTGGATTGGGCTGCATCAAGGTCGCGCCGTTGGGAACTGCTGGCGATCCTGCTCGGCAGGGTCATTCGTACCACTTCGCGCGCTGGTATTTGCATTCAGACCGCTCAAATGGTGTTCATAATTGCACATGAGATGTATTCATGCCTTAGGATTAAATTCCTTTCTTTCTCTTCTTTATTTTATATTATTTTTGAATGCCGCTCAGTGATTGCGCGTGCATTGCGGCGCAAACTAATATATATAAAGTTGGTTTTGCCTGCTATGAATATTATGTCTGCGAATGAGAGTTTTCTGTGCAGTATTCACTAATAACTGTGTTTGTTACTGCAAACACGTGCGCTTATTCCGGTCGGGAGTTCTCACTTTTTCAATTAGTGCATTTAGAATATTTGTTATTTTTCCCTTAGATATATATCGTGAATATATATGCCTATGTACCCTTTGATTTAATTACCTAGAGATACATTGGTCATTCTTCGCGCCACGCAGTTAATAAACCTGGTTTATTTCACACTAATCTTGTTTTCTTCGATCATTGTCTCTGATCAACATCCACCAACAAGAAGCGCGCGTAAAATGACACGATATCAATAATCAAATTTTCGTACGTAGCTCCATGTGGAAGATATACCGGTTACTTTTAGAAGACAGTTGTAAAAACAGCAGTTCGCCTGGCTAAAACTACATTTGGTACCGGCCGTCAAGAGTCATGGGCGCACCAAAGCAACTAAAACATAAAAAAAATGTACTGCACAGACGTTCTGCGAGAAAAACTGGGCGTCCGCCACCGTCCGCGTAGCGAACGCATGCTCGCTAGCAGACGACGCGCTTGACAACGACAGCATAATTCAAGACGTCGCGTTGTATAATCCATGCCTCAAATGTATAAGTTTGGCAAAATGGTGTAAACGTAAATTTGCAGTTGAAGTAAAGCACTATTTGAAGAGCGTACTATGCGCAATACGGTGGCCGCGCGGAAGCTCCGTCAGCAGCAGCTGCAAGACAGAACCTCCCCCCCCCCCCCCCCCCTTACTGTCTCTGTCGCCTCCTCCCCGTGCCCCGCGAGCGAACGAAGAGCGCGCGCTTCCGGCCACCTTCCTCTCTCGCGTGCACGAGATTAAGCTGCGGTTGCCGGCTCACCCTCGCATGCTTTCACTCGCACACACAGCGCACGGCACGCGGCGACGGTTTTTATCGCCGTTGGACTTTATACGGAACGTCACGACGACGACGACGGCGACGGCAGAAATGCGCTTGGAGTGTCCATATAATTGCTATCGCAATAATAGGGCAGTGTCCAAAGCGCCGGCTCCGGCGAGGGCCTCTTTGAGCCGCGACGCTGCTGCTCCGGACCCGCGGGCTTTTCGCGCTCGCGAAGCGCGCGTAAAGCGAGGGTCGTCGGCTACGCACTGTAGTTTTTTTTTGCGTTCAGCTTCCACGCAAAGCACTTGAATTAAGTCTGTTTAACTTCAACAGTGGGGTGCTGCATGGAGCTTGCCCATCTTTGAGCGTTGTCTTTATGCTTGGGCAGCAAGGGAATGCAAAAACTAACGCGTCAAACTCATCAGCGCGAACTAGCTCAGGTGCTAGAGCGCGGGAACGGTAATGCAGTAACTGCGCGTGCGTAGAAACGCGCTAAACTAGCCCGCCCAAGGAAAGAACGTAAAACAACGGTACTCGCATGGGTACGCGGGCAATAGCACCATGGTTGCAAGAATAAGAGTAACGAAAAAAGTAAATTACTCACGCACTTAAGTGAAATGCTTACGTGCATTCGTTGACCGCTTCAATCACCACTACACGCCTTTCACTCACGGTCAGTAGCGGTTTACAGCCATATGCATATGTATTTATTCGAAAATTTTTTAGCCTCGACAATACTTTATTATGAACAGAGTACAGTGAGAAGGTGCAAGGGCAACAAGAGAAAGAGCAGAGACGGCCCTAACTCTGCAATATTGTTGGCTTATTTCGCTTCAGAGATAGCGTACACGAACAATTCTTGCTGTATGCTATCTCTTCAATACAAACTTCGCGCACGATGTACCTTACGGTTCACCGTGAGCGAAGCTTGTTTTAAATTCAGACATACGAAAGAAAAGCCATTCCAGCCAATAGGTAAACAAACATAAAAAGGGTGAACAAATATAGATTTTTCTACATTGAAATGAATGGATAGCTACTACTGGCCTATAGCCATTTACTCATTTGTTATGTAAAAGTTATTGCTACAATAGAACCTTGTTTTAATAATACGCGAATCCTCTCTGAAATTAACAACATGTAACTTCTCATGATATCAGCTTAACGTGTGATTTTTTACGTAAACTAACAATAATTCGTGGGGCGTGACGATGTTTGTGCTTGTATTATATTGAGTGGGAAGTCGTCTTGAAAATTACTGTCTTTGATGCAGTACAAATATCGCTATTGATTTTACATATCCCTAAAATAGTTACCTTCAATAACAGTAAAACATGATAAACTTATGTTCTGGTGATTAGTTGCCTCTTTCATTACGTAACTACAAGTACGTAATTATTGATCAGTAAGTATATTTGCTGTCTACGAACCAGCGAACATACGCAATAAATATTCCTAAAGTTACTTTCATGTTAAAATTCGCTTAGTGTTCGCGTTCTTGCAACACAAGAATGCGAAAAGCGAATTGCACATCTGTAATGCATCACGTTCGTTTTCTGCCGTTCGCTCGTAATTATGAAATGAGGCATACGTACACAATGTTGCACTGTTAGCGTTTCATTTATTTTGGTTTGTTGTGTTATTTTTTCCGCGTATATTTCTCGCATATCTTTTACCTATACACCGTGGTAGCTTATTAGTGGCTTTGGTAGGTTGGATTGCTAAGCTCGAGGACGCGGGTTCGATTCTCGGCCACAGCGGCTTACATTTCGATGGAGGCCAAATGCGTAAAACACCCGTGTACATACATACATTTAGGAGGACATTAAAGAACCCCAGGTGGTCGAAATTACCGGAGCCCTTCACTACGGCGTCTCTCATAGCCATATTGCAATTCTTTGATGTCATCATCATCATCAGCCTGTATTTTATGTCCACTGCAGGACGAAGGCCTCTCCCTGCGATCTCCAATTACCCTGTCTTGCGCTAGCGTATTCCAACTTGTGCCTGCAAAATTTCCTAACTTCATCACCCCAACTGGTTTTCTGCCGACCTCCACTGCGCCCCAATCGTGCCATGTGAAACAGCCTTAACGCGGAGGAGTATTGAGCGCATATAATGTAAGCCGCGTAAATATACACGAGAATTCGTTTCATAATCGTGGCTCTTGAAAAGCTGAAAGAACGTAAGCAAGAAGAAATGCTAGTTTATTTAAAGTGAATTCGCCGAAAGTACTGGGCCTAGAGCCTTCGTACCAATGCCACTGTGCAAAATACATGCTGTGTTTGCGAAAGACCCCATACAGAACTTAACGAACGCGCCTATATTCCGTCACGATGAAACGACGAGAAATTTTAAAAAAGAAGAAAAAAAAAGTTTGCTCAACGAAAACTTCAAATACTATGGCACTTGATAATTAACTGACAGAACTCAAGATGAACTCAAGATGTAATGTTTATCAGAATTCAGGGATATTATGAAAAGCGCGTGGCTTGTACTTTATGAGCATCCGCGAATAATACACGCCCGATACGTAACTTCGCTTCCGTGCGTATATAGCTATTTACTTCACGGCTGCTGCCAATATATCATTAAGCGGTTGTTAATTGACTTTCGCTTAACCAACTCACGTTCATAAGCCTATATGCAGGAAAGAGGATAATGGTTTAGTTTAATTCAACAAAATAATTCTTATTCGCACTTTTTCCACGATGAAATTCGCTACCAGTGTTTTATAACTGATGGAACTGAACTACAGAATGATCTAGGTGGCGCCGGAGATTGCGGACCGGAGCGGTAGGAGGTTCGCAAAAAAGTGCCACGTTAACTACGGGTTATATGGCAAATAAACTGTAATATTCTCCGTATTTCAGCGCTGTATGTGTTTATTTCTTCGTTAATCCCTGTTCCACATTATGGTCTCATTTCTAACGACCGCATTTCGCCGTTCATTGTGTTTCATTATGTAGTTACGGTACGCAGACGAATGCTATAATTAATAAGTATAATATCATTGAGGAGTGCCTTGCGTTATTTTTTTGTTTTGTTTTAGCATTTCTTGCGAACTTCGAATCTCTTTGCCAGGACGTTTCTTTCCTTTGGCACCGGCCGATCCAAGAACAATTAAGGAACTGCGTTGGGCTTCAATTTTTTCTTTCCATAGGATTGCAATACTTTCCGCTAAAACTGATCGTTCGTAAAATGGAGCTGAAACATGATAGTGATCTCTGAGTATGCACATGGTAAGGAGCAAATTTCTTTCATTTGAATGTGTTTGCACTCTTCGAAAGGAAGAAGGCCCAAGCATGTACATTTTTATTATACACGTAACTAAAAGGAAACGCCACTTATTTATTTATATATTGGGACTCATGCCTTCGCAAGTGTACGTAAACAAAAATAAACAACAGTGCTCGCTATACTGAAACTTTGTAAAGATACAAGCAGCACGCAATAAAAGCAAAAGAGTTCCTTGGCTTCACAAGTATCAGGTGCAAGGATCACACACACACACACACACACACACACACACACACACACACACACACACACACACACACACACACACACACACACACACACACACACACACACACACACACACACACACACACACACACACGCACGCACGCACGCACGCACGCACGCGCACGCACATACAGACTCGCGCGCACACACACACTTACGAAATAGGAGTTACAGGCATTAACTTATAGATTACATAAATTTGAAAGCTAAAGCGCACGCGAAAGCACAAAAAAGCTTTGTCACGGCACGATAAGTCAACAAAAAAGTTCATCGACTCACTATGTGCACATTTATATAAGTACTCTTATTGAACTGAACGAAGTAGCCGGCTAAGCAACGAGCATTAAAATCTTCATGCAACTTCACCCAAAAATATAAGAAAAGCTGTAAGATTCACCTCGCAAAGAACGACGTCCTTAGAAGAGGCGAAATCCTTGGTCCCCAGAAAACACGTTCGGAGCGGCCGGGCGACCACAGCTTGGAAAGTGCATGGCGGGCGCGAGGAGCAACTAAAAGCGCGCGAAAGCAAGTTTCGCGCCAATTTCGTGACGTCAGGGTCACCTGACGGGGTAGCATTGCGCGCTGCAGCCATTCAGCGTGGCGGATGCGCTGGCTCCTTGAAAGAGGGGGAGAAAAAGATAAGGTTGACGGCTCCGGCGAGGGCATTGCGGCGTAGATCCTAGAGCGCCCCTACTTTCCATTGGCTGCAACGCGCCAAGCGGTCGGCATCAATCACTTCCATTTTCGGTTTTGGGCGCGCGCATTTTGAACGCTAGCTACCACGCCGGCTGCGCTTTTTTTTTCTTTTTCTTTTTTTTTTTTTTTGCTCGACTGCTCACGGTCTTCGAGTGGAATCGGTTTATTATTTGGTAAAAATGATTGGGAACGATCTTGGCAAGTCCCATTGAATCTGTGCCACGTGCAATGTCACAAAGTGAACACAAGACCCCTTGTGCAATGAGGAAATATTTATTTTGCTCTATATAAAAGCTGGTTCCGCGCTTTTTGCGCGTTCATCCAACGTTATGACTCCAGGTAAGCAGTAGTTCCTGTATGAAGCTCCACCGGACGGCATCAGCTGAAAAAAAGTAAATTAGAAGCATGTTACATTTACAAGCATGTAACATCATGTTACAAGCATGTGTCAATTTGGTATTTAGACATATGAATACTGCGTGTAGAGGCGAAAGCGGTGAACGGGCGGCATTACAAACAAAAGCAATTCGCTTTTGCATACATGGCGTAGAAAATACCCGACTCATCCCAAACAATACCATAAAGGAGGGAAGGAGCAGAAGGGAAGGAGAAAGCATGTGCATAAGCGTGAAGAGGAGCGGAGGGAGAGAGCAAAGTAATGAGCTAGAGGTCCGGCATCCGCGTTGCACGGTTGGTCCCGAGCGAATGCGTTGCGCGGCGGTGGAGTCGGCGCTCCTGTTTATCCTGCTCCGTGCTCAAGATCCCGTGACTGCCGGTCAGCAAAGAGTATCAGTAAAGGCGTAGCATGCATGAAATTGGTCCATCAGCACAAGTACTCACAGCAGTTGAAATCATTTATACCTGCAAATTTTCTTTCCTCTTGTAAACGACACGCTATCGTCACAAATATTAGCCTCAATAAGTTGACCTGATAAGCCATTATAGGTACTGTTCCCGATTTTATTGCGATAGCAATTATATTATTATATTATAGCTCACACCAGCGTTTTGACAGTGGTTATCTGCGGTCATCGAGTGTGATCTATTCATGTTTGCTTGTGCGCGCTAACACCATGCTTGTTATTTCAGTTAGTAAGCGAATGTGTCCAAGTTTATGCAGCCGATACAACTACTATCCTTACTCCGTATAGCTGTCTACGAATTTGCAGTCGCAACTGATGCTTCGCCTCTCGGGCGAAACTGCGACTTTTCCCGATCACTTTCTTTTTTAAACTCTAACTTGCCCAACCGCCGTTAATCGCCGGCTTCTTGGCCAATTCCCCATTTAGACTCCCAGACTGAGCAGTTCCAAGTGAAAGACTGCGCTAAGCAGCTCCGCTGCAATGTTCTCGTTCACATGACCTAGCAACCACAGCTATAGAATCTAAGGAGTCTTTACCTAAGCAGCGCTCATGATTGTTCTTCGTTTCTCGCCACTTCACATTAGTTGAGTTCCAATCAAGAAACGCGCGGCTGTGATATTCCACCACCGCGCCGTATAGCGCACTAAAAAAAGAAAGAAAGGGAAGAAGATGTGCTTTACTTTACTTTCTTATATTGAAAGAAATATTTTAACAAGCCATCTTTAAATGGTTCTTGAACCACCCCTCAACCTTGGTGAAAAAACACAGTGCGCGCATATATCCTACGCTGCTGGAAATTCTCAGCCCCGTTTTGCAGTCGTGCGCTGCGCGTGGAGCTCGCAAGCGGAGCGCGAAGTCCCCTTATTCTCAAACATTAATTTTTTCAAACAGAGGCCTTCTCCTCGCCTGTTTCGAAGCTGTCGGCGACTTGCATATTTCGTCATATGCGAGGTTTTCATAGACGGCTGCTATTGGCAGATAGCTGACGTCAGTTAAGAAGGGTGGCTGGATCAGTGCGCTTCTTCTTATTTTGCTGAGTATATTTATTGACGCAGTGCACTAAAGATGCAGAAGCAAGCGCAAATCAGCGCTTCGAATTTCGTTATGAATTACGCACTTCCGGAAGAAGCCGACTATCATGTGCTAACGCTCGGGGGCGCCTACCCACGTGGGAATAAATCTCTGGCCAGACTGCTTATCGGGGTATTGTAGCCGTAGGTTCTCGCAGATTTCGGTTAGTTTTGATCGCTGAACTAACCTCGGACTACGTGAAACGTGAAAGCCCAGACCACACGTACTCTACACCCTCTGTCTTTCACCGTCATTGTCGCATGAAGCATTGTCACGCCACACACAACGCCAAGTAGAAACGGAATGAACGGCAGGCGTTTCAACGATAACGATTTCTCGTGGGTAGTTGGATTGTAGTTGCAGTTCAGACGAACCCGTACATCATTAAAACAGAGCATGAAGTTGAAGATCACTGCTCCAGTTCCTTTGCTGTATAGCAATAGGTGCGAGCACGCATAAAACACCAGCATTTTTCATCCTATCAGAGCAGCCTTGGTTGCACGAACATTAACAACATAATGGGTTTCAAAACTAAGTTGAAGTTATTTGAGTCTGCCTGTAGCATTGGAATCGTTTGCCCTCACCGGGAACCTTTGAGCCTGTCCAACATTCCTCCTCTGACGTGCCTTAGCAGAGTGTCCACAGGGTCTTCCGAACAGCTCGTCGAACCGGTTTTGGAACGATTCCTTCAGTCAGTTCCGGTTCGTGCGTGTCCAGTTCGAAGATGGCGTAAAATAGCGGTTCCGGTTAAACTGGAAATAACGGTTACGCTTCAGTTTTCGGTTCAGGTAGTTCCGGCTTGGTTCGACAGGTTGGTCATACGGCCGCTTCAGGCCTCCTATGCAGACTGCCTTGTTGGTTGCTCTGTAGCATGGCAGCCGTGCAAACTCTCAGCTGACCTTTAACGTGGAGCCAGTAAAAGAATGGCGTGACAAACACAAATTACGGATTGGTGGGGGAAAAAACAACTAAGCGGAACCTCCGTGAACGGGAACTGTCCAAGATAGGCGCAGTATTATATAGTGGTTGGCGTGGTGCAGAATGTGTTATGTGAGGTAATGATGTGTGTGGGGGTTATTCTGATGTAGTTTGCGTTATTTACTTATATATGCGTCAGGAGTACGAGTAGAGACATGCACATACTTACATTGCCGAACAGATACATTCTGCACCACGTCCGACCGCCATATAATGCTGCGCTTATCTTCGACAGTTCCCAATCAGGGACGTTCCGCGTAATTTGTTGACGTGATAACCATCTCGTTAATGCCGTCATAGGTAGTGGAGGGGGGGGACGGCTGTGCGTGCATGCCTAATTAATCCACAAGTGGCCCATCCTCTCGTTTTGGGTCCCCTTTAGTCAGCTTCCGTACTCACTGGTCGGGTGTTTACCAGGGCGTCCCAAACTGCTTAATAGCTCCCTTTTAGTGTAGGCTTAGGCATTTCTGGCCTAGGTTCAATGCCTTCTTTCTACGTATGGCGTATGAGGAACGGCGAAAGCGCATGGGCTCGTAGGATGTTGATCGTCGGCACGCCTACCGTTACCGTGAACAACGAGTCTTTTGTCACTATACTCCGGATGGCAGCTATCAACCGTGCACACAATGGGCTTAAACTGCGCATTCTCGCCCTCCATTGAAAAAGAGGTTTTCTAGCTTCGCATGAAGTGTTTCGACCGGCAACCATATAATGCTACGCATTAAAATTGGGTAGGCTTAAATCGGGGCTATGCATTAAAATCGGGCAGCTGCAGTGGGGTAGGTGAAATGTCTTGTGCATGATGCAGAGGCCGTGTGAGCACTAGGCTACAGAAATGACGTAAACAAGTGCACTACTCGTTGTCGATGAACACGGATTTGAAACGCGCTGTAGCGAACGTCGAGTGGGTGTGATAGTAGGGCGCACGTGTAAGCTGCTCTGGCCGTGGTCCCATACTCGGGCAGTTGGGTGCACCCAGCAGGCCCCTGTTGGGTGCTGATGAGCTCGCAGATCTCGTCGTGTGCCTAAACTGCAGGCTAAATTTGGGCAAATCTAGCTCCAAGTGCGGCACGTGTGCCTCGACAACGACGCCATCTGTGCATGCAACCCATGCATGTTTGAGTAATAGCTTATTTCCTCTAAACGTGGGTAGTATACAGCTGCAAATATATAAGCGCTATAATACGATAATATGCTATCGTTACGTGTGGTATTAGCAAGCGACCCCCCGACCGAACGAAAATTCCGACCGAAAGGCCAGACCTTTCACGCAAAAAAGGGGGAAAAAATAGAACGAGCGCACGAAAAAAAAAAAAAGTGCTATTGTGTGAGATGTACGCAAGGAAACTTATTTATCATTGATAATTACTTTCAAAGGAAAAATTCAGAACTCCGGCCCATGTTGCGTCGCTGGTTAATAATAATAATAATAATAATAATAATAATAATAATAATAATAATAATAATAATAATAATAATATATTTTAACTTTATTGGATACAATATATGAAAATATGACACCGAGTCCGCCACCGCAAGCCGGTCTTCGCCGTACGAAAACGGCTGAGAAACTGCCCTTAACAGGTGCGGTGTAAAGAGTAACGTGCCAAAGGTAACGCCACTACATTTAGCACGTTACCCTTAACACCGAAATATAATGACAGGGAAGTGCCGTAAGGGTCCATCCTGACGCCGAAGATGGCGCTCCTAATCAACCTTGTTAGGGTGGCTAGAGGGGGAGGTGTGAATACCGGCGGCGCAAGCGTGACCCCTCAGCGCACCGATGCCGCAGGGCGGCGCTGTTGACCGAGGCGCGGGAAGGCACGCAACCGAAATGAGCGCATCGCCAGCCTCGGGTATCGCGCGCCGTCTGCGAGCGTCATGGTATACGTCTTTATCATGAAATCAACGTTTTATCAGCCCACATCACTACTCCTGTGAGATTTTACGGGCCCAGTTCGCATTGCGCCGATAGATTCAAACGCGTTTTTTTTTTCTTTTTTTTTTTTTTCTTTGTCCTCCGGATCAGGATCATAGGGGCTGGGGGCTCTGGAATAATTTAGACCACTTCGGCTTCTTTAACGCGCACTCACACCTTGCGGCACACAGGTGCCTTGCATTTCGACTGCCTCAAAATGCGACCGTCGTCGTCGAGGTCAGCAGTAATCGCCCTATGCGTGCCGTACGTACGACCTGTAAACTGCAGTCATTACCCGATTACTTCTCGACGTACAAACCACTTTGTGCCAGCGCTTGAAGACGTGTAGCATGTCCTTTCGACTCTCAAATAAGCAATTTACTATGATTGCAGACAGCAACAGATCTGGTCATAAAATCGTTTATTTAAGTGAGGAAAACAACTATGGGAAAATTTGATCTACAACACGCAATATTTCAGTGCTTTTAGTTTATTCTCAGTGCCCTGCTGAATGACACCTTTAAGCAAAAAATGAATCATTGTTACGCAATAAAAACGTACAACTGATGCTGTCAGGGCAGCAGAATGCTCTAGGCAACCAATTTTTGGCACATCACCAATTGATCAACTGCATAAACTTTGCCACAGCTTTGGCATGCAAACGAGTGAGCTTGTTTTCAATAAGGGCATTAATTGACCAGCTTGTAGAATGGTTCTGATAGATATAAAAGGCCCCCAAGGTCCCTTCTGTTTGTTCTTTAGATTCGACAACGGTTTCGTTGTGAAGCTGCCCAGCCAAGTAGATGCTACAGCTGGCAAGTCCTTCTCCAATGAAGAACACTACCATTTTGGTTAACACAACAGGCGCAGCATTTCGTTCAATGCAAACTCTGCAGTCCAGTAACGAGCAATGTTTTGTTTAAACTTTTGCAGTGACCACAGTTCCAAAGGTCGCTTAAGCTCGATAATGAACAATTCTTCTGCGACTGGACTGGGCATTCCATCCCGCTGTATATTTACAGCCTCCACGTCTGCCGGTGGGCATGCATTCCCCCGTCTTGTCAATAGACAAGCGCCGCTTCTCTTGTAAGAGAATAATAATAATAATAATACTTTATTTGTACTCAGAGAGTCGAATGTGTACTCCAGGCATACAGGGTCATAGTAGGCGGAACTGCCTATACCGGAGTGGTTTGCGTGCCGAACCTGGGACCCGTGGAGCGTGTGAGACATCTCTTCTTTTTCTTTCTTTCGTCAGAGTCCCGCTAATGTATTTTGGCAAGTTCGGAAGTACTGTGGGCACGGCATCTTCTGAGAGGGCAGGAATGTGACGTGGTATCAAGATAGACTGCAGTTCCATTAATAAAGTTGCGAACGATAAACCTAAGGGAAAAAAAAGGCGGTGGTGATCAGATTGAGCTAGCGTGAAAGGCCTCGTGAATAATACTAGGATGGCAATTGGCAATGCCACGACGACGCTGTGCAACACGCTATGTATCGCGAGAAACACCACAAAACAGGCGACGAGACCAAAACTGACGGCGAAGGCACGGAGGCGAGGCGAGGCGGGCTGGCTGGCGCGGCTATGCTTCCCGCGCGCGCATTTACATTCGCACGCCCGTGCAGCCGGTCGATTGCAGCGCGCCCGCGCGGCGCTAAAGGGAACTACAGATCTAAGTACTTGCTGGCGACGCGTCTCCGCAAACGCCCCTAGCTCTGTGAGTCCCTGCGCCCAAGGAGGTGCCTGCGCCCTAGCGCCGCCGCCTCCCCAGCTTCTGCATGGCTCCACGCAGCGCGCCGCGCTAAAGGCCGGGCGGCCGCGCCGCCGTGGTCCGTCAGAATGATGCATTGAGTTAACGGCGTTGAAAACTGACTGGCCACAATTTGTCACTTAGCTTGGATCTCAATTTCTTTCCCCTTTTAGTTTTACCATACGTTACCGCATACGGTAACGTGCGCACCATGTTTTGCAAGCCGAGCCGGACCAAGCCTAAACATAGCGAGCAAGTGGCGTCGGCCACAGAGCCCACGCCGTGCATGTCCGCGTCTCGCGTGCGTTTTTCACCTTGGTAGGTCCAAGAGACGAGTTAAATTTAATTCACCTTCTGCAACGTGGCGAAGTGGCAGCAAGTATGTCAGTCCCTCTAACCGGAAGCATAACCTTGAGCTGAACTGAACTTGTGGCCGTACCCTTCGTACAGGGGAGTAATATACACAGGCCGAATGAGAAAAAAATTCAAATAACCGAAAATCAATCAAAGAAACAGAACATAAAATGTTGCAGGAAAAAAAAAACACTTCGGGTTGGTGGCGCCATCTAGTGACGAAGATTTTACTTAGAGGGGGCGCCGAGTTTTTATTGCAGTAATTAACTATATTCCACTCACGACGTCGTGATTCCACTTATCTGCTGGTGTAAAGTGTCGGCAGCGGTGCAATTTAAAACAAACAGTCCTATTTTTTATACGCAAGGCCTGAAGGTTAACCGCTGTCATCATTATCAAGTTACCGTGCGCATCGAGAACACACGCAGCTCAAACGTATTCGGTCATCGCGGTACGTTACACCGTAACACGGCACTACTAAAACTAATTGACTAAACAGTCGCGACAGGAGCAGAGCAGCAATGTATTGTCTTCTTGCCTGCTTACTAATGGCAAGAAATTAGCCTCTAGCACTGTGACATATCAGTTCTTTCAGGTATGACTACGAGCTTGATGCTCTACCATTCGTCCACGATCACATGCATACTTCCCTCCGACTTCATGATCGGCCAAATGTAATCACGTTTTAACGCTTCGCCAGCGCACAAATGCCATCGTCGTTTAAACATTGACCACATGACACTAACGTAAGTCCGTACGGTTGTATACACTGTCGCTGATCGCGTCAAAATCCCGTGTTTCTCTAGTTAATGGCCGTTCAGTATCTGCGCTAGAACCCAACAGTCGGCTCGCCACGGCCGCACTAGAAAACGATCGTCTTCTCAACGTGGTCGTCATCGCGCTGTTTGCGCACGCACAGCTCCGTTCGCGCAAACGCGTTGTTCCACCTTGTATCGCTTCGTTTTATCTCAAACAATGCAGGATAGACATCGATTCCAATTTCCAGCAGTGTGCACGCCTCCTGCTCGCGGAGAGTTGCCGAGCCTGGTCCAGTGGAGGCGTTCCCGCGGCTATGGCGGCGAGCGGGGACTAGGGGGCTTGACGCAGATAGGTACGCGCGACCCCTAGGACCGAAAAGCACCTAGATGCGTAGTTCCCGTTAGTGCCGCGCGGGCGCGCTGCAGTCATCCGGCTGTACGGGCGCGCGAATGTAAATGCGCTTCCCGCGCCGCGAGCGGTAGCGCCATATTTCCCCTGGTGGCATCGGTGCGCAAGGGGGTCACGCGCGCCTGCAGGAAAGCGCCGCCGGTATTCACACCTCCCCTTCTAGCCACCCTAACCTTGTGCTGGGTCCCTGCGGGGTTTGCTTCAACATCGGCGTGGCCTCCTCGATGAATTATCATGCGTCAAGATCTCAGAGGCAACGGTGTCGATACCGTGTTGTTCTATGCTGCCACACAACACCGTCTCATCGGTCATGAGCTGTGGTCGAGAGGAATTCGCTGTTACTCACTCCTGCCGAAACTGCAACACTGCTTGGTCGAGATGTCTAACAAAATCTAAGCGATATAATGATCGTGTTTATTGGTGCGTCGAAATAAGCAGAAAAAGCGACGGCTATTTGAAGCATTCAAATCGAAGCAAATGGCTGGTAATTGTTTCTAGCACTAATTAGGTTAGCAATCCCTGCACGTACAGGAATGATGCTCGGCTCAGGTGTTCATGCAGCATTTGTTCACAGAATTATTAGGTGATCTTTCTACCGAACGCAGAAAAGTTCGCCTGTCCTCTCTTTTCTGTTTCATTTTATTTTTATTTTTTTTTTTTTTTACATTCTGCCAGGTTGCCCTTTCGTGACAGACCTGTGTATCGTGGAGTGCTACAACAAAAACAAGACAATGCCCATTCGAGGGCACTGCGGAGGAATCTTGTGGTTGAAGTGCGTCTGCGAAGGAGATTACATGGAATAAAAACGAGCCAATCTCAAGTAATTGATTGAATCGTCACAATTCTTGCGATTTTTCTACGCTTTGCACACGTTGCCCGCAGCGCAATGACTAGAAAATTACCGCGACTATCACTATACCCGAAGGCTAAGACTTCCAATTCGAAACTCCCGCAATGACTCATTAATATAGGTAAATTGGTGGTAAACTTATCAGCCAGGAGGTGAAAAGTAACAGCTGTACCAGGGGAAAAATCAAGGAGCTTCCGTTCATCATATCACAAGTAGTCAGTTGCGGCAGTGGAGAGTTTGGAAACCGCTTCTATAGGGACAGTTCTCGGCTCAGAGTTACACGTGGACTTCAGCGATCTATTTTCTTACTCTTTTTTTTTTTTTTGGAACAGTTACGTTGCATAAAATTTCCATGTACTTTAACGGTTAACCGTAAGAGTATAACCTAAGTCCTAGAATTTACAGATATTCACGACCACCGCTGCCGCTACTATTGTTGCAGGGTTTTGTCAGCAAATTGGCTTTGCGTGAAAGGGTGTACATCCAAGAAGCTTGAACATCTTCCAAAGATTCCCCCTAATTTCAACTTCGCATAAATCTGCAGAATATGAAATTAGGCCTCAGGAAGCAGTGCCGCTGAATGAGTATAAGGTGCCATCAAGACGTGCAACGTATGCCTGCTTCCTGGAGTGTTTTTCAATTCATTGCTTCGATGATTTGCTTTGCGAAAAACACGGTTGTCAACAAGAAACTGCGCCTACGATGAGGGCGACAGCGTGTGGGATGCATTGTTATTGAATTTGGCCCCCAAGCTGGTTCACTGTACCCAAGCGCTCACCAAGCGCTCAACAATGAAGCAACAAGCGACGGCCGCCATGAAGACCAAGTGTTGCATTTTAATCGCTTAGCAATGTAGAGTCAACTGCAGAAATTGTCGGACCATGGTGTCTGAGGAAATGTAGAATTTCCGAGTAATTTGTCACCGTTGGTAGAAAAACAGTATTGCACTATATGTTGTCCGCGTATAGTAGTACAGAGCGGAAATCGAAATATCAGGTTGCGTTTCGAGGTTTAGGAGATATTCAGAATTTTCTAAGACCCACAGTACGTAACATTTTGCCATTCTCTGTACGAAGTCTGCAGATACGTACACCGCTTGTATACACCCCGCATCCTCGTTACAACATGAAGGGAATTGGGATCGCAAGGGGACATTGTGCAAACCAGCAACCAGCATAGCCCTGACCTTTCGTATAACCCATCATACAAGACAGCATTTAGCAGGAGCCAGCACCCTCAAAAGAGCAGGAAGATGCGAATAATTAACGATTTGTATTGAAAATGCGCAGATCCCACACAATTTGAAAATAAATGTTCGGTGAAACGCTTTGCAGGTAGCTCATTATCTAGCTCCGTTAGGGGTTCCGACAAGCGTTATCAGATTGTGCAACATATATAGGCTCATGTAACGCGAATAATTGCGTCTGTGACGTGAGCATGGTTATCTCGAGCCAAATCTGTGCCGGCGCATGATGATGATGATGATGAAGCCTGAATTAGTGGCACAAAGCCACTGTGGGGGACAGGTCACGAACCGGGTAGTATGTTATTGAAAATTTAAACAAAATTAGTTAATAAATGTGTCACAGACCCCGGTGAACGAGGCGCAGACGCCGGACTAAATTCCAAAGCCGAATTATCAGCCTCCGAAAATAATCCCACGAAAGCAAGGACAATTAAGAATGGGCCCTCTGGTGCGCCAGCAAACGCCGGTTGATGTCCAAAGACCGAGTCAAGAGCCCAGAGTTGTCAAAACACAACAAAATATATTCTTCACACAAGGCAGTTACACATACACTTGCACACTTAGGCTAGACACAACACAATACAAATCAGATGGGTATTAACAAACACAAGAAAATAATTCACGACAAGCACTAAGAGTCCAACACGTAAAGTACAAAATGAAGAGGAACACTAAGTGTCCACTCGTATTCACCGTGCTGGTTGGTCTTGGAGTCAGACGATCTCGGCGTAACTTGGGGGCAAATCTGGAAGAAGGAACTTCTTCCGGAAATGCAGACGCTCGATGAACCCGTCGACTAGCTTGCCGGGGAATCCCCTTCTTCCGCAGACGCTCGGTCTTCACGTTACATCACTTCACCGGTGCGGACTGAACTCTCGAACTCCCTGAATTCCTGAATTCCCGGATTTCCCTCTCTGATTCTCGCACGGCGGTTATATAGCTTCCACAGGCGTTCTCGAACCTTCCTATCGGAGTCGTGATCTCGTAGCATGGCCAAAGCTTGGGAAGCTTCTACTCTTTTCTCGTACCTTCGACCGCTGCTGTCGGCGCTTTGTCAAGGGGGGGGGGGGGGGGGGATGATGATGACTCATGCTGTTGGCGCGCGTTCACATGGAGGTAAAAAATACTAGGAGGGAGCGTCACGTGATTCCGCTAGCCTCGGCAAGCCAACCTCCTCAGAAGCCGCCCCTCCCTCTCTCAGGGGCCCCGTGCGCGGTGCCTTATGGGGCGGAAAAGGCCCACAAGGTTGCCGGATCATTCGTGATTGTTTGGTACGTGGTAACTTTTAGTGGCGCCTGCCGTCACTGGCTTGGAGGCCCGTATGCGGGTGGTGGTTTTCTGCTACTGCGCGCGTCGTTCTTCGCTTCAAATGCGATGCCTTGAAACGTGGAGCAAGACTGGGGCGTCTGACTCATCAAGACAGAAAATTTTCAAGGCGTCACTTGCGCTTACCACCGCGGTTAGTGGAGTTGCCAGCGCTCGCGGCTCGAAACCCGTCCAGACGCCCGAGTGTGGTCTATTTTTCCTACGTACTCAAGTTTCGTCAAATCAGCCGTTGTGCACCTTAAGCTGTGGTGCGTATTATCTTGCTAATTTTTCGTCCCGCTGTCTTGCACCTAGAAAGAAACGAGACGTCTTGAGGGACACCTTTTTTTTGTCGCATTTTCGCTTAATAAAAGGCTGGTGTGCGTGTTTTATTTTGAGAGAAATAATTTTTGTCACGCTGTCTTGCACCTAGGAAGAAACGAGATGTTTTGAAGGACACTTTTTTGTCGCATTTTCGCTTAATAAAAGGCTCTGGTGGGCGTGTTTCATTTTGAGAGAAATAAATAGCATTAGCCTGCATTCTAAACGCCGAAGTAATCGCCGTTTATTCAGATTTACGTGTACTATTTTGCAAGATTCTGTGGTGCGACGACGCTGTTGAGACGCGCCTCGGGGATGTATTTTCGTTATATAATAAAGCAAATGGACGGGATTTGTGCATTATCTAGAGTTTATTCAGCTGTTTCCGAATGCGAGTATAGCCCCACAGCATAATTATGTCCTAGAATCAAACACTGCCAGGGGGACCCTTCTTCCTCTGCTTGTGTGAAACGGCATGAAAACTGAATACATAGCGGCAAGGGAAAAAATGGCAGCATTCATTTGCACTTGTGGATTCATTGTGTTGCTGGTGTACTTGTACTATGGAAAGCACATTTTTATGACAACAGTAATTTTTTCATTCTTTATTCAGTATTTATTGCACCTATAGAAGCCAGAAGATTTCACACAAATACAGAAGGAAGCCACATTTATAATTTAAATGAAGTACATTGCAAAGATAATACACGAAAGAAAATTATAAACAGCAAGTAGGAAAACTTAATGTGCCACTGCTCTTCGGTATCAGTATTAGCATACTTGTATGCCACAGGGCATTTGTATAATAATGTTATACAAAGTAAACTATATCACACGTAGTATTGATACCTTTAATAAAACTGGTCAATGGGATCAGCTGTCCTTTGAATGTAGCTGCAGTTTTGCTTACAATGCCTTGTATGCAATACAGGGCTATAATTGTATAATATTTATATCTGCGCTGTCCTCACAAATATCGAAAGGCTTCGGTGATTGTGCATGTCAGAAAAGTAAGCAATACATATGCAGAAATTAAAAAAAGAGTGGTAGTTCACAAAGTCAAAGTTGAAACAATTGATGTGAGGTCAGACCCACAAAGTAAGTATGTCAACATTAAAATACAATGCATTTTGCTGCAAGTAAAATGTACAACAAAGCTTATGTTGTATCACATACCTACAAAAAAGTTAGCACTGTCGAAGCTGAGCCAACACACCGCAATTAGGACGCGATGGCTCTATTACGTTGTGAACCTCAAATGAATGAATATTTCACGTTATTTAAAACACTCATTGAGTGGTATACACCAAATGTTTGTGGTTACAGTGAATCTGGCATCATAAAAGGCTATTGTAAAGCAAGTGAACAGAGTGCATGAGCACATTAAATTATTTAAATAGTAACACCAACGGTATTCCAGGTGGCAGTGGCAAATTTCCACAAAAGTCAGGTAAAAGACATACAGGATAAACATTAAAAAAACATTGTCATCCTCAAGCGCCGACGCACGTGCAACAGCCACACGGTGCGCGGGAGAGGAGGCCGACAGCGCTCGCCGCTGCACGCGCAACACTGCAATAGGCGCCGTACGTGCACTGCACGCCGGGGAAAAGGCTCGGCGCTCGCCGGCGTTGCGGCTGATAGCCAATACTTGAGATGAGCCAAGAAACACCCGCGACGGACGCGACGTCAAGCGAACGACAAGAAGAAACGAGCGCAATGCAAACAGACTCATCGGAATTAGCCAACGTCACGCGATCTTGGACCTATGACAAGAACAGTGGCAGAACTATAGACCTCAATGACCAATGGCTGACATGGGAAAGGAAAAGCAACAAGGAAACCACGCGCATCAAAGCCCCCGCAGTCACCCAATCCACACAACGGCCAGCCACGCCGCCACCGCCGCGCAAACCTAGAATGCCGCCCCTACCTTTGGACGACATCAAGATCGTCTACCGCCCACAAGCTGGCCTTGAACTCGCCAAATGGTCACTTGTCGCAGTCACTCACGCAGTCGGAAGAGCCAGCGGTATAATGCAAAAGGAATTCCACGACAACGTCCGCGTACAAATGCAAAAAGAAGAAAACCTCATTATTGCAAGTACAGCCAACAAAACCTACGCTCAAAACTTGGCCAAGATCAGCAACATACAGCTTGGAGGCAGCATTTACAACGTGAAAGCCAACTTGCGTCTACCCGAAGATGTTAGCAAAGGCGTTATCTACGGCATCACGCCTGGGACCTGCAGTGCGGAGCTAATGGATGGAATCCGAGTGCCAGCGCGCTATACAGTCCTCAACGCCCACATGCTTGGACAGTCTACAGCGGCGGTCATCTATTTTGAGGGCCCACACGTTCCCTACAGCATCATTTATCAGAGCGGTGACTACCGATGCAAGCCCTACCGCAAGTCAGTTCAATATTGCCGAACCTGTGGCAACCTCGGACATCGCCAAGACGTTTGCCCAAAAACAACCCCAAATTTCTGTTACAAATGTGGCCAAACAAACCAACCCTCAAAGCATGACTGCCAACCCACGTGCAAGATTTGCGGAGAAGGACATGAAACAGCCGGGAAAGACGGCAAAAAAAAAGCTCAAGCCTAACCCACCACCTTACCAAGTAAGACAGCAATGGCAAAACAGGATCCATGAACGAGACAGTCGATGGAGCTCCAACCCCGACGACTTCCCTGAACTAAGCGCTGCCAATGGACACGCCTCCAACTCAAGCAACACCACCAGTAGCACCACAAGAAGTAGCAGATCCATGTCAAGATCACGATCAAGATCGCGGTCGCGTTCCCGAAAACGCGTGAATTACGCCGAAGCGGTCGGCAGCTCTGGCAGCGCCAGCGTCGAATCGGCAGAAACGGTAACCGTAAGAGCCCTCGAGAGCAAACTGAAAAATCAACAAAGCCTCATAGAAAGACTACTCCAAAGCTGCAAAGACTACGAACATGGAAGCAAGCAGCCATCTACAACGCTAACCACGGAGGCAGTTCATGCCGCGACTAAAGCTAGAGTTCAGAAGCACCTCCTGACTTTCGAGGATGTCTTTACAAAGAACATCCTCACCATGATCGAAAACATCACCAAGCCTATCGTCGAGAAGATTGCAACCCTTACCACGCAAGTCGCGTCCCTCGCAAATCAAGTAACCACTCTCACAAGCCAGGTGACCGGCCTAACAGCCCAGGTCAACAACTTCATAGCGCACGCGAAGAATAATTACGTCACCAAGTCCTACCTCGACAGCCTTCTCAATGCCACCGAGCAGGGCAGAAAGAAGGCTCGCACGAACAGTCACAATGCATCCTGCTCGATCTCACCTAACCGTGACTCGCCCTGTGAAACTGAAGAGCCTAATGATGGCGACACCTAAAACCGCAACAAAGAGCCCACAAAAACCCCTGCGCATCTGGCAATGGAACTGTCGGTCCTTCCGCCCCCACTATGCAAACCTACAAGAATTCGTCAAACACGACCAGCCCGATGTCATTGCGCTACAGGAAACCAACACCCGCAACATTCGACTTCAAGGATACGCTGCTCATACACAAACCCAACGCACAGCCATCCTAACAAGGAAAACTCTCACAACGCAGGAACATGAAATAGAAGACATCCCCATCGAGCACACCCTAGTGGAGATCCTACCAGATAGAAAAATGCAGCAAAGCCTCTTTATCGTCAGCATATACAGTCCTCCTCGGGACCAACTTCCGGAATTCGACCACTTTATTCGTGAACTCAGGAAACGCACGAAAGGCCATCAAGTTGTCATCATGGGAGATTTCAACGCCCCACACAGAGCATGGGCGTATCCAAATACCACTAAGAAGGGAGCCCGCGTACACGATACTGCCCAACAACACAGGCTGACCCTCTGGAACGACCCGCTACAGGCCACGAGAGTTGGAAACAGTGTCTCCAGGGACACAAACCCGGACCTAACCTTCACATCGAACGTCCTCTGGGCCGAGTGGAGCCGACTCTCGGAGACGCTCTGAAGCGACCACCACATTCTCCAACTTGACATCGCCCACAACCGGAAGCAAACCAAGACTGGAGTTGCCCGACTAACAGACTGGAAGTCTTTCAGAGACAACCTCAGCGGCAACACAACAATCGACGACATTGACCATTGGCTCAAGGGCCTTCTCATCACCGCAGAACACCACACCAAGAACATCCAACTAAACACCAACAGCCCCGCAGTCGACCCGCATCTCCTTCATCTCTGGGAGGCCAAAAGAAGCCTCCTGAGGAGGTGGAAGAGGCAGAAACTGAATAGAAAACTTAAGCAACGAATCGCCCTTCTCACCATACAGGCCCAAGATTACGCGGAGCAACTTATTAGGCAAAATTGGCACACCTTTTGTGACAGCCTACAAGGAACACTCAGCACCAAGAAAACCTGGCACCTCCTCCGCGCTCTCTTAGCTACCGACCGCACCAAAATGCAACAACGGCAAGATCTGCGCAGACTAATCCACAACCACGCTGGATCGGAGCATGATATCCTTCGTGAACTTCAGCAGAAACATAGCTGCAACAAGCCCATTTCGTCGGTGAGCGGCAAGGCGTACGACGGCGCACCAAACCCAGACCTTGATCGACCATTCACGCAGGCAGAGCTCCACGCAGCCTTAGCCAAACTCACTAGAAACACTAGTCCCGGCAAGGACAGAATCACTAATAAGCTCCTACGCAACCTTCCGCAATCGGCCGCAACAGCACTATTCCAGTACTACAACGACTGCTGGGAAAAGGGGGACCTACCAGCAGCCTGGAAGCATTCGGAGGTCACCATGATCCCCAAACCCAACAAACCCCTTCGCATCGAAAACCTCCGTCCCATCTCCCTCACGTCCTGCGTGGGCAAACTCCTCGAGCACATGGTGCACGACCGGTTAACCCCATACCTCGAGGACAACGGATACTTGCCGCACACCATGTTCGGATTCCGACAGCATTTGTCCACGCAGGATGTACTCCTGCTCCTCAAGGAAGACCTGCTCGACTACCTTGATCACAGACGCAAATCATCAATACTGACAGTCGACGTAAAGGGCGCATTTGACAACGTAAGCCACGAAGCCATCCTCCGCAACCTCGAAGATACAGGCTGTGGAGCCCGGATCTGTAATTATATCAGCAGCTTTTTGACACACTGAACAGCAACAGTAGGCGTCTGCAATCTCCGCAGCGATAAATTTCGGCTACCCAACAAAGGAACTCCACAAGGATCAGTTATTTCACCACTCCTTTTCAACATCGCAATGATCAAGCTGCCAAAACAACTCAATGCCATCCCAAACCTATGTCATGCCCTTTACGCCGACGACATCACACTCCGGACCAAAGCACCTACTACTGGACAACAAGAACGCAGTCTACAAGAAGCCATCGACGCCATCGAAAGCTACCTCCGAGACTGCGGTCTCCAATGCGCAGCTGAAAAGTCGGAGCTTCTCGTGCTCAGAGCACGGATGCGAGGACGACCGCCCAACTATATCGAACCCGATCCTAGCGTCTTCCTCAACGGAACCCAAATCCTTACAGTCGACTCCCTTCGCGTACTCGGTCTTCACATCCACAAAGACGGATCAGGAGCGGCCACTCTTCCGCGTCTCCAACGTACACTGTCACAAGTTACGCACCTTCTCATGAGGATAACCAATCACAGAAGCGGACTTAAGGAGGAAGACACGCTAAGGATAATTCAAGCTCTCCTAACTAGCCGTATCACCTACGGCACCCCCTACCTGACACTCCAACCGGCTGAAATCAAGAAACTGAATGTCATCATTCGAAAGGCAATCAAAGTAGCCTTGACCCTTCCACCCACGGCATCAACGGAGAAACTCCTCAAGCTCGGCGTCCACAATACGTGGGAAGAGCTCTCCGAGGCTCATAAAATCAGCCAACTAGAGCGGCTCAAGCTCACACCCACCGGACGCGAAGTTTTGCGCTACCTCAACTACAGTGAAAGCTACATTGCCGAAACAGACCAGAAAGCAAGAATCCCACCCGCACTCCGTGAGTGTATCAGCGTTGCGCACATACCGTGCAATATGCATCCGACTTACCATAAGGAGCGTCGGCAAAGCAGAATCCGCGCACTCAGCAAGAAATACGCGACAAACCCTGATACGAGGTACACCGATGCTGCCCGGTATATTCAACGAAATGCCTTTGCCAGAAGTGTCACGGATCCCCAAGGCAATGAACTCGCCGCTGTCACCATCCGGGCAAGAGCCACCGAGACTGCAGAGGAAACGGCAATTGCTCTGGCGATAACAACTTGCCCTGAAGTAGCCGTAATACTCACTGATTCCCAAGCAGCAGCTCACAACTATCAAAAAGGACGCATATCAGCAACCGCACTCAAGATACTTCAACATCACATTGCACGCGCCCCGCTCCCCTACACGCACATCAACTGGATTCCAGGCCATCAGGGCATGACAGGAAATGAGGTGGCACACACCGCTGCCCGCGAGCATACCAGCCGGGCTTTCCTGCCATTCCACACTAGGCCGGCCACCAACGTTGATGACATCGCTCTAAAGTTCTCGGAGATTCTGCAACACCACCGACTCAGCAGAAGAACGTATCCATCACCACACAAGAAGCTGAGCAAAGAGGAACAAGTCATCCTCCGCCGCCTACAGACAAACACCTATGTACACGGAATAATCATGCACAGACTATATCCTACACAGTACTCATGCACATGCACCCACTGTGACGTCCCAGACACCCTGCAACACATGGTCCAGGATTGCCCACTGCGTGACACATCCCCAGACCCCAGCTCACAAGCTCAACAAGCCGACACAAGACACGAGGAGCAACCCAACTCAGCGCACTTCTCTACCACCACTGAAACGTGGGAGGCGAAGCTTTCCTCTGACGACCTGGACGATCAACGCAGTCTTGTCGCCCGGGCCAAGGAGGCAGCCCAAGCCAGAGGGTTCCTGGAATAAGGAATCCTCCCACCTAGGGTGAACCGGGTCCTGACTCGGATTACCGTTTCGGAAAATAAAAGTTTTTTTCTCTCTCTCTCTTCTCAAGCGTATACCTAGCTCACACATAATCCATTAAGAGCATTCACAGCATGTCCATGTCATCACACAGTCTGCTCTATTGAAAGGTAGGCCAGCTAACCTACCGTCATTGTCCACACTGTTTAGCTTGGGCTGAACAGAACAATTGTTTAAGCATAATTTGCATGCAGGCGATTCAAGCTACAGCATTCAGCAAGACAAGAAACATGTACTTGCAGAATTTACAATAAGGTATCACATTTTCCCTCTATAAAAGTTTGACATCTGCATACAACGCTCTTGAACAATATATGCACTTTACAAAGTCACTCAAAAAACAAATAAATGCCTTAACATAAAACCTGGTGGGACAGCTGAAGTTGATGGATAAAGGAATTAATTGTGTGGGCCATCATGAAAATAATTCACCCACGAGAAAACTTGTGTAGCAACTCTTCCAATACTGCGAGCCGCAGGCACCCAAGCTCAGACACATTGCCTGGGTCAGCAGAGTAACCATGATCCTGTAAAATTGCTTCTGTGAGTGGTTCACTGGCTGCAGGGCTTCTCTGAGGGGCAGTGAGGTTAATTACATCGATGGAGTATGGCTTTTTCAGAGGAGCGTACAAAGAGAATTTCGATGTGTTCCAATAGAAAGCAATTTCCGCCATCAATGTCCTTGACCTCATTACGAACTATCAGACGCTTCAATGCTGCTGCAAACTGCTTTGCTGTTGGGTTGTCATTGCAGCCCCCAAATGATTTTATTGCAGCAGAAAAGTAACTCAAGGTGGTCCTGACTGAGCTTGGAAGTCGGAAGATATGCCAATAGGCCATTTTCTGTAACCAAGTGGTTGTATGAACGGTTGTCTAAGCACACCACAAAGCAAATGAAGCCTGTCTTTTGGTTGGTCCCTGTCATTAGTTTACCAGCTGCAGACTCCCTAAGCGAGCAAAAGTAGGCCATAAGTTCTTTGACATACGCAGTGACAGGAGCCACATTTTCAGGACACAGCGGTCCTTTCTATTCTTCTTGCCTTGGATGTCTTGAATTTAAAATGTCAAATGCATTGCTGACATGTCTGATAAACTCTTCTGTTGGCAAGGAATTTGAAAATTTTAAATTTTTTTGAGCTCTGCAGTCACCAAGAGCATCTGCTACCGACTGACTAAACGTTTGAGCCAACAATGAGACTTTCATGGGCTGGCTTTTCCAGGTAATGTGTGCTTGTCTAAGTTTGTTTGCCAAATGTAGGCCCTCTGTGTACTGGATTTCATGCAGCTCATCAATGTGTTTCAACAATATGAACTGTTTGTTCGTATCACAATAGCCTTTTTATCAAACAGGGTGTGCCGCAGTAGCTTCAACATGTGACAGGGATCCAACATGGCAAAGAAAAGCTTTTTTTGTCACTGGATGTGGAAAAGAAGCATCCAGTTCAGTCAGGTCCATCTTGCAGCCAAGGCTGTGCAGCAATGACAAATTCGCTGCAGCGCCATCGCAGGTCAAACTCACAATGTGTGCACCTTTTTCGTGAGTGAAGCTAGCAGCTTGCAGCACCAAATTGCACCTCTGCTCACCACCAAGGCCATGCACTAGAAAGTAGCCAATTGGCAGCTTCCATCTGCCATTGATTGCAACAAGCATTAAAACAAATGCATCTTAGGCAACTGGAAAGCTGTCATCATTGACATCAATGCCCATGTCAACATATTCATGGAAGATTTTCCCATCCCACACTACTTCTTTGAATGGCCATCTCATCCACAACCAGATTGCATAATGTGGAGAGCCGTGCTTTACCTTGATAGCCAATGCAGTCATTGCCTCTTTTGAAAAGTCAGCAGCCCTATCAATGGATTGATATCATTTACACAGTGTCTTTGGATGCGGGAGGCATGTGTTGAAAACAGCTCGTACATATCTGTATGCTCTAGGGGAATAAAAATGCAAAGTCAGTGCAAATGGCCTGAGCTCTGGCGAGTAAGCGGGTGACATTGCTGGCACCAGACTTATGTGGCAGTTGACGCATGAGCAAGTCTTTTTTTGCCCCACCAAGACTCTGCAATATGGCGACATCCTCATTTCCTAGAATGCGATTGTCAGATAAATCTATGACATTTTCGAGATGAGCAACCTTTTGAAAAAGCTGTTGATGGGATTGCCGTAGAGTCTTCATCTTCTTCTTGGTCGCAGTTTGTAATTGTGTAACGTCATACTTCATGCCTCAGAAAGGCCTTTTCAGGTGCGTCTTCTGCTGGCTGTGGCTGCAAAAGATCACGTGCTGTAACAGGTGCATGAGCGACCAACATGACACAAAGCACATACGCAGAACAAATTAATTGTTGTGGCATACACTCTTGTGCAAGCTATGAAGAATATAATGCTTAATTTTAGGTCATTACATTGCTCACAACGGTTTCCGTTTACACTTTTGTGAACTTAAAAACTGTGGGGGCATAAAACTGCCATCCACACGAGCTTGCTAGTGCCACTTAATTTTGTTTGTTTATTTATTTGCTAAATACTGCAGGCCCATCTGGGCCCAGGCAGGAAAGGTAGAAGTACAAAACAACTAACACAGAAGAGGCCAATGTAGCATAGTTCAATGAGAGATGTTTTAAAGAAGCCTTTTAGTTTGAGTGGGCAAAATATACTGAGCTCATATATCACGGCTCATTGTGACTGATCGGACATATAAAGAGCATAGAAAATTGTGAAAAACCTGTTGGTCTTCTAGTTATTGTGTCATTTGAATGGAAAAAAAATTGAAAAAGGATTATTGGCCGATAATTGGTGTTTAATGCAAACCCTGAGGAAACTCATACCGCTGCGAACAAATATGAATGTTTCAGTATTAGATGGTTGCCATGATCATAAATGTTAGTGTCTGAGTGCAGTTCACTGAGTGACATTTATTATGCTTGAGCTATTAAACAGTTGCCACAAAAATATATGCCACTTCACTTGCAGCTACCTAAGGAAACAAGTATGTAAAAATTGTAGTGGTCGAGTATTATCCTCACCATAGTATGCCTTGCTGTTCGAGGTGTCGCTGGGTTGTGTGTAGGCAGTGCTGCAGAAGCTTCACCCTTGAGCGTCCTGGAGGGCCTTGGACTGGGAGACTGGACAAAATACACCAAGTGCAATGAGGAGGGACTGCTTACAGCAACATAACTTGAAATTGCTGACCGTGCAAACGAAACACCAGATGCACAGTTAAAGCTAAAACCTGGGACTAATAGCGACACCATTGGCTTCATTTAAAATTTAAGCACAATAATGACCAGCAAGCAGGGCATTGTTAGGGAGATCAGTGGCTGTGGCTATATACTGTATTTTTTTTATGTACTGTCCCAAAAAATGTTGATAAAGCTTACCAGCACAGTTGGCATGTTATAAATTTTATTACTGTTGCAAATGTTGGAGCCTAGCAAGGGTGTTAATTATGTGTGTAATGAGAGGACATGGCTGAAGTATAATTCAGAGAAGGAGTGTGTTTTCCTTATTCCAACTTTACTGAAAAAAAAAGTGCTTTTTCATCTTACATAACACTGCTTTGCTGCAGTTTGTTTTATTTTCCATTTTGTACTTATCCTAGATTGACTAAAATGAGATTATGATGTAGCATATATGGCTTTCATTCATTAGCACTTGCTTTTGCCAGTGTTAACAATGAAATTTGAACGCAGTATGCTTGTCACCTGTGTCAAAAAAGGGCTGTAATGTAGCCAATGATAGGTTGAACACTTCTATCTTTCTCTTCATTCTAAGCATTACTAATAGATCTTTTAAATCTGTCGAAAACATCTTACAAAAAGCTGTATGACAGTCTCATATGCATTTTTGAAACTTAAATAACTACTTTAAAGGTGAAATCCAAAATATATATTAAAGGGAAACACCAGATTTTTGCAAAGCAGATCAGAACATGAATCAACCAAGGCACACATGTGAGAAAATGTCTTAAGCAAGCTCTGTGATCATTACGACAATCAAACATGCCAGGAAATGTTGGATTTCGGAAGGCTCATCAGCGATGTCTGAATCAGTCAAGGACGCGCTAGCAGATGTAGCAGTACCCTCTGCTAGCACATCAATCAGACAAGCCCTCAGAGATGTCCATATCCATTGTGGCTTGAGAGAGACCTGCCTGAATATAAGAAAAGCATATTTCACTTCAGGAATGGTGGGGGACATCTACGACAGTCATGAAAAAGGTATGATCAAACTGGAAACATGCATCATGGCTGCATACAGCTGTGCACCAACATACTGGCTCAACATGATGCTGTTATGTTCCCGTGGATGTAGCTGCTTCACTTTAAGGTTGACTCATTGCTGTGGCATCGTCCTTTGCAAGCGTCTGCAGTTAAAGAATAACCCACCAGATATTTTTAAGGTCCAACAATAACATTTACTGTGGAATGCATTTACACAACTTTTGGAGAGTCATGCAAAAGACCTCACATGATCTGTGCATGCTTTCCCTACACACCGCATCCCCTTGTGTAGAAAACTATCTTTGATCTAAGTGTGCTTGTAAAATACACATACAGCTAATCGAATCTCGGGGGAAATGGAGCTGTAGTAACTTTGCAGTGCATGTTTCACACAAAAATATCAAAGATATAGCTGTAACACATACATAATGTAATGTAATGCCCCCTCTGTAAGGCCTCCAGGCCTTCAGGGTACTACTAATAAGTGAATGAAAATGATGTTCACTCCTGTAATTTAAAGTAAAACTGTGTTATTTCATCTCAACTGTTATTTACCTGTTGTTTAAAATATGTCAACCAACATCATATCTTCTGACAAAAAAAAAGAAAATGATATTTAGCCTCAACATGGGGAGTGATTGAACTTTGCAACATCATGTTTGAACTTTGCACTCACGTACAAGCCGAGTTACTACGAGCAGAATATTCTTTACAAAATTATTGTTCTTGGCGACTATTGCAAAACTTGGTATGTTATGTGAAGACTAATCTTTCATGGTTTCTTCAATTAATTAGTTTTATTGCAATTTTGATTGTTTTCAGCCACAAGAAATACATACAAAATTCAGTCAATAATAATTTTTATAGCAGGAAATGTAATTCTTCGACAATAAATAGTTTCACATCGTACCTTTTTAGGAGTGTACGTTAGCTGATAAAAGTACTTTAAGAGAAATAAATGTTTAACACTTAGTGGGAGTTATGAAAAAGTTGAAAAAAAATGGCTTGAATAGTATTGCACCACTATTTCGTCAGTTATAATTCACACGAGCACGTAGTCACTAACGATCGCGAATACTGCAGTTCCATTTTCATAAATAAAAGAAACGTTCATTGTGCTTACCTATGGAAGGACAGACCATCGCGCCGATTTTCTGTTCGATTAGGGCATCCTGGCACAAAACACTTCATCACGCAGGTGCGCCTACTGCTGACGGGAGTTCTCGCCGGTCTGCTAAGAGGCCGAAGACATTGAGCAGATCTCGAACAACAGTGTCGACTGCGCTACGGGGCGGCACGGCCCTAAATATGTTCGGAGTCTCCGGCTCGCCAGTCCATCCTTGGGCACAAGACGGGACGCATTTTTTTCCCGTAGGGACAGTCGCTTCGGACCCTGTACGCTCGCTTAATCGCGTGCACATTTTGCGGGGGCGAAAGGCATCATTGTTTCCCAGAAGCTAGACGTCGTCAAACGCAACGAATCGTCGTCGGAAGGGCGGCTTGGTTGCCTTCACACGTTTGCAGGGCGAAAGGTTCCCTCGTTTCCCTGAAACCACACCGAAACGCAACCAGTCGTCCTTGAGGTGGTCCTCCCGAGTTGTTCGGCGCAATGCCGGTTAACCGACGCCTTCGTTCGCAACAGCCTTGGCGCCTGTCTGCTAATTAGGCGGCGAGACTCAACTGCTTCACACACTCGAATTCCTTCACTAACCTCGACGCGCGTTTGCCACGCCGAGTATGTGCGCATATTCCGAAACCCCCGCAGCAGACGAAACCGAAGCGAGCCGAGTAAAATCTACCGCTTGCCTATCACGTGAGGGCCTATTTCCCATCATCCCATTCCTCTAAACTTTTTATGACTAGGCTTCAAGATTGTCACGTGACGCTCCCTCCTAGTTTTTTTCCTTCCTCCATGCGCGTGCACGCTGTAGTTCTCTCTCGACTCGCCGGGTGAGAAGGTGTCTCGGCGCGCGCGTGTGCTCTCTCTCTCTCCCTCTCCGGTTAACGTCGCTTCGTCGAGCCTCTTCCAGACGTTTCGGCGCCGTTGTTAGCGTTGTTGCTTGAGGCGTATGCGCTCTCCCCCTCTGTTGAAGTTGCCGCGGGGCCGGCCTGTTCTTTCGCTGGCTTGCGCGACACTCGGCGCGCGCTTGGATTACGCGCTCTTTTGTGACAAAATGTGTAATAAAAAGGAAAATAAATGAATAATTGAAGATGAGAGATAGAAGAAGTGGGAGGACGCTTAAGCTTCGCCTTTAAGAGTAGAACGCGACGGCGTTATCGGGACCCGTTCGCATCGCATCGTTCGCATACGGCAAGTAGGCTTCATTCACTGCAACACTGAACGTGGGAAAGCCAGCTTACAAAGGCCAAGCTTACACCAATCCCCTTAAAGTCGGTTTCACTTTTAAACAGAAATGCATTGCTGGAAAGATGTTTTTCCACAATATAAGTGGTCTTATATTTAAATGTGAAGGCCCTAGCACCTTTTTTATTATTTTAATAATTATTTGCTATTGCCCCGACGCGCGCGCGTGTCCAAAACGAATTAGCAGGTGAAGTCCCAATTTGACCTGCCTAGGATGCGAGCGCCATCTGGATATCTTTTTCGCAAGTAAAGTACCCGAACGCGCGGCTGTAGGTCTGGTAGAAATGCTTGAAGATGGGTTTGTGTTTGAGTTTCCTCGTAGTAGATTTAGGTTTTCTGGTACATTAAAGTTACAATCCGACGCTAATTGGTAAAGAATCAGACGGCGAATCCAACGCCGTATGGTAAAGTTGTACTTTACCATTTTACTGACGGATTTCACCGTGAGAAATTCAATTTTTGTGCACCAAAACCTTGCACCACGTGGAGGGCCTGCGCAGTCCAGGTGGTTGGGGTAGTTGGGGATGATTTTCTCCGCAACCGAGCCGCCATCGTACGCCGGTCACCGAAGCCGGATTTTCTGCGATTCTTTCCTATGGAACGACAAGACTGAACTAGTGGCACGCCCGATCCTTCGGCTCCCAATGGATCTAGGTGGTCTTAGCATCCCTTGTATCAGAACTATGAGCTCTGTCCTGGCATGGCGAGGTTTCTATGACCTCGTGAATAACTCCGACTATCCAGGCAGAAAGCCTGTAGAATATCTCTTAGGTACCTCGAGAAGGCTCTTTATATCGGAAAAAAGGACAGGCCCGACGGTGGAATAGCCACCGCCATACTATAAATACGTATGCAGTATCCTCCAGTCCATTCGATCAGTTCTACCTGATGTTGACTTCGTGAACACTCCGGCAACGGAGGTGTGCGAATGTTTAGCCGTCGAAAACTTAACGCACGAAGATCTGTGGAGGTGCAAGAGGGTCTACTGGCGCAGTCTGACTTCGTCGGCCGTGCCCGCCGAGGTGCGTGACTTCGGCTGGAGACGAGGTTGGTGCATTTTGCCTACGCGGACCCGCACGGCAGCATGGTTAATAACTCCCAATAACCGCTGCCCTCAGTGCAGGCATAAAGAAACGTTACGGCATGCCTTGTTTGACTGTCCAGTTTCAAAAACTTTTTGGTTCTTGCTGTGGCGAATGTTCCACGTACGCACGCATACAATCAAGAACACAGCCGCGAGTTCTCTTTGATGTTGTCTTGTGGTGCACGGGTGCATTTGTGTTGTGGCGACGGCGAGGATCGGCGGCACTACAGGGACAGCCAAAGCGAGCTATGTGCCCGTTACTACGCCGTTTACGTAAACTCATGTATGAACAGGCGTGTGTAGACTTGATCTATCTAAACGAAGACCAGTTCCTGTGGAAATGGTCAACACGTTTCATAAAGCTCCGAAATGGGCGCATTACTGCGCAGCTGTTGCCGTACTAACACTTTAACCTCTGGCAGGTCAGAACACCTGCCAGGCCTGTATGCAACATTAGTTTGTTCTTTTTTTCATAATGTGCCTTTTGATTGTATGTGCCAGTGTCGTTAGCATTTGAATGTTTTCTTGTACTTGAAGCCAAGTGAACATGCATGTCTTTGTCGAAATAAACTTCTCTCCGACGCCGGATTTTCTGCGACACGGTAACGCTGTCGCGTTAAAATAATGAAAAGCACAGCTGGCTGCTCCGAGCGTGCGCACGCGCCGCAGCTCGTGTCACGGCTGGGCTGGAGCTGAAACGCTGATAAAAAATGCAAATTCAGTTGTAAGCAGTAACTCGACTGCTATCTGGCAGTAGCTGTCGTTTTTGCTTTTTTCTTTGTTCACATTCAAAATATTACTCTCAACTGTCATTAACGTACAAGGAGGTGATTAATGCATTCAAGAAATCCGTAAGATATGTATTGTTGACGTAATCTCCGGGCCGAAAGTTTGTTTTGGCGAATGGATGACGACGAAGACGACAGCAGTGCCGTATCCCTCGAGCGTTGGCCCGTCTCCAGCCTACTTAATTCTTTTATTATTGTTTCGTTTCCCATCTTAAATTATTCACTTATTTTCCTTTAATTTTTATTACTCATTTATTTCAAAAAAATTTATCTTAAATTTCGATCATAATACCACCCGGTTCGTGGCCTATCCCCCACAGTGGGTTGTGCCATTGATTGAGGCATCATCATCATCATCATCATCATCATCATCATCATCATCATCATCATCATCATCATCATCATCATCATCATCACCACCGTCTCCAGCAGCAACGCCTCCTATAAAGACAATGCCTGGAATACGGTGGCTAGAAGGGGGAGGTGGGAGCAACGCAGCCGTCGGAGAGCGCGGCCCGTGTTCCAGTGATTCATGATGCCGAGTGGTGGCGCGCGCGTCGACACTAAGATGCCTCCGCTGTAGTTAGGCTGCTGTCGGAGCTAGCGAGTGCGCTTGGTTCGCATGGTTCTGATCGCTTATTTTTTGCTCCACGCTCGCTTCTGTTCGCATTCACGCTGTGGAGCTGTGCCTCCTTGTGTTGACAATATTTCTACACATTTCCATGCCGTAAGAAGCCATGGCAAGTCGCATGAGACGACAGACGCACCGTTTTGCGCCGGGCTGCACAACAGGCTATTTTTCTGCTAGAAAAGCGGAAAAAAAAAACACCCCTTTTCTAGGTGTCTGATGACGATGAGGCATTTAAAGCGTGGCAGCGGGCCGTGCCCCGTGCAGCCAAGGCGTTAGACAGGACTTCGAAGATCTGCCTGCACTTCGAACCCCAGTTGAATCATATACATGGTGTCCCAACTATCATGCAACAAGATTTTTAAAAATATGCAAATTCCCCCTAACTGGGCAGAACCAAGGCAATGTTCTTTGACGTCGTTTCTAGATACTCAGATTATTTTTTTGAATATGCCTAATTATTCAAATATTATATTAGATGAAAAGTATCAATGAGAAAATTGTAGAGCAATATGAAAAACTCCCGATACAGCTTTCTGTTGCTCAATATGTGTCACATAAAAGTGTTTTTCCCAGCGTGAACGAAGCCCGCGAATACGCGCAAAATTGGCGCGCGACTGGCCGCTCGAGGCACTTTGCGAGTATTCACTGGCTTAATTCTTTCACCATCGGAAAACACTTTTATGCAGCACGTATTGAGCAACCGAAAGCTGTATCGGTAATTTTTCAAGTTGCTCTACAATTTTCTCGTTGATACTTTTTATCTAATTATAATATTTAAGAAGTTGAATAATTACTTAGGACTAATTATGTAAGTAGGCGGAATGCAAAAATAATCTGAGTATCTACAAGCGATGGCAAACAACACTGCCTTGGTTCTGCCCAGCTACGGGGCATTTGCGTATTTTTAAATCTTGTTGCATGTTATTTGGGACACCCCGTATATTGAATCCTTTAATCAAGTGCTGTCTGTCGTTCTTTTGAGTATTCTTCATGGTCACCACCAGTCTAGTTCATCGCATAGGCAACTAAATTAGGGTTGTTTACTTAACTCCTATATAAAATGATTTCTAAAGCATCATATATTGGTATTAACCAATTTGACGAGCAGGAAGATGCAGTGTGTCGCAGTAATATGACCTAGGAGCTCTTCACTCCGAGCCTAGAAATCGGTGCAGCTTTCTTTACCCACACCACTAGCATAATATTCTTCGCATTAGCTGAAATAATTTTTGTTCACTCCCGACGATTCGGGAAAGCACGTAGAACGCGTGCGACCGAGACCAACAAAAAATCTTTGTGCCGGCTGTGACATGCCTGAAGCGAATGCACCTTTAACACTGGACCACTGACCAGAGGATAAAAATTATGGCGTTTTACGTGCCAAAGCCACGATCTGATTATGAGGCACGCCGTAGTGGGGGACTCCAGGAAAATTTGGACCAGCTGGAGTTTTTTAACGTGCACCTAAATCTAAGTACACGGGTGTTTTCGCATTTCACCCCCATCAAAATGCGGCCGCCGTGGCCGGGATTCGATCCCACGTCCCCGTGCTTAGGAGCCCAACACGATAGCCACAAAGCAACCACAGGGAGTCCATCAGAGGATGTCAGCTAGTCATTTATTGTCTCCTCTATTAACAAGGTACGGTATGCATTACCTTAATGCTAGTTATGTCAAATATGCGAGCGCTAATTGCGAGCAGAAACGCCCGTTTCGAAACCCGCGGCACCAACTGCCGTGCCTCCGCGCCCGGGGAGCGATCTTGCTGTCGACTGCAGCGCCGCCGCTGCTGTCATGATTGCTTGCAACCACGACCTACTGGAACTACAGACCTGCACAGATGTCCGGCTTCTATGGGAGTAGGGTGACCTAGAAAATGGGAGAGTGTCCAAAGCGCCGCGCGAATGCATGGGAGGAGCGAGGACCTTTTTGTGTGAACTCCCGCGCCGCGGCGCTGCTGTACTGGACCCGTGGGCTTTCTCCGCTGCGGAAGCCGCGCCAAGGCGGCGGGCGTCTGCTACGATCCCGATATTTTGGTTGCTATTAGCCAACATCGTAATAATTTGAGATATATTAAGTACCACGTTACCGCAAGGTAATACCGCAGTGACTCACCGCACGGAGAATGCGTTTGCCGGCTGTGAATACGGGTATTTTGTCTATTTCCTTCTTGCTCGCTTGGTCCGCGCTTACGCGGCTGTTTGAGTAACGCATTGCGCGCGCTTACTTCATTTAGTTATGCGTGCAATGAGCAACGTGAACGTGCTGCAGAAGAAAATAAGCTGGAGATCGCGATGACAACCAGGAGAACGTGGAAGATATGGCGAGCTCATGCTCCCTTTCTTTTATTTCATTCCTTCGATTTGTTTAACAAGACTGCCTGTCGCGCTCTGCTGTTTATTTATTAAGGCGAAATCCTGAACAGGCTCATGGGAAGCGTAATGTGTCCGTCGGTGGGGCCGCGGTACCAAAAATAAATACAAATACTCGTTCACTTGGTATATATTTCAAACTATAGCGTGGAAAGGCACAAATGTGTTTCTAAGATGACTGATGGGTCATGGCATTAGTAACTTAACATACTTTCATTCACGTCGCGATTAACGACAACAATATTACGTGTGGTGCAAACCCGCATTTTTCGGCCAGAAATCCCTCTGATATGGTGTGACGATAAGACCGTGTTGAATGCCAATCTCGATCTCAGTGTGTCGAACTTGCTCATTTATTATGAAGAACTGAGAGCACAGGTAAAGGGTAATAATAGTAATGATAATTTCTGGGGTTTTACATAAAAAAATCACAATACATTGGCTATAAGAAACGCCGTATTGGAGGGCTCCGGTAATTTCGACCGCTAGGGGTTCTTTAACGTGTACCGATATCTATGTACACGGGTGTTTTATGCATTTCGCCTCCATCGAAATGTAAGCCGCCGTGGCCGGGAATCGAACCCGCGTCTTCGAGTTTAGCAGTCCAACCTACCAAAGCCACTAAGCTACCACGGCGTGTACGTAAAGGGTACGCGAGAAATAAACGGCGGCAAAAAACAAGACAAACCAAAATTAATGAAATGCTAACAGTGCAACATTGTGTACGTACATCTCATTTCATAATTACGAGCGAACGTCAGAAAACGGAAACGTGATGCTTTACGGATGTGCAACTCGTCTTTCGCCTTCTTGTATTGCAAGAGCGCAAACACTAAGCGAATTTGAACGTGAAAGTAACTTTATAGGAATATTTATTGCGTATGCTCGCTAGTTCGTACACAGCAAATATACTTACTGATTAATAATTACGTACTTGTAGTTACATAATGAAAGAGGCAACTAATCACCAGAACATAAACTTCTCATGTTTTACTGATTGAAGGTAACTGTTTTAGAGATATGTAGAATCAATAGCGATATTTGTAGTGCATCAAAGATTGTAGTTTTCAAGACGATTTTCCACTCAATATAATGCAAGCACAAACATCATCACGCGCCATGAATGGTTGTTAGTTTATGTAAAAAATCACACGTTAAGCAATAACTATTATATCATGAGAAGTTATATGTTGGTGATTTCAGAGAGGATTCATGGATTAATAAAACAAGGCTATTGCTGCAATACCTTTTGCATAAGACATGAGTAAATAGCTAGGCCAGTAGTACCTATCTATTCATTTCAATGTAGAAAAATATATATTTGTTCACCATTTTATGTTTGTTTACCTATTGGCTGGAATGACCTTTTTTCGAATGTCTGAATTTGAAACCAGCTTCGCTCACGGTGAACCTTAAGGTACATCGTGCGCGAAGTTTGTATTGAAGAGATAGCTTACAGCAAGAATTGTTCGTGTAGGCTGTCTCTGAAGCGAAATTGGCCAACAATACTGCGGCGTTAAGACCGTCTATGCTCCTTCTCTTGTTTCCCTTACACCTTCTCACTGCGCTCTGTTCATGATAAAGTATTGTCGAGGCTAAAAAAATTCATGAATAAATACATATGCATATGGCTCTAAACCAGTAGCGCACCCAGGATCTCTGCCAGGGGGGGGGGGGGGGGGGGGGTTGACAGTTTGCCAATACCACCTAAACAGCACTAATTTCGATTTCTTCACGGGAAATTGTAAAAAAAATGCGCTTTTTGCGAGTGTGCAGACGATTGCGCGTCTTACATCTTAGTTGCAGTACTCAAATGCGTAAGGAAAGAAAAGGGGTTAAACAAAAGGGGGTGTTAAGTCGGCCTCAGGGGGGGGGGGGGTTCCAACCCCCGAATCCCCCCCCGTCGGTGCGCCACTGCTCTAAACTACTACCGACCGTGAGTGAAAAGCGCGTAGTGATGAGCGAAGCGGTCACTGCAAGCACGTAAGTATTTCACTTGACTTCGCGAGTAATTTACTTTTTTCGTTACTCTTATTCTTGCAAGCATGGTGCTATTGCCCACGTGCCCATCTTTTTTTTTACGTTCTTTCCTTGCGCAGACTCATTTAGCGCGTTTCTGTGCACGCACAGTTACCGTAACACCGTTCTCGAACTCTAGCACCGGAGCTAGGCCGCGCTGATGAGTTTGATACGTTAGTTTTTGCATTATCTTGCTGCCCAAGCACAAAGAAACACTCAAAGATGGATAACCTCCATGCAGCGCCACACTGTTGAAGTTAAATAGAGTTTAAGTGCTTTGCGTGGAAAATGAACGCAAAAAACTACAGCGCGTAGCAGACGACCCTCGCTTCCCGCGCGCTTCGCGAGCGCGAAAAGCCCACGGGTCCGGAGCAGCAGCGGCGCGGCGCGGCAGTTCACAGAAAAAGGCCCTCGCCGGAGCCGGCGCTTTGGACACTCTCTCATATTCTAGGTCACTCTATATGGGAGCAGCTTGCGCCCACTTTAGTTCAACCGGTGGCCATAGGTGGCGCTTTTATAACCTGTTCGTCTGCTACTCGGCGGGTGGCTGGGCGGCGTTCGAATACATTTTCCTTCCTCCATGTTCGAATGTGTGCGCCTGCTCTTCTGTAGCGGGCTGCTAGCATATGTGACAATTTATTACGAAGACAACACCTAGTGTGTAAAAATTGTTTAAGTGCACTCATTGTATTGGTATGTAATAACGCATAAAATAGTACACGAATTCTTTCTAGGTTTGATATTATGCTGAAATTTCGCGCCGCTCAAAAAAAAAAAAAAAAAAAAAAGAGCTCACCGATGGAGTGATTGTTTACGTTTTTGTTCGGCCCGTCAAATATGCATCGCAAAGCTTTTATGAAACTGTGAAAACTGATGCTAGAGTCCTTGCTTTGTTCTGATTTACATGATGGCACACAGCAATATACCACAATGTGATCGTTTACGTCATCCCATCTGTAATTAACTCAAGCAAGCTGCATGTAGCTAAAGCTGAAGTTACATGCCTTCTGCAGTGTCTGCAGATTCACGCAGTTTGTGTGTGGTCTGCGTATACATATCGTCTGCGTGATTCTTTTAAATGTCCTTGATTATTTTAAATATCAAAATATCAAGTTCTTTATTATTGTATTTCTTTATTACTCCATTGTACTATATTTTATCCTATGAATCTTCTGGTAATCAGATTTTTTTCCTCTACTGCGAAGGCAACGGGAGGAAATGTTATCGTCTGCCGGCTGTACTCGTTGTTTTCCTTTCTTGCACCGCTCTTCCTACTGTACCTCGTGATTGAAATGATAAGCAATCATTCGCAAATTTTGTTTTCTTTTTTATTTTCGTGAATTTATGCATTTACAAACAATGTAAACGATCTGGGGCTGCCGAAATAGCGGCACGAGCGCTGGAACAGATCGCAGAAGCAGACGACAGCGAACAGGTTATAACTAGCGCCACTCTGCTCGTACGTTCTATCCCTAGCGGGAAAAGGGGTGAACTAGACTAGGCGTGCTGGAGCAGGGAGATCTGTGCAGGTCTGTAGTTTAGTAGGTCGTGCTTGCAACACTCCGCCGCCGCCGTTGCTCTCACCTCCCCCTTCTATCCACCGTACCTGGAACGTCGCTCTTTTATTCCGATAGCAATTATATGGACACTTCAACCGGATTTCTGCCGTCGTCGTCGCCGTGAGGTTCCGTATAGATAAAATCTTCACCGCGCGCCGTATGCCCCAGCGGAAGCGTGCGGGGACTCGCGCTATCACGGAGAACGAACGCACTCAATAGAGAGTTTTAGCTTGTCCGGTAATCGGGTAGAAGCGGGCGGTCGGGGCGTGTTAGCGGAACCGTAAAAGTGAGCGGCCTGTATGGTGCTGTCACCTGGTGGCGGAGAGCTCAAACTGACAAAAACAGCTAATATTGCAGTAACCAAGTGTATTCTACTTCGCTGCTGATGTAAATTTTCGGCAGCAACACGATTACGCCACTGCCGAAAATTTACACCAGCAGCGAAGTAGAATACGCTTGGTTACTGCAATATTAGCTGTTTTTGTCAGTTTGAGCTCTGCGCCACCAGGTGACAGCACCATACAGGCCGCTCACTTTTACGGTTCCGCTAACACGCCCCAACGCCCCGACCGCCCGCTTCTACCCGATTACCGGACAAGCTAAACCTCTCTAATCTCCCACGCGCAAGCAAGGAAGCGGAAAGCCAGCGCCGGAGGGAGCAGAGGGGGGGGGGGGGGCACTTCTCTGCCAACAACCGCGCTCGTCGCTCGTCCGCACAGTCTCTTATCTCTCCCACGCGCAAGCAAGGAAGCGGGAAGCCAGCGCCAGAGGGAGCTGGGGGGGGGGGGGGGCGCACTTCTACTCTGCCAACAACCGCGCTCGTCTCACCCGCACCGTCTCTTATCTCCCCACGGCTCTGACCTTTATGCGCCGTGCATTCGCCGCTCAGTTTCCGTTGAAGCGATAGACCGCACGTACCTTCGCCGCTGCGGCGTATATATGCGCTTGCTGCCAGCGTTTTGACAGTCGTTGTCTGCAGTCATTCAGTGTGATCTATTCATGTTTGTTTGTGCGCGCTCACACCACGCTTGTTCATTCGGTTAGTAATAGTCGGGCCACATTTTCCAACGCACGCTACATATGTAATGCTGCCCGGATCGGCAGTGTAGCGCTACAGGTGTGTCCCTTCGCACGCGCTGCCCACGGGAAGCGCTTCTCATCAACACCACCGTTTCACACGCGCCTTCTCGTGGTCATCGAGTCTCTCTTCATGTCGGTCTACTTACGCCGCAGCACACCTGCTTACTTAAAGGGCAACTCCGGCGAATTTTCGATGTCAACGGATGTCGATGAAATTCGCTGGGTCTGTTCCTCTGAATACCTCCGTCATGTCCTAAAAAAGCAGGCTTGAGAGTTGCACAGATTTTTTACAAATGAATTTAATCTATTGCCTCGAGCACCCTACCTTACCCCCTCCTCAGTTATAGGCCACATTGTGTATGACGTCAGGAATGGTCCACGCAGAGCATGCCGGGATAATGCAGACGACAGCGACGAGAGCGTGCAGGAGTCGACGATCGTGAGCTAACGCTTGGCGTGAGATGTTGCTGTCGCGAGAAGTTGCATTCCCTGTGGACGGGCAAGTGATGCGGGGTGGCAAGCGGTGTGGCGTTGTTGGCTGCACGAACTTCAGCCCTCGCCATCCGCAAACACAGTTTGAGCCGATCCCGATCGCGTTCAGCCGAGGTTAAGCCTATCACAGTGGCCGAGTTCGTGCGTCTGCTGCTGGCGGACCAGATCCACTGATATGAAGCTAATTAAGCTATTAGGACGAGGAAAGCTGCTTCTGTAGTTCAGTTTTGACCATATGGATTTGAAATAAACCATTCCTCATTTCGTACAGTGCACACGCAAAAAGCTAGAAGCGACAACACGACGCGCAATCAACATCCGTATACGTTGCCGTTCTCGAATGCGGCCGGTCGCACTCGCCGGCGCTTCCCTAAATGAAATGTGATTACGCAAATCCATGGGTGTATTATTACCTATTGTTATGCTGACTCATTATTTAGCTTACGAGGTGCACTGTTTGCCTCGTATCCCAAATGGGCAGCAAGCGGAAGCCCCTTCGATACAGCATGTGTAAACAACCGTCTCGTTCAGCTGCCAACGATGTCATACTTCATGGCATCTGCGTTTCCGCGAGAAAACTATACATTCTCTAAATGAACGTTCATACGCGCAATGTCCCAATCTATGTTTACTTTACGGAGCACTAATTTTGTGCATGAAGAGAATACGAAGAATGATAAGCAGGCTGCACAACGCTTCCCTACTACGGCCTCCCGCTCGCTCTTTCCGAAGGTGTGTGGTAGCACGTATCAGCGCGACCCAGAGTGATGTAACGGTGCTTACATGCACAAAATCTACGTGTTTTGATATGCTCTGACATTAATTGATGTCACCGATGAGCGGCTATCTCAAGCGAACGACGTACGAGTGGTCGCTGTACCTGCCGATGTAAACAAATGCACCGGTCGGTGCTTTGGACTGTCAGCGGCGTTTTTGTGGGATACAAATGCGGAAAGTCGTGCTCCACATCTTACAGTGAGCATGCGAAGCGGTTCCCTGAGAGGGGTAAAACACCTAAAATAGCAAGCAGCACGTATGTCAGTGCTTAGGGCTACCCTTGGTCTTCATGTCGCAGCGCGATATGTTGCGCATGGGTGCTGGCTCTAGTGGTGGAGGACGGCGATTCGTGGCTATTGAATTCTTCTGAATCATAACTGTCACTGTTTGACAGATCCGAATAGGTGGTGCAGCTTACATACAATGTCACCCGAAGGTCCGGCGCGGTCACGAATAAGCTGAGCGTCTGCTCTTCGCCGGTTTCGTTCACCCCGCGGGCGATACCGGCATGCGTTGCGCGCCTTCCCCGCCGGGGATACATTCGTGACGTCACACGCAGAGGTTCGCTCGGCTGCTTGCTCAGGTTTCGGTGTCGTTTTTGCGCTTTTTTGCTTATTTAAAATTATTTTCGACTTTGCGGAACAATTCTCCTATCAGGTGCGTCACAGGAGGGTCTCGGGAACCTAAATATTTTATTAGCTCGACATGGTCAAAAAATCGCCGGAGTTGCCCTTTAATCAGCTCATGTTTACTACAATTTATATTGCTACCAAAGCCGCTCACCTTACATCGTATGACATTGCTGTGTTGCTATCGCATTCATTGCTTCGCCCTTAGGGCGAAACTGTGACATTTTTTTCCCATAGCGAGGTCCCTGCCGTGTGTTGTGACCAGGCGCCGTGCGAGAGCGCTCGCCTACCTACAGCCTGGTCACGTGACACCATCAGCGTAGCCAATGGCGTAGCCGGGAGCAGCCGGCAGCGCGCTGTCCGCCGGCGGAGAGCGCGAGTAGAGTGTACTAGAATACTTGGGTAGTGGAAAGAGCGGCGGGCAGCGCGTGAGGCACTTGATGTTAACGCTACCAGGTGGCGCCAGCGGCTCCTAACCGAGCACCAGCAAGCGCTCGAAAGCGGTCAGGCAGCCGCAAGCACGGAAGTTTTCTTTTATTATTACTGCAGTTATGCATAGTACTCGCGCTGCAAATGTCATTGATAGCTTATGAGCGAATTAATCAAAGCAATATGACTTCAGCAGGGCTAAGCTTTCGTCAGATTACCTCCGCTGAGGAGACGGCGCCAAGGCACGAAGTGCGTGAAGCTTCGCGCTTACAGTAAGAAGTTGTCTTAGGAGATCTTCCGTGGAACGGTGACGTCTGCGTCAATTTACTGGCGTGTTAATACGAACAGCCCCTGTGAGATGCATATATCACGTCACGAGGGCACGCTCCGGGCACTTCGTACTCCCGCCAGTTCTCTTATCACAGGCACGCGCCTTTGCGGCACTAACAGGCAGCAATTCCAGGTGTTCTGCGCGTTTCTTTTTTCATATTTTGGAGTAAATTTTAAATTAAATCGCGATATCATTATGAGGCACGCCGTAGTGGGGACTCCGGGTTAATTTAGACCACCTGGGGTTCCTTAACGTGCACTCAATGAACGGTACAAGGGTGCTTTTGCATTTCGCCCCCATCGAAATGCGGCCGCCGCGGCCGATATTCGATCCCGCAACCGCGGGCTTAGCAGCGCAGCACGAAAGCCCCTACGCCACCACGGCGGAGTAATGTTTTGTCCCTGGAGTGGCAATCCTCTCCTCTTTTTGTTACGGTTTTCTCTTGTTCCTCAAACACAAGACGAAGCTATCGTTTCATTTAATATTGAAGCATATAAAATGCAAAATTGAAGGGGAAAAAACATTTTTTTACAGACCAACTGTTTATTTAAATCCGTTGGTTCAAGCCATGTGCACCAGGTATAATCACAACACAATTTGTTCAAAGCTGGTGTGCGTAAACTGTTCACACGAAAGTTTAAAGGAATGGAGAAAAAAAAAAAAAAAAAGCCCTTACAATGAAGTGCAGACGGGTAGTCGCAAACCGCCGACGTTTCCGAGTGTGGCCTATTTGTCTTTGCGGTGCAAATTCCTATTCCACTGATTTCGTTGGGCTTCGTCTTTCGGGGCTTTAAACAACGACAACGTCCGTTCATTTAGCTCACGAAATCCGTGTACCGGCTCTTGCAACCTCATCTCGTCATCTCGTTCGCTCATACCCACTACGGGGGATTGGCCAAGAATCCAGTGATTTCAACTATGTTTATTAGAATTTAAACAAAAACTAAATTTGTATAGCAGAAATTAGAAAAATACCATAAAGAATTTTAAGATAAAATAATTTTGACATAAAAAAGGTAAATAATAGGAATAATTCATAATTCTAGAAATCCAGCAAGGTACTCTTTTTGTGCCTCTTATGAAATTGTAAACTCCAAGAAAAGCATCCTTGTGGCTGTGTCCCAGTGAAGTCACCCCAAAAAGAGAGAATCGTTGGCGAGGTTAGTCTTTCGAAATGAAATTTCTAAGTGTTTTATCAGTCTTAAAATTCGGTGGCACAACAGAATAACTTCTTGTTGGGCGAGTTGGTGTTTACAGTAGCGCTCGTCTTTCCTTTCCTCTCGTCTTTCGCTGTTGTCTTTTATTTCGAGTTTTGCGCTAATAAGTATCATGTTCGGTGGCACAAGAGGAAAAAAATAAGTGATCAATGAATTCAGGTGCATTGCAAAAAGAACATAGAGGTGACACAGCGAGACCAGACCTGTGTAAGTAAAACATTTAGAGGCGGTATATGGCATCTCAATTTTGTAAAGGAAACTGACACCGATTATTGTTCTACGGTAAAAGATAGTGGAAATCAGAAGAAGGCGTTAAAATAGATTTTGCGATAGCGCAAGAAAATCTAACGTGTCGGAAACGCGGTAAAAGACGCAGAAACTGCGTCCGCAACCTCACTGACAGCCGCTACTGCAGCCGCGATCTCCTCGGTTTTTTGACGTCAGCGCCACGCGCGGCGGTTACAGAAGTGGCAACAGCTCTCCCATAGGCCGCGCCGCGCGCTCTTCCCACTACCCAAGGTATTCTAGTACACTGTAGCGCGAGCTCCCGCCGGCGTCCCTGAAAAAAAAGAAAAAAAGAAAAAAAAAAAAAAAAAACGCCGGCGTAGGTTTCAGCGCCGCTGACGCCGCGCGGAAATTTGCAGCTATCCAGCAAATTTTTGTACTAAAACAAACTGACCAGCGACAAAAAGCCCCGTAAGGTGACTCGCATGATCTCAGAACAGCGATAAAGAAACCACTTGAGTGTCATCGTCTGCATATAGCAGCGGTGACCACGCGCGGTCGGCAAGGTGTCGTCTGCTCGCGACAAGCCAACTGCTCGGCTCCCGGCCGCCGTGCCACAGAACACCCATACAAACGCCGCGCGCTGGCATGTTTACAAGGATCGCCCGTCAGGGGCGCTCGCCTACCTACTGGTGGGGGAGAGAAAAATCCGAGGGTAGGGCAGCGAGTTAACGGCTAATTTTCCAGGCCACGGCCGGGCTCGACTGCGCGCGCCAGTCGAGCCCGGCCGTGTCCAGGCATTGCCTTTATAGGAGGCGTTGCCAGCAGATATCCACGGGCAAAGAAAGAAGAGGAAGCCATCGGTCCCGAAGGCAAGCAAGCAAGCAAGCATAAACGGCCACCACAGTGAGTGAAAATTTCCTGCTCTAAACAGGTCATAGTGCTCGTACTTTTGTTGTATTGTGCATTTACAAGGGATGTGGTATTCGGTTGGCCCTCACGTTCGCGGTGACCCGACGTCTATAATTTCTCTACGAAATCTCCCTCGTCAACTACTTAGGCCTAACCCCAAGCTACACGCGATCTATCGGAACCAGTGTAAATTGAATACACCAGGTTTTAATGCTCAGACCTCGAAGTGTTCCTTTTCTTCGCAGAGTAAATATCGGTGTAGATGCTATACTCGCGGACAACTTTCTGTGACAATGAAGGGAAAGCTATAGATAGGCAAAGTGCGCCCAAGCGAGAGCGCTTCTGAAAAGAGTCCCGCGTTTAATCCACGTTGGTTTAGGCTGGGCAAGAGAAAACATAAACAGCTTATTAGCAACAGTTAAATAAGACAGAACACACCACTGAGCGTAAAAGTTTACTTATTTTGCAGCTTTTCCCTTCCGCGTCTGGGCAAACGCGAAACAGTCGCACGTGAAAGCTGCGTCGATTCAGCGTCCGTTCCGAGCAACCAAAAGCACTGTCAAACGCTGCCGGACTACTCGGCGCGGTAACACATGTGCAGCATCCACGCGCCCGTAGCTTTCCCTTCATTGCCACAGAAAGTTGTCCGCGAGTATACACAAGTTGTGCAGCTGTAAAACTGCCTCACTCCGCGCGTTTAGTTCGTTGTTATGACTCTCGCGCAACTCTTGCGCGGTACGGGCAGATTTTAATTGCTTTTTTTTTTTTCGTTGCCATAAGTACAATGCGGGCAGCTGTCGCTTGTGAGCTTGGCAGAGAAGAAACTTTTCTTGCGAGACTGCTTGTATAAGTCGTGTGAAGGAGTTGCGCTAGGCCGCCGTCTACTTCAGACGCACTCGTGCATACAGCAGATCCACATCGGCCACACCATGTCTTCGATGTGCACGGTTAACGACGCCTTGAAGTGCGATCCTTGGACCGGTCTACCTAATGTCCACTTAAGAGAGATAGTCATCAACCAGGATCCCGACAACGATTTTACGCAACAGCAGGAGGTGTTGAAGCTTCTATAGCACCCGATTTATGCAACAGACTGTCGTTTCTCTTGTCGACAAGATTGCACGTGGACTTTGATTCCTTGGTGTCCAGCGAGAAAAAGATGGTCTTCAAGATTTGAAATTATACATTTATATAGCGCAGGTAATATTATAAACATTTTTAATTTGTACAATCATAAATTATTACGCACTTATACAACCAACTTAATGAAAACCTTTTTTAGCATTTCTAGTCTAGTGCCGATGTCACCGCACGAACATAGATATCCGCACCGTGACAAACGACACTGTAGCTGTTATTTCTCAGAACAGGCTACTGATGTAAATTGTTTAGACGCCAGCTGCCTGTGATTCTGAACATTTAAATGGCACCAATATTGATATCAGCAATGTCACAAATTCAGGCCCTCCGAGGCTCTTACCTTAAATCAGTATTTCTGCTGTTTGCGTACCTTTAAGATCTGCGTGGCCTCATTCCCGAGTGGGAACAACCAGCTATTATCCTGTCGCTGCTGTGTCTGATGCAGGGCGGGAAAAAGCGCAGCACAAGGACCAGCGAAGCTCAACATGGCAGGAGCGGCTGCTCTCAACACCGCACTGTTTAAGCGTGGAGACTCGACGCAAGCTTCAGCACCATGCGGGCAGCTGTCGCTTGTGAGCTTGGCAGAGAAGAAACTTTTCTTGCGAGACTGCTTGTATAAGTCGTGTGAAGGAGTTGCGCTAGGCCGCCGTCTACTTCAGACGCACTCGTGCATACAGCTGATCCACATCGGCCACACCATGTCTTCGATGTGCATGGTTAACGACGCCTTGAAGTGCGATCCTTGGACCGGGCTACCTAATGTCCGCTTAAGAGAGATAGTCATCAACCAGGATCCCGACAACGATTTTACGCAACAGCAGGAGGTGTTGGAGCTTCTAGCACCCGATTTATGCAACGGACTGTCGCCGAATTTTGCCACCTGCTACCATGTACAGCCACGCCTGACAGCACATGCCAGATTGTGGACCACCTTTCAACGTTGAACGAGTCGCTGTTTTACGCGAAACTGGAACTACGAGAACTGCCAGCACCATGCGGGCAGCTGTCGCTTGTGAGCTTGGCAGAGAAGAAACTTTTCTTGCGAGACTGCTTGTATAAGTCGTGTGAAGGAGTTGCGCTAGGCCGCCGTCTACTTCAGACGCACTCGTGCATACAGCTGATCCACATCGGCCACACCATGTCTTCGATGTGCATGGTTAACGACGCCTTGAAGTGCGATCCTTGGACCGGGCTACCTAATGTCCGCTTAAGAGAGATAGTCATCAACCAGGATCCCGACAACGATTTTACGCAACAGCAGGAGGTGTTGGAGCTTCTAGCACCCGATTTATGCAACGGACTGTCGCCGAATTTTGCCACCTGCTACCATGTACAGCCACGCCTGACAGCACATGCCAGATTGTGGACCACCTTTCAACGTTGAACGAGTCGCTGTTTTACGCGAAACTGGAACTACGAGAACTGCCAGCACCATGCGGGCAGCTGTCGCTTGTGAGCTTGGCAGAGAAGAAACTTTTCTTGCGAGACTGCTTGTATAAGTCGTGTGAAGGAGTTGCGCTAGGCCGCCGTCTACTTCAGACGCACTCGTGCATACAGCTGATCCACATCGGCCACACCATGTCTTCGATGTGCATGGTTAACGACGCCTTGAAGTGCGATCCTTGGACCGGGCTACCTAATGTCCGCTTAAGAGAGATAGTCATCAACCAGGATCCCGACAACGATTTTACGCAACAGCAGGAGGTGTTGGAGCTTCTAGCACCCGATTTATGCAACGGACTGTCGCCGAATTTTGCCACCTGCTACCATGTACAGCCACGCCTGACAGCACATGCCAGATTGTGGACCACCTTTCAACGTTGAACGAGTCGCTGTTTTACGCGAAACTGGAACTACGAGAACTGCCAGCACCATGCGGGCAGCTGTCGCTTGTGAGCTTGGCAGAGAAGAAACTTTTCTTGCGAGACTGCTTGTATAAGTCGTGTGAAGGAGTTGCGCTAGGCCGCCGTCTACTTCAGACGCACTCGTGCATACAGCTGATCCACATCGGCCACACCATGTCTTCGATGTGCATGGTTAACGACGCCTTGAAGTGCGATCCTTGGACCGGGCTACCTAATGTCCACTTAAGAGAGATAGTCATCAACCAGGATCCCGACAACGATTTTACGCAACAGCAGGAGGTGTTGGAGCTTCTAGCACCCGATTTATGCAACGGACTGTCGCCGAATTTTGCCACCTGCTACCATGTACAGCCACGCCTGACAGCACATGCCAGATTGTGGACCACCTTTCAACGTTGAACGAGTCGCTGTTTTACGCGAAACTGGAACTACGAGAACTGCCAGCACCATGCGGGCAGCTGTCGCTTGTGAGCTTGGCAGAGAAGAAACTTTTCTTGCGAGACTGCTTGTATAAGTCGTGTGAAGGAGTTGCGCTAGGCCGCCGTCTACTTCAGACGCACTCGTGCATACAGCTGATCCACATCGGCCACACCATGTCTTCGATGTGCATGGTTAACGACGCCTTGAAGTGCGATCCTTGGACCGGGCTACCTAATGTCCACTTAAGAGAGATAGTCATCAACCAGGATCCCGACAACGATTTTACGCAACAAGCAGGAGGTGTTGGAGCTTCTAGCACCCGATTTATGCAACGGACTGTCGTTTCTCTTGTCGACTCTTATTCGCGTCAGCACATCGTTGAGCACTCTCAAAGTTGCCGAGCTGTGCATGACAGGCATCACGGCCAGGACATTCGTCGCAGCTCTTCAAGAAAATGACACGCTAAAAGAACTATCAATACATGGTTCCGTTATATGCGAGACTGGAGAGCACGAGTTCGCGCAGTACCTCAGATCCAACACCTCGCTGAGAACACTCAATATAGCAGCAGACGACGCCAGCAAGCAAACCTGCTTCAGAATGGTTGCTGAAGGAGTCCTCGTGAACAAGACGATCAAGAACATACAGCTTTCCAACATCCTCTTTGACCAAGAGAACGCTCGATTGGCAGGCAGGATTTTCGCAGAAAATCGAGTTATACGACGCTTCAAGCTAGTATACGTACAGGAAGCTTTATCGCTTCACCCGAGTACAGATTACAACTTCTGGTACGACCCACTGTCGAATAACGACACGCTGGAAGAACTGAGCCTTCCACTCTCCATCTGGGACACAGCGCAGTGGGTCAATTTCTTTTGGATCACTTCAAGAAAAGAAACTTTAAAACAACTGATAATATCGGTACGCGGGACCGCTTCTCGTCAACTTCCAACCTTGTGCGAGGCTCTCAAACAAAGCGGAGCCGAAGAGAAGGTCTCTCTCGGAACTTATTTCGCCCACCAGAACTCAGATTTGATATACTATAAGTCTTTCTCAGATGTGGAAATGTCCTGTTTCGGACATATTGCGGAACCGCTCTCTCATGTTTTGCTGCCATGCACACACATTACGTCCATAGGTTTCAGGATCAGGATAGGGGACGTGTCACTCGCTTCGGCCATCGCCGAGTACGTCGAAGCTGCTACTTCACTACAAAAGCTCAATCTGCATCTACACCTAAATGGCGGCGAGCACGACGAGACGGAGGACAATCTCAACGCATTTTGGACACAAATAGTGGAGTCGCTGTCTCGCAACACCAGCATCAAAGAGCTGGGAGTAAACGCTAACATCACTGCCGACGACAGCGACGACGAAGACGTCGTTAATGCGATCAACCAGCACCAGGTACAACATCTTGCTCAAGTAATCCGGTTGAGCTGTACCATACGCAGAGTTCACTTTTGTTGGACACGGTCGGACAAGGTCGTGGGCGCCTTCCTTCGGCGTTTCTCTGAGGACATTGCCAACAACTACATCCTTGTACGCGTCAGCCTAAGCGGAGTGCTGGACAAGGAAGCAGCCCGGCACTGCTTCATCGTCCGGGACATTGTGCGTCGAAACGGTGCCTTTGTGTCACGTGCTGCGCAGTTCGCCAAAGGACGTGCACCTGACAGGCGAGTGCATATATATTTTTAATTCCTCTGAACCACCCTTTACAACCGCGCACGTATATAGCATTGGTACGCATACAGCTGTTTAAGTAATACTTCACGGCGCTATTTTAACCTCGCCTTCCGCTTGCTGGAGAGGCCCCTGCAACAGACTGGCCGTGTCCTGGGCCATTGCCTTAAATTCTGAGCTACCCCTTTTCTGGTGAGACCACAGGCGGACAGCACCAACTTCAGGCTGTGCCGCCATGTTATATGTTATATCACATTGTTGGAGCTCCGTCTCTCCTCTTCGGCGTCGCTCTCTCGAGTGACGCCAAAGGGAACGTATGCGCCCATTGGAAGTGCCTTCTGGGTGCAGCAGAAGCAGCGCGATAAAGCTTTGTTCTAGATTTTTCGCACATTTGGTTGTTATAAGTGTTACGTTAAACGACACACACACACACACACGCACACGCACACACGCACGCACGCACGCACACACGCACGCACGCACGCATGCTTTCATTTTTTTGGTCTTTTTGGTTAGATATAGGTGGGCAACGAATAATTTTTTTTTTTACAAGTTGAGTTACTTTTGTACGACGCCTTGTTAGTACAAGATAATGGTTGGTACTAGGAAGAACCCAGACGTGAGTTGTTCCAAATCGGAAGAAACGCGGTATGAATCAGTAGGCGATGCAAATGCGGCAGATTTTATCTGTAGCACGTGTGCATGCTAGGGTCGCAACTAGACCGTCTGGAGCAGGAGAAGGATAAGCTATAGCTAAGCGGGTTGGGAAGCTAGAAAAGGAACTGAATAGCAAGGAGAAGGAAGGTGGTAGAAGATAACCTAGCCAACGTAAAAATGAAGCTGAGGGCCACCATTCCGCTATGGAATGGTGAAAGCTAAGGAAGCCGAAACGGCCACGCCGGAAAGCAGTGGCGGACACTGCTTTCCGGTTCACGAAGGGGTTATACAACTGACACGCCGGCCGCGGAAAACTACAACAAAGTGAAGGGCCAGGATGAGACAGGGGGGAAGGCATCGTGGCCTCATGTAGAGCTTTCGGTGGCGAGGAGGAGGAAAAGTGTCGAGTTGTCATTGTTGGAGATTCAAACACAAGGAAGTAGAATCGGTGATAGGTGCAGGCGCGCGAGTCCAGATTAGTCCGCTTCCGGGGAAACCGATTAGGCAAGTGATAAAGAAAGCCTAGCATAACATGGGCACCATGAAGGAGAGGCACCTAGTAGTGATAATGGGTGGAGTGATTGACGTACTGCAGGGACGTGGGACAGGGATTGCGAAGCATATAGCCAAAGGGGTTACCGATCTGCGGAATGTTTCAAAGGAACTACAAATCGTCGTGCGTATGGGGCCAGAGCTTGAAAGCAGGGTATGGAATTGAAAGGACAGTTCTTGCAGTAAACAGGGATATTTGGACCCTATCTAGGGCAATGAATTTTAGAATCGTTGACATCAACCGAGAAGTGCACCGAGCAGTACGCGAAGGCACTTTTGTGTGTGACGGGACACATTTTCGCGATAATGAAGCAACACCGGTTGGACGTCGGTTGCAGCACGGGCAGTAGCTTTTAGGCAGGCCCCAGGAAATCAGAAAGGTATAATAAATATTGTATCTAGTGACACACCAGCAAGGAGCAGAATTAAACCACAAGTAATTTAGAAATGTCGCACAAAGAATAAGTATAATAACTACAGAATTTGTTACATTAACGTGCAGGGTAGTCGCAAGCAAGACAAATGCATGGCTGGAAATTCAAACGCAGCTGAATGACGAAGCGTGTACGCCTTGACCGAAACGCATCTACGAGATTTGGAGCAACCGCCTGTTAGTGGCAATATTGTATCGGAGGGGTGCAGCAGAACGACTGGGTCAAGGAAAGGTGGAGCCATAGGCACGCTAATTAGGCGAGGTATGAAGTGGCAAAGGGTATAAGTTATTGGTTAGCGGCACATGGGAAAGAAAAAGGACGTAGCTTGGAGTAGTTTAACTATGGCCAGGTAGTGATAGCGGGGATAACAATAAAGAATTGATCGATTGCATTATAAGCGATATTTATGAGTTCAAGAAATTGGGTCAGGTGGTATTAGGACGAAATATGAATGCGCACATGGATGATGTAGACGGATATACCGATTGCAACGGTTCTCTAGTGCTGGATCTGTGCGATGAACAGAACCTTATAGTAGTCAACCGGGAGAATAAGTGTCATAGGCACGTAACGTGGCAAAGCCGAAACAGGGAGTCGTGTATCGAAGGCGGTCTCAGAAGTGAACGTTAAATGCGCAAGTGAGGGCTGGGTGCATAACATTCGCAAAAAAGGCAAAGGTGCCCCCAAAAAATTCTGGAACCATGTAAGAGCACTCGGAGTTCCTGCTAAAACGACTATTGACCCTTTTCGCGGCGATTTTGTGGGCGCTGCCATGTTTGATCACGTGGTGACGCGTCCATTGCTTGCCTCAGCTGCCTCCGTGGCTTCCTTGTTTACAATGGGCGTAAATGACGCCCGGAGGCGTAGATTACTTTCCGCGGATGATTGCACGCGCGAGAGAGAGAAAAAAGGAGAGCGAGGAGGATGGCGCGACCTTTTTTTTCGACGACGACGCTCGAACGCAATTATATGATTTGTAGGAATGCACGCTTTGGAAGCGTGGCTGTATGGTTTAGTGGTTACGACGCTTGCTTTGGGTTCGGGGATACGCGGGTTCGAGTCCCGCCTCGGCAAGAAAGTTTTTTTTCTTGGTATCACCATTTTCTTTATTTTTTCCTCTCTGTTTGGGGGTGCGGTCGGTTGCGCCCCGGTGGCGTGGCGGAAGCCGCGGTGCCGGGCGCCGACGCGAAGCGGCGGTCGTTGGGGTGTTGCGGAGCGCAGCGTAGCAACACCCCAAATAAAAAAAAACTGCTCCAGTCAGGTTGACTGCTCCCTCCCTGATAGTGAGATTTTATTTGGATCATAAAAACAGTGATGCGTTTATTTGAGAATACCATCGATCTCTTAACAGCAGCCACAGGTGTGCCTAGTCACCACCAGCCCAGCGTGTTCTGCGTTCCAACGGAGGCGTTCCGCCGGTGCCATCCTCCTCGCGCTCCTTTTTTTTTTCTCTCTCGCGTGTGCAATCATCCGCGGAAAGCAAAATACGCCGCCCGGCGCGGCTCAGGAAACCTCTGTTTCGGAAGATATCGCAGAGGCTGACTCGGTGGTCGATACGATGCTTTGGCGACAGCTTCAGAGGACACGTAAAAGCGCTTTCGAAGCTTATTAAGCTTTCACTAAACGGCGCGAGCAGCGTAAATGGTGCTTCTTCTAAAAACGAGGCTAAAAATGTATTCCAAGATATCCAAGCTTTCCCATTATGAAATGAATCAGGATCAGTGTGTTTTGCTTTTCGTTATTTATTTGGCAAATACTTTGAAGCAGTTGTTTGCCACGTTTCTGTCTCAGCGAAGTTCTTCGTTGCGGTCACCACCTGATTATTTTCTGCCTAATCGCTCGCAGGTGTGCTTAGTTGCAATAAATTTAGTCTTGCGGCACACAAGGCTTGGAAGGTAGCTGTTCCTTACTTTGCAATAGCTTGTAGCAAATGTATTATCGCTAGTACTTCGCTTACTCCTGTGGACCGTCACGAAACATTCAGCTTCGACCATTCGTGTGCTGTCGGTGCAGTCGCGATCACCCATGCATTGGCGCAGTGAATCAAGTGTGCGCCCATTCACATATTCTTAATACGTTGGCGACTGAGTGTGCGTAAGCTTGCGTGCGAGTTGGGGTCGATGTGTGTAGATAACGTGCGCAAAAGTTACTATGCCAGGAAGCGGTGCTACTCCCTTTGTCATTGTTTAACGAGCGGTACTCACTATTGCCGGCGTTCCGTGGTTGAAGTCTTTTCTCTGGAGGTTAGCAATACAACCCTGGCGGATAAGAGAATTTTTTTATCCACAAGGAAAGTCGCACACCAAGAAGGGCCGGCAACAGACGCTGTCCGTATGTAGCAACGGCCCGTGAACTTAATTGGTCACACATACTCATTCCATTTCTTAATATGCGAGCCACTATTTCTTCAGCCAACTACTGCACACGTCTTCAATTCACCGCTCCACATTTTGCAGCAGGAATTGAGCGCAGTGCGTGACCGAACCCAGTTGCCTTTCCGACAGCTGATCACACAGAAACAGGGCAAAAGCGGTTATGGTTTCGTATTCGTGCGCTTTCGCTGAGGCAACGTATGGCGCGCCGCCGAAAGCGCCATCTCGTTTCTCGTGAACGAATTGCTCCGCGAAAAGGGTCAATAAGGTATGAAAAAGATAAAATCTTTGACGGAGACTATGCGCTGAGGTACATCAGATACGTTATTAGGGATAACTGCGGCACGAAAGGAAGCTTAGTTCAGACTCAAGCAGATCCAGCAACAACAGAGAAGCCTGAGAGATGGAAATTTAGTATAGAAAGCTTTTATTTGAAAAAAAAAACTAAAGAAAATGTCCCTAATAAAACAGTAGCATGGACCCGAAGAGATCCAACTACAGCTAATCAAAGACCTGGGTCCAAAGGGCAAGACACTGCTGACTAATGCCATAGAGTAAGGGATAAAAGCGAGGAAAATTCCGGTTGGATGGCGTGAAAGCCAGATGAACGTGATCTACAGAGGCAAAGGTCATAAGGATAAGTCGAGCTACTACAGGCCAGTTACAGTAACGTCAGTGATGTATACAGTGTGTCCCAGTTATCATGTACATACCCGCCGCGGTGGCTCAGTCAGCTAAGGCGTTGCGCTGCTGAGCACGAGATCGCGGGATCGAATCCCGGCCACAGCGGACGCATTTCGATGGAGGCGAAATGCAAAAACGCCCGTGTGCTTGCGTTGTAGTGCACGTTAAAGAACCCCCTGTGGTCAAATTTAATCCGGTGCCTTCCACTACGTCGTGCCTCATAATCAGAACTGGTTTTCGCACGTAAAACCCCAGAAAGACGAAGTTATCATGCACAAAGATTTTATAATATGCAAATGCCACGTAGCTGAACAGAAACAGGGTAATGTTGTTCATCATCGCTTGGAGATACTCAGGTTATTTTTTGTATCCAGCTTATTTACATAATTAAACTTAAATATTTCATTACTTCTCGAATATTAAAATTAGATGAAAAGTGTCAATGAGAAAACTGCAGAGCAACATGAAAAACTGCCGATACAGATTTCTGTTGCTAAATACGTGCTACATCAAAGTGTTTTTCCCAGCGTGAAGGAATCCCGCGAATACACGCGATAGAGAAGTTTTGAGGAAGAGAAAAACGATGAAGGAGAAAAATGCTAGAATGAAAAGCATGTCTAGCATACCTGATTACCGTAAGCATGCAGGGTTGGTGAGTGCATGCCCTCCGTTTCAAACAGGATGCCAATAAATAATCGCCGTCAGTGTCCGTGGGGCCATACGTTGTGTGGATGCTCATTTTACGAACTGGGGGCGGGACGTACCGCCATCATCAAACACCGTTGCTGACACCAGCAGTACACCTCGGACGTATGTCCGGTTGGTTTCTGCGGTCCGCATCAGCTATTCGCTTACTTTAAAAATCACCATCGATGCTTTCTGCGACAACTTTTTTTTAAAACAACGTTGAGATTAATTTCATGCGCTCCAGGAATTTATCGCGTGCCGCTTTGCTGTAATTGATTATCGAAAGTGCACGTGGCGCAGGGTGGACGTGCTGTAGGCTTCTGCCATCGCTCGCGTTGGTACTGTATCAAGCTGATGCACTTTATTGGCGCTGCTCAATGCAAATCGGGTTTCTTATACAGTGTCTCGAGCAAGAATTACGTCCGAATCAAGTCCGCAGATGTCGGAATGTCGTTCAAAAAATTTGGAGGACGCTTAAGTTTCACCTTTAAGACTGTAACGCGATAGCATTCAAAGATCCCTGGCTGCTTATCAGGCTTTTTTCTCGTATATTCAAATTATAATCCGACGCTATCACGTCGTTAGGTTGTGGTTAAGTCGTACTGTACGATTTTTCTGACGGATTTTACTTGAAGAAATTCAATTTTTGTTCAACAATGCCTTGCGCCACGCGAACGGCCTGCCCTGTCGGGGTGGTTCGGGATGATATAGCTCGGCATGATTATTTCCGCCAACGACGCCGGCGCTTACGCCAACCGACGCCGGATCTTCTGCGACACGGGGCCCTTGACGCTATCGCGTTAAAAGGGAGTTTTAGTATTGCGGAAAATGTTTGCGTTAGCGTGCTAGGCACGCTAAATGTTTGCGCAACTCTGTTCGATAGAGCTTTAGTACAGCGGAGGACAACGATGCACCGCGAAGCGCAACACTTCGCCGCGCCATCTAGCCGCGAGTAGTCAAAGCAGCAAAATGAGCAGCTCGACAACCAAACTAGCCGTGTGGATCCAGGCCAAGCTTTGAAAAGAGCCTGCATGGTCAAGTGCTCGGGCACGGAAATTAATCGGTAACAACTTTAAGACGTATCGGACGCAGTTAGTAAGTTCGAAACAATTGAAGCACGTAATAAAATTAATAATAAAATAAGTTGGGCAACAATAATTTTGAGATTTCTTGCCTCAGTCTGACAAGTTTTTACAGGCAGAGTTACGCTTTCGCTGTGCATGTGGAGTGTGCTTAACCTAGAATCTACAGCGTAAACAACACTGTCTTATCGACCGTAGACCGTTACCGAAGCCAGAATACCCGGAGCGAAATCCAGCACCACCATTTATTTGTAAATCAGCGAGTCCTACAAGGCAGCAGGACGAGACGATTTCTGCGAAGCGGTAGCCGTCAATTCCGAGGGTGCCACCATGTTCGTAACGCTAAAAACTTAGCGAGCGTTTAGCGTCTCCGCTATATTCGAAAAATAGCGGACGCACGCTAAGCGCAAAACTGAAATAGTGTTCTGAGCATGCGCAGTCTGACCCCGCTATTTTTTTTTCGTTTAGCGTGGTGCCATTTCCGCAATACTAAAACTGGCTAAAATTTTAGCGCCCTGTAGGTCAAGCGAGGATTGGCGAGTGACCTGGGCTTTGCCTGCTCTTTGTCGTTCGTTTTTTTTTGTTTGGAAACATTTTAGAGCGCAACTCTTGGCGCCCGTTCCTGCGTTGAGCGCCGGCGTTGTCCTTTGGCGTAACCGAGCAAACATGCACAGCGAAGAATGAAAGAGCGAACGCGGAGCGCAGCGGGCGATGAAAGACGGTGATAGCGAAGAGAGCGCGAGGATGAAAGTGGCAGAGGAGGGTGCAGTGGAACCACGAGGTGGAAAGCGGAGGAGGAGGGTATGGCGAAAGCGTGAGAAGAAAAGCGTGCTGCCGACCAAGCTGGGCGACGACCGCTACGAGATGGCGCCAGAGTAGCGCGCCATCGTCTGTTCACCGATGGCATGCGGCGAGCGCGTCCAGCGATAGCATGTATGGAAACAAAGCACTGCATGAGCGGAGGTCTGTCTGCGGCGGCTGCTGTGAATCGCGCCCACGCATCACCCACGCGCTGCCTCTCGCGATCTCCCGATTAACGATCGAGGCATTCGCGCCACACTTCGCTCCGTTTGCAACGTGTCGCACGAGACAAATTGCCCGCGCCAGCCAATATACCGCGAAATCAAAACACGTATAGAGGTGCGCTCAAACTAAGCATTAGGGACTATCGTAATCGTCAGTGAAATTTTTTATTCTATTCTCTTTCGATGCTATTGACTGCATTCATGCAGGTCGGCGACTTCATTCTTGTAACATGATGTTTTAATTGTTGTCGCGCTTGGCCGGTCGAATGTATTACAGATAAGATTTACCTCTCCTCTGCAGGCACTGTGTTTTGGCCTTGGAACGTGTTCGGTGCCATGCCGGACTTCTCGAAGAACTCGCTGAGCAGCAGTCCCTCAGTGTAGCCGAGGCCTCTGCAATCGTTCGACGTGGACTGAGGAGCACAGAAGGCCTTCACGACTTCATGAGATTCACACGTGTCGTCCAGGGCTACGTTGTGTGCAACCCGCGCCAGGACGGCCGCCCTCAACTGGATGCCCTCAACGAGGACGGCTGGAGGATGATCCGCCGCTACCTGACGATCGAAGACGTCAAGGAGCCCGTCGAGTCGGCGCCCTTCAGTCATTGACAACAGAACTTAGACGAGAGGACTGTCACGTTATTGTTCAAGGACCCGCCAATTGGAGGGGTATTACGTAAGGGTCGTAAAAAAATAGAAACATGTGGTCGTCGAGAAATACGACTGGTGACAGCTTCGGCAATTAAAGGCAGATGGCATTATAGCTCTAGGGAGATGTGGAAGTCCGTTCTAGTTCCTTGCTCGAAGAAAATTAAACTTCAAAAGTGGTGGTCCGGGCCCGTTTATACTTTCAACCTGAAGGGGATGGCGGGCACGATGAGACGAATGAATGGGGCTGGTTGTGCGCCATATCGGCGCCGACTAAGGGGGGGGGGGGAGGGG